>NC_041381.1:511710882-511736175 GCF_002162155.2 Triticum dicoccoides | reverse complement strand
TTGCTTTCTTTGCATCTCGACGGACGGCCGACCGCCGTTGTTGGACCCGAGAGTGACGTTGAGGTCGATGACGGCCGATGGGCGCGGTGTGGATGGCGCGATTATGCTCACGTCCGGTGACCCCCCGAAATGGGTTTGGCCGTCGTGCCTTGGCGGAGGAAAGCCGGGCGACAAGGGCGTGGTCCGCGACATCGGCGACTAGCAATGCGGAGGCCGGGCGACCGACGACCCTATGCTCGCCGGACCAACGGCCCCTCCAAAGAAACCGGCCGGGCGACAAATGCCATGCATGAGAAGGGTGTGCGCTTTGCTGACGATGGCCTCCTTCTCCTCGACCTCGGCCTTGTGCCGCACGGCCTCAATCGCAGCGCGTTCGGCCGCTCTCTTGGCCACAGCGATGTTGTTCTTGGCGACCACCCTCCGGTCCCTCCTCTTCCCCGATTCCGCATCCAACTTGGCGATCTCCTCCGGCGTGCACTCCGATCGCGGCTTCCTTGGCGCCTTGCCCTTCTTCTTATTGGCCATTCCGGGCGGGTCGACGGCCGGGCTACCGGAGTTCGGCTGGGCGTCGGCCATGGACGGAGGAGGGAGTGGGATGGGCGGGACGTGGGAGAGTTTGGGGGGGGGGGGAATGGCGCCAAAGGGGCCGCGGGGAGGGGAGGGGTTGCTTTGTGTCACCGACAGGCGGTCCAGGGGCGGACAAGCGCGCGTGTCCCGCCCATCCGCGTGCTATCCGTTTCGCCCCAAAAGCGGCGCAAACTTGGGCCGTGGATGGGTCGAAAGCGGACACAAAACGGACAAAATGTCCGTTTGCTCTCGTGCGCTGGGCCGCCTGGTTTGTCCGTTTTGCCCCAAACGGACGGGGCCGGACATGATAGGGTCGCGCGGTGGAGTTGGCCTGACAACGCGGCCGCCACCCCACTGTGACTAGCGTCGTGTATGGGTTCAGGAATAATTTTGGTGCTGGGGTGGGGAATATACCTGGCCATGGGCAGCCCGGCCCGGCCTGCCCTTGTCCCCGGGCCGGGCTTGGCCTAGGTTTTGAGTCCAAAGGCCGGACCGGGACCGGGCCCATCATATCTGTTGTTTAACGAAGAGACCCAGCCCGAGGCCCGACAGGCTTTTGTAGTGATGCGTCGGGCTTGGGGCTGTTTTTTTGGCCCGGCGCCCGGGCCGGGCCCGGGCCTGTTTTTTTTTTGCTTCGGACTTGATCAGGCCCGAGGGATGGCCAGGTATGTATAGTGGGGAGGTTCGATTCTCCATTTTGTGCCTGGTGGTGGTCCTTCTGTAAGAACGTTTAACACAACACACAACGAGAGGTCTTACTCAATGCTATATTCGTGAGATCGTATGTACAGATTCGTGTAATTTTTTATTTTTTATTTTATTTTAGTGTTATATGTCATTTGTCTGAGAGTTGGTTAAATCTCAGCCTACTGAGATCTAGCCACACCCTTAACACAACAGTAGTAATGCAACATCAAAAAGTATCGCCGCCATTGATTTGTTTTGTTTGGGAAGACCACCATATAGAATTTGGGAGTGCCACAGGTCTGAAAGGCAAAGCTATGATGCAGCGCGGGATCTTCTTACCCATTTTGAGGTGTTCTCGAAAAAGAAGGCCAGAAATGTTGGCGAACGTAGCAGAAATTCAAAATTTTCCTACGAGTCACCAAGATCTATCTATGGAGAAACTAGCAACGAGGGGAAGGAGAGTGCATCTACATACCCTTGTAGATCGCTGAGCGGAAGCGTTCAAGAGAACGGGGTTGAAGGAGTCGTACTCGTCGTGATCCAAATCACCGGAGATCCTAGTGCCGAACGGACGGCACCTCCGCGTTCAACACACGTACAGTCCGGGGACGTCTCCTCCTTCTTGATCCAGCAAGGGGAGAGGAGAAGTTGAGGGAGAGCTCCGGCAGCACGACGACGTGGTGGTGGAGCTTGCAGTTCTCCAGCAGGGCTTCGCCAAGCACTACTAAGGAGGAGGTGGAGTTGGAGAGGGGGAGGGCTGCGCCAGGGGCAAGGGTAAAGCTCCCATGCGCCTCCCCACTATATATAGGGGTGGAGGGGGCTGGTTCCTTGCCCTCCAAGTCCATTGGGGCGTTGGCAAAGGTGGGAAGAAAGAAATCCCATCATTTCCTTCCCCACCGATTGTTATCCCCCCTTTTTAGGGATCTTGATCTTATCCCTTCGGGATATGATCTTATTCCTTCTAAGGGGGAATCTTGGTGCGCCTTGACCAGGGGTGTGGGGCCTTGCCCCCACTACCCACGTTCATGTGGGTCGCCCCATGAAGGTGGGCTCCACTCCGGAACCTTCTAGAACCTTCCCGGTACAATACCGAAAATTCCCGAACATTTTCCGGTGGCCAAAATAGGACTTCCCATATATAAATCTTTACCTCCGGACCATTCCGGAACTCCTCATGACGTCCGGGATCTCATCCGGGACTCCGAACAACATTCGGCAACCACATACAAACTTCCTTTATAACCCTAGCATCATCGAACCTTAAGTGTGTAGACCCTACGGGTTCGGGAACCATGCACACATGACCGAGACGTTCTACGGTCAATAACTAACAGCGGGATCTGGATACCCATGTTGGCTCCCACATGTTCCATGATGATCTCATCGGATGAAGCACGATGTCAAGGACTCAATCGATCCCGTATACAATTCTCTTTGTCTAACGGTATTGTACTTGCCCGAGATTCGATCGTTTGTATACCGATACCTTGTTCAATCTCGTTACCGGCAAGTCTCTTTACTCGTTCTGTAACACATCATCCCATGATCAACTCCTTGGTCACATTGTGCATATTATGATGATGTCCTACCGAGTGGGCCCAGAGATACCTCTCCGTTTACACAGAGTGACAAATCCCAGTCTCGATTCGTGCCAACCCAACAGACACTTTCGGAGATACCTGTAGTGCACCTTTATAGCCACCCAGTTACATTGTGACGTTTGGTACACCCAAAGCATTCCTACAGTATCCGAGAGTTGCACAATCTCATGGTCTAAGGAAAAGATACTTGACATTAGAAAAGCTTTAGCATACGAACTACACGATCTCTGTGCTAGGCTTAGGATTGGGTCTTGTCCATCACATCATTCTCCTAATGATTTGATCCCGTTATCAACGACATCCAATGTCCATGGTCAGGAAACCGTAACCATCTATTGATCAACGAGCTAGTCAACTAGAGGCTTACTAGGGTCATGGTGTTGTCTATGTACCCACACATGTATCTGAGTTTCCTATCAATACAATTATAGCATGGATAATAAACGATTATCATGAACAAGGAAATATAATAATAACTAATTTATTATTGCCTCTAGGGCATATTTCCAACAGTCTCCCACTTGCACTAGAGTCAATAATCTAGTTCACATCGCCATGTGATTAACACTCACAGGTCACATCACCATGTGACCAACATCCAAAGAGTTTACTAGTGTCACTAAACTAGTTCACATCACCATGTGATTAAGACTCAATGAGTTCTGGGATTTGATCATGTTTTGCTTGTGAGAGAGGTTTTAGTCAACGGGTCTGCAACATTCAGATTCGTATGTACTTCGCAAATCTCTAGGTCATATTGTAAATGCTGCTTCCACGCTCCACTTGGAGCTATTCCAAATGGTTGCTCCACTATACGTATCCGGTTTGCTACTCAAAGTCATTCGAATAGCTGTTAAAGCTTGCATCGACGTAACCCTTTACGTCGAACTCTTTATCACCTCCATAATCGAGAAACATATCCTTATTCCTCTAAGGATAATTTTGACCGCTATCTGGTGATCCACTCCTTGATCACCTTTGTACCCTCTTGCCAGATATGTAGCAAGGCACACATCAGGTGCGGTACACATCATAGCATACTGTAGAGCCTACGTCTAAAGCATAGGGGATGACATTCGTCCTTTCTCTCTATTCTGCCGTGGTCGAGCTTTAAGTCTTAACTTCGTACCTCACATCTCAGGCAAGAACTCCTTCTTTGACTGATCCATCTTGAGCACCTTCAAGATAACATCAAGGTATGTGCTCATTTGAAAGTACCATTTAGCATTTTTTGATCTATCCTCATAGATCTTGATGCTCAATGTTCACTCGAATAGGTGTTAAAGCCTTCATCGACGTAACCCTTTATGCCGAACTCTTTATCACCTCCATAATCGAGAAACATGTCCTTATTTACTCCAAGGACAATTTTGACCGATGTCCAATGATCCATTCCTGGATCATTCTTGTACCCCTTGACTGACTCATGGCAAGGCACACTTCCGGTGCGGTACACAACATAGCATACTATAGAGCCTACGTCTGAAGCATAGGGGACGACATTCATCCTTTCTCTCTCTTCTGCCGTGGTCGAGCTTTAACTCTTAACTTCATACCTTACAACTCAGCTAAGAACTCCTTCTTTGACTGATCCATCTTGAACACCTTCAAGATCATGTCAAGGTATATGCTCATTTGAAAGTACCATTTAGCGTTTTTGATCTATCCTCATAGATCTTGATGCTCAATGTTCAAGTAGCTTAATCCAGGTTCTCCATTGAAAAACACTTTTCAAATAACCCCATATGCTTTCCAGAAATTCTACATCATTTCTGATCAACAATATGTCAACAACATATACTCATCAGAAATTCTATAGCGCTCCCACTCACTTCTTTGGAAATACAAGTTTCTCATAAACTTTTGTATAAACCCAAAATCTTTGATCATCTTATCAAAGTGCATATTCCAACTCCGAGATGCTTACTCCAGTCCATGGAAGGATCGCTGGAGCTAGCATACCTTTTAGCATCCTTAGGATCGACAAAACCTTTCTGATTGTATCACATACATCCTTTCCTTACGAAATCTGGTAAGGAAACTCGTTTTGACATCCATCTGCCAGATTTCATAAATGCAGCTAATGCTAACAGGATTCCGACGGACTTAAGCATCGCTACGGATGAGAAAATCTCATCACAGTCAACTCCTTGAACTTGTGAAAAACTCTTCGCCACAAGTCGAGCTTCATAGACGGTGACATTACCGTCCACGTCAGTCTTCTTCTTAAAGATCCATTTATCTCAATGGCTTGCCGATCATCGGGCAAGTCCACCAAAGTCCATGCTTTGTTCTGATACATGGATCCTATCTCGGATTTCATGGCTTCTAACCATTTGTCGGAATTCAGGCCCACCATCGCTTCTCCATAGCTCATAGGTTCATTGTTGTCTAGCAACACGACCTCTAAGACAGGATTGCGTACCACTCTGAAGTAGTACGCATCCTTGTCACCCTACGAGGTACGGTAGTGACTTGATCCGAAACTTCATGATCACTATCATAAGCTTCTACTTCAATTGGTGTAGGCGCCACAGGAACAACTTCCTGTGCCCTGCTACATACTAGTTGAAGTGACGGTTCAATAACCTCATCAAGTCTCCACCATCCTCCCACTCAATTCTTTCAAGAGAAACTTTTCCTCGAGAAAGGACCCGTTTCTAGAAACAATTACTTTTGCTTCCGGATCTGAGATTAGGAGGTATACCCAACCATTTTGGGTATCCTATGAAGATGTATTTGTCCGTTTTGGGTTCGAGCTTATCACGATGAAACTTTTTCACATAAGCGTCGCAGCCCCAAACTTTTAAGAAACGACAACTTAGGTTTCTCCAAACCATAGTTCAAACGGTGTCATCTCAACGGAATTACGTGGTGCCCTATTAAAGTGAGTGTGGTTGTCTCTAATGCCTAACCCATGAACGATAGTGGTAATTCGGTAAGAGACATCATGGTACGCACCATATCTAATAGGGTGCAACTATGATGTTCGGACACACCATCACACTATAGTGTTCCAGGCGGTATTAATTGTAAAACATTTCCACAATGTCTTAATTGCGTGCCAAAGCTCGTAACTCAGATACTCATCTCTATAATCATATCATAGCCATTTAATCCTCTTGTCACAATGATCTTGAACTTCACTCTGAAATTACTTGAACCATTCAATAATTCAGACTTGTGTTTCATCAAGTAAATATACTCAGTATCTAGTTAAATCATCCGTGAAGTAGGAACATAACGATATTCACTGCATGCCTCAGCACTCATTGGACTGCACACATCAAAATGTGTTACTTCCAACAAGTTGCTATCTTGTTCCATCTTACTGAAAACAAGGCTTTTCAGTCATCTTGCCTATGTGGTATGATTTGCATATCTCAAGTGATTAAAAATCAAGTGAGTCCAAACGATCCATCTGCATGGAGTTTCTTCATGTGTATACACCAATAGACATGGTTTGCATGTCTCAAACTTTTCAAAAACAAGTGAGTCCAAAGATCCATCAACATGGAGCTTTTTCATGCGTTTTACACCAATATGACTTACATGGCAGTTGCACAAGTAAGTGGTACTATCATTACTATCTTATATCTTTTGGCATGAAAATGTGTATCACTACGATCGAGATTCAATAAACCATTCCTTATACGTGTAAGACCATTGAAGGTATTATTCAAATAAATAGAGTAACCATTATTCTCCTTAAATGAATAACCGTATTGCGACAGACATAATCCAATCATGCCTATGCTCAACGCAAACACCAAATAACAATTATTTAAGTTTAACACCAATCTCGATGGTAGAGGGAGCATGCGATGCTTGATCTCATCAACCTTGGAAACACTTCCAACACATATCGTCAGCTCACCTTTAGCTAGTCTCGGTTTATTTCGTAGCCTTTTATTTCGAGTTACTAACACTTAGCAACCGAACCGGTATCTAATACCCAGGTGCTACTAGGAGTACTAGTAAAGTACACATTAACATAATGTATATCCAATATACTTCTATCGACCTTGCCAACCTTCTCATCTACCAAGTATCTAGGGTAATTCTGCTTCAGTGTCCGTTCCTCTCATTACAGAAGCACTTAGTCTCGGGTTTGGGTTCAACCTTAGGTTTCTTCACTAGAGCAGCAACTGTTTTGCCGTTTCATGAAGTATCCCTCGTCGCCCTTGCCCTTCTTGAAACTAGTGGTTTTACCAACCATCAACAATTGATGCTCCTACTTGACTTCTACTTTCGCGGTGTCAAACATCGCGAACACTTCAAGGATCATCATATCTATCCCTGATATGTTATAGTTCATCACGAAGCTCTAGCAGCTTGGTGGCAATGACTTTGGAGAAACATCACTATCTCATCTGGAAGATCAACTCCCACTGGATTCAAGTGATTGTTGCACTCAGACAATCTGAGCACAAGCTCAACGATTGAGCTTTTCTCCCTTAGTTTGCAGGCTAAGAAAATCATCGGAGGTCTTATACCTCTTGACGTGGGCACGAGCCTGAAATCCCAATTTCAGCCCTCGAAACATCTCATATGTTCCGCGACGTTTCGAAAAACGTCTTTGGTGCCTCAACTCTAAACCATTTAACTGAACTATCACGTAGTTATCAAAACTTGTATGTCCGATGTTCGCAACATCCACAGACGACATTTGGGGTTCAGCACACTGAGCGGTGCATTAAGGACATCAGCTTTTTTCTGTCCGCATAATCGCTACTGTCAACTTTCAACTATATTTTCTCTAGGAACATATCTAAATAGTGGAACTAAAGCGCGAGCTTACGACATAATTTGCAAAGATCTTTTGACTATGTTTAGGATAATTAAGTTCATCTCATGAACTCCCACTCAGCTAGACATCCCTCTAGTCATCTAAGTGATTACATGATCCGAGTCAACTAGGCCGTGTCCGATCATCACGAGAGACAGACTAGTCATCATCGGTGAACATCTTCATGTTGATCGTATCCTCCATACGACTCATGCTCGACCTTTCGGTCTCTTGTGTTCCGAGGCCATGTCTGTACATGCTAGGCTCGTCAAGTTAACCTAAGTGTTTCGCGTGTGTAAATCTGGCTTACACTCGTTGTATGTGAACGTAAGAATCTATCACACCCGATCATCACGTGGTGCTTCGAAACGATGAACTTTCGCAACGGTGCACAGTTAGGGGGAACACTTTCTTGAAATTTTAATGAGGGATCATCTTATTTACTACCGTCGTTCTAAGCAAATAAGATGCATAAACATGATAAACATCACATGCAATCAAAAAGTGACATGATATGGCCAATATCATTTTGCTCCTTTTGATCTCCATCTTCGGGGCTCCATGATCATCGTCGTCACCGGCATGACACCATGATCTCCATCATCATGATCTCCATCATCGTGTCTCCATGAAGTTGTCTCGCCAACTTATTACTTCTACTACTATGGCTACCGGTTAGCAATAAAGTAAAGTAATTACATGGCGTTGTTCAATGACACGCATGTCATACAATAAATAAAGACAACTCCTATGGCTCCTGCCGGTTGTCATACTCATCGACATGCAAGTCGTGATTCCTATTACAAGAACATGATCAATCTCATACATCACATATCATTCATCACATTCTTCATGGCCATATCACATCACATAGCATACCCTGCAAAAACAAGTTAGACGTCCTCTAATTGTTGTTTGCATGTTTTACGTGGCTGCTATGGGTTTCTAGCAAGAACGTTTCTTACCTACGCAAAACCACAACGTGATATGCCAATTGCTATTTACCCTTCATAAGGACCCTTTTCATCGAATCCGTTCCGACTAAAGTGGGAGAGACTTGCACCCGCTAGCCACCTTATGCACCAAGTGCATGTCAGTCGGTGGAACCTGTCTCACGTAAGTGTACGTGTAAGGTCGGTCCGGGCCGCTTCATCCCACAATACCGTCGAAACAAGATTGGACTAGTAACGGTAAGCATATTGAACAAAATCAATGCCCACAACTACTTTGTGTTCTACTCGTGCAAAGAATCTATGCAATAGACCTAGCTCATGATGCCACTGTTGGGGAATGTAGCAGAAATTCAAAATTTTCCTACGAGTCACCAAGATCTATCTATGGAGAAACTAGCAACGAGGGGAAGGAGAGTGCATCTACATACCCTTGTAGATCGCTGAGCGGAAGCGTTCAAGAGAACGGGGTTGAAGGAGTCGTACTCGTCGTGATCCAAATCACCGGAGATCCTAGTGCCGAACGGACGGCACCTCTGCGTTCAACACACGTACAGTTCGGGGACGTCTCCTCCTTCTTGATCCAGCAAGGGGAGAGGAGAAGTTGAGGGAGAGCTCCGGCAGCACGACGACGTGGTGGTGGAGCTTGCAGTTCTCCAGCAGGGCTTCGCCAAGCACTACTAAGGAGGAGGTGGAGTTGGAGAGGGGGAGGGCTGCGCCAGGGGCAAGGGTAAAGCTCCCATGCGCCTCCCCACTATATATAGGGGTGGAGGGGGCTGGTTCCTTGCCCTCCAAGTCCATTGGGGCGTTGGCAAAGGTGGGAGGAAAGAAATCCCATCATTTCCTTCCCCACCGATTATTATCCCCCCTTTTTAGGGATCTTGATCTTATCCCTTCAGGATATGATCTTATTCCTTCTAAGGGGGAATCTTGGTGCGCCTTGACCAGGGGTGTGGGGCCTTGCCCCCACTACCCACGTTCATGTGGGTCCCCCCATGCAGGTGGGCCCCACTCTGGAACCTTCTAGAACCTTCCCGGTACAATACTAAAAATTCTCGAACATTTTCCGGTGGCCAAAATAGGACTTCCCATATATAAATCTTTACCTCCGGACCATTCCGGAACTCCTCGTGACGTCCGAGATCTAATCCGGGACTCCGAACAACATTCAGCAACCACATACAAACTTCCTTTATAACCCTAGCGTCATCGAACCTTAAGTGTGTAGACCCTACGGGTTCGGGAACCATGCAGACATGACCGAGACGTTCTACGGTCAATAACCAACAGCGGGATCTGGATACCCATGTTGGCTCCCACATGTTCCACGATGATCTCATCGTTTGAACCACGATGTCAAGGACTCAATCGATCCCGTATACAATTCCCTTTGTCTAACGGTATTGTACTTGCCCGAGATTCGATCGTCGGTATACCGATACCTTGTTCAATCTCGTTACCGGCAAGTCTCTTTACTCGTTCCATAACACATCATCCCGTGATCAACCCCTTGGTCACATTGTGCACATTATGATGATGTCCTACCGAGTGGGCCCAGAGATACCTCTCTGTTTACACAGAGTGACAAATCCCAGTCTCGATTCGTGCCAACCCAACAGACACTTTCAGAGATACCTGTAGTGCACCTTTATAGCCACCCAGTTACGTTGTGACGTTTGGTACACCCAAAGCATTCCTACGATATCCGGGAGTTGCACAATCTCATGGTCTAAGGAAAAGATACTTGACATTAGAAAAGCTTTAGCATACGAACTACACGATCTCTGTGCTAGGCTTAGGATTGGGTCTTGTCCATCACATCATTCTCCTAATGATGTGATCCCGTTATCAACGACATCCAATGTCCATGGTCAGGAAACCGTAACCATCTATTGATCAACGAGCTAGTCAACTAGAGGCTTACTAGGGACATGGTGTTGTCTATGTACCCACACATGTATCTGAGTTTCCTGTCAATACAATTATAGCATGGATAATAAACGATTATCATGAACAAGGAAATATAATAATAACTAATTTATTATTGCCTCTAGGGCATATTTCCAACAATAAATATAATGCAAAGTTAGTAACAACTGATCAAGTGCGCACTATGGTGCCAACCACACACGACACGTCAACATGATGTTGCCAGATCACCATGAATGTTGGAACCAACAACGCAAGGCGTCAGGAGGGGGTAGGGGGAGGTGCTTCACCATCGTATGTGCCGAAGAGGGAGGATATGGCCATCGTTATCCGAGAGATGGGAAGACGGTAACACCGATGTCATAAGAGGGGGGACACCAACCCTACACGAGGAGGAGGGGGAGAGCACCACCTCGATGAGGTAGGAGATGACAACCACTGTCGGAGCTTGGGGAGGGGGTTGTTGAAGGATTTTACCGATGAGGGAAGGTGAACAAGCGAGCGGAGAGGTGAACATGGATTCATACCACAACATGCGCTATCTCATTGAAGAGGGAAGAATTCTCCTTTTCCAAGGAAAAGTAGCTCCCCGGGCAACTTGTTCCCTTCTAACAATTCACGCACTTTATTGGCGCATCATGTTTGAGGAATATGGATTACATCATGAGGCTGGAGAAGCCATGAATGGCGACCAAAATGAAAAAGAAAGAGCATACCGGGCAACGTTGCGTGCTTCCAAGTTGGAGCAACGTCCTTCATGAGTGAAGGATGCTTCCTGGAACTTCTTGGACCACTTACCTATTTCCTTGATCGAGGCATTACAACCACTTGAACTCCTAATGGATATCATGGACAATAGAAAGGCAGTCTAAGGCGATCTTCATTTGATGTACACCTAAGTCCTTAGCCAATGCAAGAGCCCCGCGACACACAATCATTTATATGATAGCTGGATCTGCGAGTGCTGAAAATGTTACCGCCAATGATCCGAGGTACTTCCCATCACTGATACGACATAAGACAAGCACAACTCCAATGTCTCCCCGTCGAGATACAACACCATCACAATTTAACTTGGCAATACATGTTAGGGAAGGAATCTATCTTTTTGTGCTGGCTAGTTTTTGTTGATGAACCTTTTTCACGCTTTGCACCTTGGCAATGTTAAGATCATCCATGAACAATGTGATGAAGGAATGTGTAGATGACGGAGCCAGGAAATCCCCTTCATGAAGCATCTTGTTGAGCGTCGTCAAACAGCCCAGAGTGTGAAAAGAACACAAGTCAGCTAATCATGCGATAACAGTTCTATCAATGAAAAACAATCATTTGTTTCACATTTTGTACTCAATAAGCTCTTCATCACCCAAGGCCCACACGCATCCGGCCATGGCACAATCTAATAATGAGTGGCACCAAGAGTCGTCCGCTCCATAGACACGCAACTAATAGTAGCAGACATATTTTGGTATCGCAAAAGATCAGTTGTTGGAAGAGAGAGTCGAGCTAATTACCTCCTAAGAAACAAGTGTGTCTTCAAAGGAACCTGTGATTTCCATGAAGCAATCCACGACTTCTCTTTGCTTTCGAGCTTGAGGGTCCCGTTCCCCATCCAACCAAGCTTCTGTTCACTTTTTTGTCGCTACAAGCATACGACAAGCAAACCGCGCTGAGAATAAGACCTAAGAGTCATGATTCCATGACCAGAAATCTTCCATATTGCATGGAAACCCCGCTGAATCAAATCTTTGGTCCACGAGGCCAGAGTATGACCCATTGTAACGCCCCGAGACCGATGCGCCAGGTGTCTCCCAGTTATTCGCCGTCGTTACCATGTCATTCGCTTGCGTGTTACACTTTTCCATGTCATCATGTGCATTTCATCTGCATGTTTTTCAAAACATGCATCCGTTCAGGTTCCCTCGGTTCTCTCCGTTGTCCGTTCTAAGCACAGACACACTCGCACGCGCCCGCCGCACCTCCCAGAACTTGTTTCATGAGCGGTTTCTCGGAATGGGCCGAGAGTTGTCGAGCGGTCTTGGTACATCATCGATAGACCGCCTGTCAAATTTCGTTCTATTTGGAGGTCGTTTGACGCTCCAATGGTTAACCGTGTTAACCAAAGCCCTCCTTCTCTTTGCAGCCCAACACCCCTCCACACAGCCCACCTAGCCCATCTAATCCACCTCCATACTCTCCGTCGTTGGATCATGATCGTGTGGGCGAAAACCGCTCCTTAATAGCCCTCTCCTAGCTCCCTCTACCTATAAGTGCCTCCCTCTCCATTTTTCGGGCGAAACCCTAGATCAAACCCCCTCCGCTGCCCTCCACCAACTAGACGGCGCCACCTGTCCCGGGCGCGCCGCTCCCGCGCTCCTCGCCGCCGCGGCCCGTGGGGCCTGGATCGGGCCCGTCGTCCCATCCGGCGCAGCCCCCGCGCCCGTGCGCCTCTGCCGCCCTACTCCTTCGCCGAGCCGCCGCCCCGCCGCCGTGCGGCCGCCCTGCCGCCGAGCAGCCGAGCCCCGCGCGCCGCCGCCTCGCCCACCGCACCGCGCCGTTCCGTCGACCCCGCCGTTGCGCCGCCTTACTGGAGTGCCTCGCTGGAGTCTGCTCCCCGCCGGATCCGGGCAGGTGGATGAGATCCACCTGTCCCCTGATCCAAACGGCGCCCCCATCCCGGATCGCTTTGTCCTACTCCTCTCCGTCTCGATTTTCTGCGAGGTGATTGTTTTCTCTACCCTGAAAATCCATGAGCATGTGTGCATGTTTGAATGGCCATAACTTCGTGCTTGTTGCCTCGTTTTGCATGTATGATATGTCAAAATGTTCATCTCTTGATGCTCCACATGATGGTCTAGTTTGCATTCATGTTACTATTCATCTTGATGCCTTAATCTTTGTTGCAAAACTGTTAAGTGATATAAACTGCTGAAAACTATTATAACTTGCCTATTTGTCATTTTTATATCTTTTTGTGTGATTTTTTTGAGCATCAGGTCAACATATTTTAGGATCATAATCATTCCATATTTAATGTGGTGCAATCCATTTATTTTGATATACCCTATGATGAGGGAATCAAGCTTGTGAAGTGGACTACTTGCTGTTAATGTTCTATCAAGTCTGAATCTGTTATGTCATGTTGCTATGTTTGCTTGATGCTACCATCAAATCCATGCATGTTCTGGAGATGCTTAGTTGACATGTTTTGATGTCCATGTTATGATCTATCATGACATGCCTTTTGATGCCTCATATATGTCTTGTAGCATATGTTTTTATTGTCATGAACATGCCTAAATGATGTTCCAGTTTTCTGTTAACTTCATGATGCCATGTTGTGAGCTTGATATTAGTTAATCTAAGCCTCTTCTGGAGATTCTCCAATTATATGAATTTAAGTATGTTGTACTTTGTCCACATGACATGGTTGTTAATTTTGTACTTCATATGATCTCTCTTCCAAGCTTGCAAACATGCTATGATAATGTTTTTGTTTTATACTTGCTGAAACTATTTTAACATTTAATCTTGTCATGTTGGTTCCCACTAATCCATGAGCCATATGCATATGACGCCTTGATTATATTTGCTTTTTGTTATGTGTATTTTGATTCCATGCCCTTGTTTTCTATGTATAGTTGTTGTATCATCTTTGTTTCATGCCTTCTACATGTCATCATGTTAACTCTGCTCATGCACATGCCCTGTTTTTCCCCAAGTTATAATCTGTGTTATCAAGTTGCATTTTGCATTGATCATCTTGGATTAATCCTAATGGCTATGAACCTGAACCTTAATGATATTTGAAGCATATTATCTGTACTTTGAGTGCATGTCAAGTTTGTGGCCTTATGTTTCCCGTAGCATGTTGTTTTGATGATTGCAAAGTGCCTAGTTACTTTTTTGATCAGATTGTTGTTATGACTTGTTTTGAGTGTATGTGTTGAACCGTTGCTCCGTTTTGGGCATTTTGTATATGAATTTTGCTTAGAATTGCATGTAGTTTCATATTATCTTGTTGCATCCATGTTTTGAGCATGTGTACTTGATGTTTCTATGCATTTTGCATCATTGCCATGTTTGACTTGTGTTGCTCATATGTTCTAGACCGTAGCTCCGAATTAAATGAACTTTATATGTAACTTGACTAGAAATTCATGTAGATCATCATGGTGCACTTTAACTTGCTGTTTAACAACTTGAACATAATGTTTTGTTAATATCTGGACCAATTTCGAAATTTGCATATGAGGACTTATCGAAATTGTTATATGTTGTTTCCGGCCTCATTTAAACTTGCTTTGATGTGTGGTCTTGTATGCATCATCTCTTGCCATGAGTAGCATCATGTAGCCTTGTCATGCATCATAATTGGTTGAGCATCATGTCATGTTTATGTGTTGTGTGTTTACCGTGTTGTTTGCTTCTTTCCGGTTGTGTTTCTTCTTAATAGTTTTTGTTTCGTTGTGATCGTGAGGATTCGTTTGACTACGCTTGGTTCATCTACGCCCGTTCGTATTCTTCATGGACTCGATCTTCTTCCTAGCGGGATTTCAGGCAAGATGGCCGTTACCCTAGATCTCACTACTATCATTGCTATGCTAGTTGTCTTGATGCTATTGCTATGTCACGCTTCCTACCACTTGCTTATCAAGCCTCCCTATATGCCATTAAACAACCTCTAACCATTTTCACCATCCTAGCAGCCGTTGTTTGGCTATGTTACCGCTTTGCTTAGCCCCTCTTATAGCATTGCTAGTTGCAGGTGCAGTTGCAGGTTGTTCCATGTTGGGACATGGATATCTTGGGATATCACAGTATCTCTTATTTAATTAATGCACATATATACTTGGTAAAGGGTCGAAGGCTCAGCCTTATGCCTGGTGTTTTGTTCCACTCTTACCACCCTAGTTTCCGTCATACCAGTGTTATGTTACTTGATTTTGCGTCCCTAACATGATGAGGGTTTATGGGCCCCTCTTGACAGTTCACTTTGAATAAAACTCTTCCAGCAAGGCCCAACATTGGTTTTACCATTTGCCCAACATTATAACTAAACTTGGTATTAAATTTGACGCATAGGGAGTTAGCGCTACCCGAGGAGTAATTCTACATAATACAGGGGGCCAGTGCTAATCGTGTTGGTCCCAAACAGAGCCACTTATGGTGCCACCCCTTCACCAGGGGTTTTCGGTTGCCGTACGTACCGCTCATTCGGACGTGGCCTGAAATGAGATACGTGTGACTACTATCAGGGTGTCGGCACGCCGAGAGGTCTTGCTGGATTTGTTTTACCATTATCGAAATGTCTTGTGCACCGGGATCCCGAGTCTGATCGGATGTCCCGCGATGGAGGATTGTCGCCGCGGATCATGAGCTTGTAATGGGCTAAGTTGGGACACCCCTGCAGGGTTTAAACTTTCAAGAGCCGTGCCTGCCGTTATGTGGCAGATGGGAATTTTTAATGTCCGGTTGTAGAGAACTTGACACCAGATTCGAATTAAAATACACCAACCGCGTGCATAACCGTGATGATCTCTTTTCAGGTGAGTTCGAGAAGAGAACATGGTGGGGTTATGATTGAACGTAAGTAGTTCAGGATCACTTATTGATCATTACTAGTTTGTGACCGTTTGCGTAGCTTCTCATCTTATTCTTGTACTCATAAGTTAGCCACCATACATTGCTTAGTCGCTCGCTGCAACCTCACCACTTATCCATTCCATACCCATTAAGCTTTGCTAGTCTTCATACCCATGGTAATGGGATTGCTGAGTCCCCGTGGCTCACAGATTACTACAACAACAGTTGTAGGCACAGGTAATGTGATGATTTGATGTGAGAGCGATGTATGCTTGTCTTGGAGTTCTTCTTCTGCTTCTTCTTCGTTCAGGGGTTAGGCTCCTGGTCACAGCCTGGGATAGCAGGGTGGATGTCGTTTGAGTTTCTGTTTGTGTTTCATCCATAGTCGGATGTTGCTCTTTTGTATGATGTTGTTGTACTCTTGTGGCGTTGTATGCCTTGTATGTATCCCCATCTATTATGTAATGGTACGATGTAATGGTATCCACCTTGCAAAAGCGTCTTCAATATGTGGCTCTATCCTTGGTGGGACCTTCGAGTTCCTCTCGGATAGGATCGCATATTGGGTGTGGCACCTATGTACTCGCAACAAGATGAGGTGGTTATTTGTAAAGACACAACGGGTCATAGGTTCACCTCCCTTGGTAACTACTTCATATTCCAAGCTAAGGTGGTAGCACCATTGTCGATCCTTTAGATAAGGCCCTGGGCGAGAACATCTCTCCCCTCTAATGACTCGCCATACCTGCATAGTTTAGCTGAAAGAATGTTGCATTGAGGGTAATATGCAACTTTTAATATTTATTAGATCAATGTGCATCTTTTAGCAGAGATTAGTACATGACCTTAGAGTTCCCCGGGCACTAGTGCTTTCATCCTATTCGTGCGAAGCCTTTGCATTCTTTCCTCAATTATCTCAACCGGTGTTTTTCTCTTCAAGTTATTCGTTGGTTCCCCCTTCCAAGTTGCCTTCGTTTTTCCCGCCCTCCCACCCCTTTTCTTCCCAGAGTCTGCGTCTCTATTCGAGCATCAATTTCATTCATGTGGAGCCTCTTCATTCTTTCCTCAATTACTTCAACTGGTGAATTCTCATCTAGTTCATCATTGTTCGTATTGTTTTCTTTCTGGTGGATTCAATTCATGTTTTTCGGGTTGATAGTACTTTCCTTAGCTCAAATGTTTTCCCCTGACCATTCGCCTCTCGCCAGGTTATCCTTCCAGAGTGCACCTCATTCAAGTCCTTCAATCGTTCTGGTGCATCATTTCTCATTCAACAATCCTTTCCAGCGGTACTTCTTTTCAGTGGGCCCTAACCTACAGGTTTATTCCCAGGATCTTACCTGACTCTTCTAATTCTTCCGAAGTTATTCTCAAATCCTTCTCAAAGTGTGAGGTAAGAATGGATTCCATCAGTTATATGCCTATCCCAAGTTTGCTTTCAAATCATTTTCATCTTTGGTTCAGCCTTTCCTCTTTTCATTCTTCCAAAGTGTCTCAACAATTTTGGTGGTGTTTCTCATCTTCATTCTCAACATTTGAAGACCGAAGAAGAGTTTTCCTCTAAATCTTGTCCGTTCTCTCAAAGATTCATCGTTCAAGCTTCAAGGTATTATCTCAAAATTCTTTCCGGTTGCGAGCATTCTTTTCATACCCATATGGAGTACTTCAGGAGTTTCTTTTCCTCTCAATCATATTTAGGTCATCATTCTAGAAGATTTCTTAGTTCTGAGTTTCAGCTTCGTTCTCCAATTTTTCAGAATTGATATCTCTTCGTTCGTCTCCATATTCTTCCGGTGCTTCGGTCAAGTATTCTTTAATCAGTTCGCGATCACTTTGTTCTCTTGTCTCTAAATTCCCTCTAGTATCTTCATGCTTTTTTATAATTCTTCCCGGCGAGGAATTCTCTTTCTTTATTCATTTTCAAATTCTTACGGTGATACGTTCAATATTCCTTTTCCTTTGTTATCATATCAATCCATTCGTTCTTTCCAATTCTACCGGTGGTTCATGAAGACTTTTCCAAGTTTTGCGCTATGTCACTCGTCAATCCTTTTCAAGAGGAATAAGTTCAATGCAAATCCATTGCTTCTCATCAATGTAATTGGTGGAAGATAAGCATAATATAATTCTTATTATTCTTTCATCAAGTTGATTAATCCCTTCTTTCTGAGTTTGTTCATGATGAATAAATTCTAGCCCCAAGTGTTTCCATCTTTTCTTTCTGGAGTTCCAAGTTTTTCAAGCTTATCTCGTCGCGAAGTTCCATCTAAATCATTGCAAGGCTTCAATCTTATTATTTTCATCCTTGATTTCTATCTCATCATCCTTTTGATACCGGAGTTCTTCATGGTGGTGTTGGGGAATGCGGTAATTTCAAAAAAAGTCCTACGATCACGCAAAATCTATCTAGGTGATGCATAGCAATGAGAGGGAAGAGTGTGTCCATGTACCCTCGTAGACCAAAAGCGGAAGCATTTCAATAATGCGGTTGATGTAGTCGAACTTCTTCGCGATCCAACCGATCAAGTACCAAACGTACGTTACCTATGCGTTCAGTACAAGTTCAACTTGATGACATCCCTCGTACTCTTGATCCAGTTGAGGCCGAAGGAGAGTTTCGTCAGCACGACGGCGTGGCGACGGTGATGATGAAGTTACTGGCACAGGGCTTCGCCTAAGCACTACGACAATATGATTGAGATGTGTAACTATGGAGGGGGGCACCACACACGGCTAAAAGATCAACTTGTGTGTCCTTGGGGTGCTCACCTCCCCCATCTATAAGGAGGGAGGGAGGAGGCGGACGTCCTAGGGGGCGCACCAAGCATAGGGAGTCCTACTAGGACTCCCAAGTCCTAGTAGGATTCCCTTTCCTATTCGGAGTAGGAGAGAAGGAAAGAGAGGGAGAGGGAGAAGGAAAGGGGGGCTGCGCCCCTAGCCCTTGTCCAATTCGGTTCGGGCAGGGGGGAGGCGCGCGCCACCTCTTGGCCCTTCTCCCCTCTCTCCACTAAAGCCCAATAAGGCCCATTACTTCTCCCAGTGAATTCCCATAACTCCTCGGTACTCCAAAAACTACCCGAACCACTCGGAACCTTTCCGATGTCCGAATATAGACTTCCAATATATCGATCTATATATCTCGACCATTTCGAGACTCCTCGTCACGTACGTGATCTCATCCGGGACTCCGAACAAACTTCGGTCATCAAATCACATAACTCATAATACAAATCGTCATCGAACGTTAAGCATGTGGACCCTACGGGTTCGAGAACTATGTAGACATGACCGAGACACATATCCGGTCAACAACCAATAGTGGAACCTGGATACTCATATTGGCTCCTACATATTCTACAAAGATCTTTATCGGTCAAACCGCATAACAACATACGTTGTTCCCTTTGTCATCGGTATGTTACTTGCCCGAGATTCGATCGTCGGTGTCATCATACCTAGTTCAATCTTGTTACCAGCAAGTCTCTTTACTCGTTCCGTAATGCTTCATCCTGCAACTAACTCAGTACTCACATTGCTTACAAGGCTTATAGTGATGAGCATTACCGAGAGGGCTCAGAGATACCTCTCCGAAATATGGAGTGACAAATCCTAATATTGATTTATGCCAACCCAACAAACTCCTTCTGAGACACCTGTAGAGCATATTTATAATCACCCAGTTATGGTGTGATGTTTGATAGCACACAAGGTGTTCCTACGGTATTCGGGATTTGCATAATCTCATAGTCTGAGGAACGTGTATAAGTCATGGAGAAAGCAGTAGGAATGAAACTATAATGATCATAATGCTAAGCTAACGGATGGGTCTTGTCCATCATATCATTATCCTAATGACGTGACCCCATTTATCAAATGACAACACATGTCTATGGTTAGGAAACATAACCATCTTTGATTAATGAGCTAGTCAAGTAGAGGCATACTAGGGACACTATGTTTTGTCTATGTATTCACACATGTACTAAGTTTCCGGTTAATACAATTCTAGCATGAATAATAAACATTTATCATGAAATAAGGAAATAAATAATAACTTTATTATTGCCTCTAGGGCATATTTACTTCAGTCTCCCACTTGCACTTGAGTCAATAATCTAGTTCACATCACCACGTGATTTAACACCAATAGTTCGCATCTATATGTGATCAACACCTATAGTTCACATCGCCATGTGACCAACACCCAAAGGGTTTACTAGAGTCAATAATCTAGTTCATATCGCTATGTGATTAAAACCCAAAGAGTACTAAGGTGTGATCATGTTTTGCTCATGAGAAAAGTTTAGTCAACGGGTCAGTCACATTCAGAGCCGTATGTATTTTGCAAATATTCTATGTCTACAATGCTATGCACGGAGCTACTCTAGCTAATTGCTCCCACTTTCAATATGTATCTAGATTGAGACTTAGAGTCATCTGGATCGGTGTAAAGGCTTGCATCGACGTAACTCTTTATGATGAACTCTTTATCACCCCCATAACCGAGATATATTTCCTTAGTCCTCACTAAGGATAATTTTGACCGTTGTCAAGTGATCTACTCCTAGATCACTATTGTACCCCATTGCCAAAACCATGGCAAGGTACACAATAGGTCTGGTACACCATAACATACTTTATAGAACCTATGACTGAGGCATAGGGGATGACTTTCATTCTCTTTCTATCTTCTACCGTGGTCGGGCTTTGAGTCTTACTCAACTTTACACCTTGTAATACAGACAAGAACTCCTTCTTTGACTGATCCATTTTGATCTCTTTCAAAAACTTGTCAAGGTATGTACTCATTGAAAAAAATCTTACCAAGCGTCTTTGATCTATCTCTATAGATCTTGATGCCCAATATGTAAGAAGCTTCACCGAGGTCTTTAATTGAAAAACTCTTATTCAAGTATCCTTTTATGCTACCCAAAAATTCTGTAATCATTTCCATTCAACAATATGTCATCCACATATAATATTAGAAATGCTACAGAGCTCCCACTCACTTTCTTGTAAATACAGGCTTCTCCAAAAGTCTGTATAAAACCATATGCTTTGATCACACTATCAAAGCGTTTATTCCAACTCCGAGCGGCTTGCACCAGTCCATAAATGGATCACTGGAGCTTGCACACTTTGTTAGTACCTTTAGGATTGACAAAACCTTCTGGTTGCATCATATACAACTCTTCTTTAAGAAACATCCATTTAAGTAATGCAGTTATGACATCCATTTGCCAGATTTCATAAAATATGGCAACTGCTAACATGATTCTGACAGATTTAAGCATCGTTGCAGTTGAGAAAATCTCATTGTAGTCAACACCTTGAACTTGTCGAGAACTTTTTGCAACAAGTCGAGCTTTGTAGATAGTAATACTACTATCATCGTCCGTCTTCCTCTTGAAGATCCATTTATTTTCTATGGCTTGTTGATCATCGAGCAAGTCCACCAAAGACCACACTTTGTTCTCATACATGGATCCCATCTCAGATTTCATGGCCTCAAGCCATTTTGCGGAATCTGGGCTCATCATCGCTTCCTCATAGTTCGTAGGTTCACCATGGTCTAATAACATGACTTCCAGAATAGGATTACCGTACCACTCTGGTGCGGATTGTACTCTGGAAGAACTACAAGGTTCGGTAATAACTTGATCTGAAGTTTCATCATCATCATCATTAGCTTCCTCACTAATTGGTGTATGAATCACTAGAACTGATTTCTGTGATGAACTACTTTCCAATTCGGGAGAAGTTACAATTACCTCATCAAGTTCTACTTTCCTCCCACTCACTTCTTTCGAGAGAAAGTCCTTCTCTAGAAAGGATCCATTCTTAGCAATGAATATCTTGCCTGCGGATCTTGTGATAGAAGGTGTAACCAACAATTTCCTTTGGGTATTCTATGAAGACGCACTTGTGACGCCCCCGATTCAATAGTACACTAATCATGCACGCAAATGTGTACGATCAAGATCAAGGACTCACGGGAAGATATCACAACGCAAATGTGTACGATCAAGATCAAGCACTCGGGAAGTCATACAAGCATCATATTACAAGCCAGGGGCCTCGAGAGCTCGAATACAAGTGCTCGAACATAAACGAGTCAGCGGAAGCAACAATATCTGAGTACAGACATAAGTTAAACAAGTTGCCATAAGATGGCTAGCACAAACTGGGATACAGATCGAAAGAGGCGCATGCCTCATGCCTGGTATCCTCCTAACTACTCATGACCGTCGTCAGCGGCCTGCACGTAGTAGTAGGCACCTCCGGTGTAGTAGGAGTCGTCGTTGACGGTTGCGTTTGGCTCCTGGGCTCCAGCATCTGGTTGCGACAACCAGGTAGAAAGGAAAGGGGGGAAAAGGGGGAGAAAAGCAACCGTGAGTACTCATCCAAAGTACTCGCAAGCAAGGATCTACACTACATATGCATGGGTATATGTGTAAAGAGGCAACATCGGTGGATTGAACTGCAGAATGCCAGAATAAGAGGGGTATAGCTAGTCCTATCGAAGACTACCCTTCTGGCAGCCTCCGTGTTGCAGCATGTAGAAGAGAGTAAATTGAAGTCCTCCAAGTAGCATCGCATAGCATAATCCTACCCGGCGATCCTCCCCTCATCGCCCTGTGGGAAAGCGATCACCGGGTTGTCTCTGGAACTTGCCTGGGTGTGTTTTATTAAGTGTCCGGTTCTAGTTGTCATAAGGTCAAGGTACAACTCCGGGTCGTCCTTTTACCGAGGGACACGACTATTCAAGTAGATAAACTTCCCTGCAGGGGTGCACCACATAACCCAACACACTCGATCCCATTTGGCCAGACACACTTTCCGGGGTCAAGCCCGGCCTCGGAAGATCAACACGTCGCAGCCCCACCTAGGCACAACAGATAGGTCAGCACGCCGGTCTAAATCCTATGCGTGCAGGGGTCTGGGCCCATCGCCCATTGCACACCTGCATGTTGCGTACGCGGCCGGAAGCAAACCTAGCCCCCTTAATACAAGTGCAGGCTTACGGTCCAATCCGGCGTGCACCGCTTAGTTGTTGACGTCAAGAAGGCTTCGGCTGATACCATGACGTCGAGTGCCCATATCTTTCCCGCGTAGTTGGTTAGTGCGTATAGGCCAGTGGCCAGACTCAGATCAAATACCAAGATCTTGCTAAGCGTGTTATTTTTAAGTAACCACGAACGCCGTCCAGGGCCAGGCCCACCTCTCTCCTAGGTGGTCTCAACCTGCCCTGTCGCTCCGCCACAAAGTAACAGTCGGGGGCCGTTGGGAACCCAGGCCCACCTCTACCGGGATGGAGCCACCTGTCCTTCCAGCCCCCACATCAGAACCACTTGCGGGTACTCAACGAGCTGACCCGACTTTAGTCACCATCTGTATAGTATATGTATGTATAGTATATACCCGTGATCACCTCTCGAGTGATCACGGCCCGATAGTATAGCAAGGCAGACTGACAAGAATGTAGGGCCAATGATGATAAATAGCATCCTATACTAAGCATTTAGGATTGCGGGTAAGGTATCATCAATTGTAGCAACAATGACAGGCTATGCAACAGAATAGGATCAATCGAAATAGTAACATGCTATACTACTCTAATGCAAGCAGTAGAGAGAAGAATAGGCGATATCTGGTGATCAATGGGGGGGGGCTTGCCTGGTTGCTCCGGCAAGAAGGAGGGGTCGTCAACTCCGTAGTCGAACGGGGCGGCAGCAGTGTCGATCTCGTAGTCTACCAGAGAAGGAGAAGGGGGAAGAAACAGTAAATACGGAGCTAACAAAGCATTACAAAACATAAGGAGGGAAAACGCGGTGCTAGGTATGCCCTAACGCGTTAGGAGGTGATACCGACGAAGGGGGGAAACATCCGGGAAAGTATTCCCGGTGTTCCGCGTTTTTGGACAGATGAACCAGAGGGGGAAAGTTGCATGTTTGCTATGCTAGGGATGTGTGGCGGACGAACAGACTGCGTATCCGGATTCATCTCGTTGTTCTGAGCAACTTTCATGTACAAGGTTTTTCCATCCGAGCTACGATTTATTTTATATTAATTTAAAAAGGATTTAATCATATACTATAATTAACAGAATTAATTAAATTCTATGCGCATTTATGATGTCAGCATGACATCAGCGGTCAACATTGACCTTTGATCAGTCAAGCTGACGGGTGGGTCCCAAGTGTCATTGACTCAGACTAACTAATCAGGATTGACTAGATTAGTTAAATGATTAGGTTAATTAATCACAATTAATTAAGTTAATTAACTTAGTTAACTGATTAATTCATTCATTATTTAAATTAAATTATTATTATTATTATTTATTCTTTTTTTATCTCTTTCTTTTTTAAAAAAAGAACTGTTCTGGGCGAGCCCCATTTGTCATTGGCACAGTGGCCTTAGTGGGCGTGTGGGTTACGGGCGCTGGCACCCAGCCCGATTGGGCATGCGCCCAGATCGAAGGGGGAAGCCGTCGGCCACGGGCACGGTGAGGCCGGTCGCCTGAGGCGGCAGTGGTGAGGCCAGGCGAGGTGAGGCAGCGCGCGGTGCGGTGGGGTGACCAGGGGGCATGCGAGAGGAGGCGAGGTGGCGCGGCCGGGCGAGGACGGCGCCGGAGCGTGGGACGGTACGGGCGCGGCCGCGGAGTGCAGAGGCACGATGGACGGGGCGAACACGGGCTCGGGCAAGTTGGGGGAGGCGTGTACAGCTAGTGAACGACGTCGAGAGAGAGAGAGGAGGAGGAAGCGGGGGCTCACGTTGAGCCTGTAGAGGTGCAAAGCGGGCTCGAGGGAGGCTCGACGGCGACGAAATCAGCGACGACGCGCGGGTGGCCGAAGGTTGAAGAAGACGTCGACGAGCTCAATGCAGAGGCGCTCCTCCTCAGGTGACTCATCAGGGAGGAAGAGGAGGTCGAAGCGGTCCTGTGCCGGCGGTCGAGGGCGACGGGGTCGAGCAGCGGGCATCAACATGGACCGAGCCCGATCCCGATCGGGAGGAGGCAGAGGGAGTCCGGCAGGGAGGGGGACGAGGAAGCGATCCGACGGGGAAGAGGACGAGGAGGTGCTCCGGTGATGGGGTGGCTCCGACGAAGCAGTGGCGGGACGAGGCGGGGATGGTGTGCGGCAACGGCGTTAGGGACGATGGGGTCGGGGTGGTTTGCCCC
>NC_041381.1:511698445-511710579 GCF_002162155.2 Triticum dicoccoides | reverse complement strand
GGCCTGGCGGCCCTGTAGCCTGCTGGGCCGAGGCCCAGCTAGGGGGTCCTTTTACTTTGTTTTGTTTTTGTCTTAATCATGTTTAGCCTTTTATTTTTATTTATTTTCACTTTATTGTTTTATTTTTAGCCCCATCTTATCTGAGTTTTATAAAAACATGAAAGTTGTACCAAATTTAGTATTACTAATTATACCTCTGTTACCGAAAGTTTAAACCCCTAAATAAAGTATTTTAACATTTTATAAATAACAAAAGGCACTTATTAAGTTGGTTATGTTGTTGTTTCATTCCCATTTGAGCATTTAAAGCTTTTATAAAAGTGTGGTTTCTCCACCACAATTACCATTGCATTATTTGGCTCGCACCAAACATTTTAGTTTTAACATTTGAAAACATTTATTGTTTGCTTGATTTTGAATTTGAATTTGAATTGGTTTCGAACTAACGTGAGACTAGCAACAGTAATCGAGGTGACATGGCATCCTTAGCGGAGGTTCACTGTAGCTTAAATATCCGGGCGTCACAATTCTCCTCCACTACAAGAAATCTCGTCCCGAGATTTAAGCGGTGGAGTAAGGGGGGGGGGTGTTGGTAGCGAAAAACCTAACGAGTCTTCTCGGTCTTGGCTGCTCTTCTCGAAGAAGTTAATCCCTTTCATTGATGTCTTCATTTCTCTGCTTCAGGTCATCATGATGAAGTCGTCCTTTTCTTCAGGAACTCCAACGTACTTACGAATAGGTAAGGGGCAGCTCGGCTACGACAGAATGCTTATGAGGGAAAGAATCTAGGGTTAACCCATGGATGAGCATAAGATTATCTCTCGAGTTGAACATATAAAATACATCGAGAGTAAGGTATGAAGGTATAATGGGAGGGTCCAAGCGGATAGATAGCTGCTCAAAGTCTGAACCAGAGCGAGAAATGGGTTCAGAGTAGCGAGAGTAAGTATTGCGTCTTATACGAGAATAGAGCACCAGGAAGGTGGCCCGTGAATTACCATCGAAACCAAGAGCAAGGGATAACTTTGTCAACAGGGTGTACAGGAGAGTCAGGTTTTGATCCTATGGAACTATGGGTTATGGGCCCACCATGTGGTTAAATGTAGGAAGGTCAGTGACATCTTGCATGATCATGTAAGCATGGCATGTCAGAGGATAGTTTGTCGGTCATGTCGGCAACAACATAGGTACCAAGGGCGAGGGTCGAAGAGAACCATTTCCCCGCTCGTTGAACGAGGCGGACCAGTAGGCAAGTTCTTGTCCATCGGTGGTTACCGGAATGTCATCAACAAAAGTAACATGGTCCTTCCGACAGAGTGGTAAAACGATGTGTTTACCTAAGCAAGGATATATTACTGTTTTTATTATATAGATCACAAGAATGTTTAAACAAACCAATGGAAAGGAAAAGTGATTATCGGGTTTAAACAGAACAATGGAAAGGAAAATTTGTTTAAACACATATTTCAAGGGTATATCCTTACCAAGGACAACCAGAGAATGATATCCATGACACGAGACCAAAGGCATGACCATTCAGATAAAACGGATAAGAAGAATCATGATATGTACCCATACAACGGTGTTTGAATAACTGAAAGTGCTAGTTATCGACTAGAGGGGGGTGAATAGGCGATTTTTATCAAAGTCTTCAAAACGTGGAAGTTTTGAAGACAAACAATAGAAATGACCTAATTGATATGCAGCGGAAGATAAACTACACAAAGCAAGCCATAGTCAAGTATGCAATAGTGGTAACGTACGAAGACTAATAGCAGCTAGGTAGTAAGGATCAGGATGGAAGATAGTATGAAGCCAATCAACAATAGTAGTCAAACATTGAAGTCAAACAGATAAGACAGATAAGCACTGACTTCACGAAGACAAACTCAAAGTAAAGGAGGGAAGGGATAGAACCAGTCACTTGTTGAAGACACAAGATTTGTTGGACCAGTTCCAGTTGCTGTGACAACTGTACATCTGGTTAGGGAGGCTGAGATTCAACTCAGAAGACCGTGTCTTCACCTTATTCCCCTTGAGCTAAGGACACCCAGTCCTCGCCCAATCACTCTGGTAAGTGTTCAAGGTAGACTTCCGAACCTTCATAGACTTCGTTCACCCGACAATCCACAATGACTCTTGGATGCTCAGAACGCGACGCCTAACCGGCTGGAGGATACACAGTCCTCAAGTGTAATAAGTCTTCAGGTCACACAGACAGAAAGACTTCAGTGATGCCTAACACTCTTTGGCTCTGGGTGTTTGGGCTTTGTCCTTGCAAGGATTTCTCTCTCAAAGGCTTCGAGGTGGGTTGCTCTCAAAACGACAAAAGCCGTAAACTAACTCTGAGCAGCCACCAATTTATGGTGTAGGGGGTGGGCTATTTATAGCCACAAGGCAACCCGGCCTGACATGTCCGAAATGACCCTGGGTCACTAAGGAACTGACACGTGTTCCAACGGTCAGATTTCAAACACACACGACAACTTTACTTGGGCTACAAGCAAAGCTGACTCATCCAGCTCTGGATAAGATTTGCTCTCATTGTCTTCGCTCGAAGACATAGGATTTGGGTTGAGCATCACTTCAGTCACTCTGACTTAGTTCACTTGGACCCCACTTAACAGTACGGTGGTTCCTATGACTCAACAAAGAAGAAAAGGAAACAACAAAATGACTCAGTCTTCGCGCTCCATAGTATTCACTCAATGTCTTCTCATGTCATAGACTTCAGTGTGAATATCTTTACACACCACCATTGTCTTCAATGTCTTCATACATTTTTAGGGGTCATCTCCGGTAGGTAAACCGAATCAATGAGGGACACTACCTGCGTTATCCTGCAATTCTCACAAACGCATTAGTCCCTCAACCAACTTTGTCGTCAATACTCCAAAACCAACTAGGGGTGGCACTAGATGCACTTACAATAACCGACAAGGAAAATTTAGCACTGTGCTTCAAATGTTCTTATTGATGATAGGAGTACCACATACATGCTTTGAGATAGCATTAACATGGTCTTCAAACAAAGGTCGGACTTTGCATACACAAAGGATTCATCGGGAACAACTTATAAAATAAGTCTTACGATTTCCTCATGGAAGAATCGCTAGGCTTGCAAAAAAGGAAACTATAATAATAGGTCCTCCGGCCAAGTGTGCAAGACATGCCATCACCTTACCGGGTAATATAAAGACCAATGATATAACTCTTGGAAGTAAGTTCCAACCATCATATCTAACCGAGATTCAGATCTGATTGGTGTCAGAATACCTCAGACTTAGGGTGCCTGAGAAGAGAAGGTGCGACATAAATTGACGAGACGACATTGTAAGATTCTCGGGAAATGTACTATGGAAGCAAGTTCCGAAACAAGATCTCATCATTAAACTAGTGAAGGGATAAGGAGGTAGCTGATGAACTCAGTGACAATTTATGGAGACTTCCAAAAGATGGGTTTCCAAAATTATGTGAACAAGAAGATATCATTAGTCAGATCAAATGATATAATGATGTATACTCGAGGAAATCATACGCCATCAATCATTAGTTGGAAGGTGTGCCCGAAGTATGACCTTAGGCAGCAAGATCAATGTTAGAGTGACGATTCAATAACCAACAGTCTAAGAACGAACTGTCGATCGAACTTCCAAGCAATAGGGTTGCTAGAAGTACAGAACTCAAACAACAACGTTAGCATATTGGTATCCTGGTTAAAAACAACACGGGGACCAAGGAAGAATGGTGATGGTGAGAAGTATCATCATATCAAGAATTACTAAGAGGTGGAGCAATCCCCACAACATTCTTGACAGAAAAGACAGTAATACTTCAATGCAGAACACAGCACTAGCTGGAGAGCAAGTTGTATTCATAATGTGGACAAGTTTGCGATGAAAGGAAGTCAAGGGAGTTGTCGATGATGATAAAAATCATCGTGGGCAAGGAGGGTATTTCTCATCATGAACACAGTTGACATCTCGGAAGAAGTCAAAGTGTTGAAGTTGATCCTACACATTTGCCGGGAGGTTTCAAGAGGATGCAATCAAACAACAACGGCAACAAGCAAGGAAATGACAAAGTGGCAAGTTATAGGATCAATATATAAGATGCAAGCTCAGAACCAATGTTGCCTTTCAAGACAAGCAACATGATGTTGAAAGATCGACGTAAGTCGTGCTCAGACACTAAAGAATTCATGCACCAGAGAAGGACGAGGTAGCACAGTTAAAGATAGCAAGACTAGGATGCAACTGATAGTCTAGGAATAACCAGATTGGGTTTAGAATTTCCCAGTAAAAATACTAGGGGTATTTGATTTGTAGTGGGGGATAATTTCACTAGTCGGTGTCCTCGGTTGACAACAATCCAGAACCCGTAGAGTGATTACGACAAGGAAAGACATTACTTCAACAAAGTTAGTAAGATGTGGTGCAATGTCAAGACATCTTTGAGATACCAGGGGGTATTACTCGAAGGTAGAACATGATAGAAGTAGAACCGGGTCATTGACCTATGGTAGTAGATACTTCAACCTTGTCACAAAATAGACGAGGCACTGGAATGAATTCTCATCAGATATATCAGATCAGGACAACATGGTCGGAACCATAACTGTAAGGAATCAATTTCAAGAATACTGAAAGAACCATACAGCTGGATAATCATTTTGCAAGAAGCTTCCGAGACGGTCTACATCATTTTCATGGGCATGAACACAAAGTTCAAGGTCGACTCCCACTTCTTTAATGCATATCGTTTCATTCACCTCTCGCTTTGATAAAATTGTAGTGTTGGAATTTTATCTGGTAGATCACCGGAAGAGTATGACTTGTGAAAACTTTCGGGTTCTCACGGATTAGGGGAAGGCATAGGTTCAACCCATCGGGCATCTTAGTAACATATACCACAAGTTTCAAAAGTAAATAGACAAGCTCGAAAGCAGAGCATGGTTGGCCAAGCAGAGGATACAATTTACCAAAGGCAATATGTATCAGGGGAAGGACCCACAAGGTGATTGACTATGAAGGACACTATCAGATAACAATCCAATAATGGATCGGGCGATCCACAACGAAGCTGATGTGAGTATTGGCACACAACTAGTTGAAGAAAGAATGCAAGGGCATCATATTATAGAACATCTGAATGATTCGATGCTTAGATATCAAAGGAATTATGATTTCCAAATTGAAGGATCATAAGAGGACGCTCTGATCAAGGGTGGATAAGTTCAATAGACCTAAGGGTACAATTGACGACAAATAAATTGGTCAAGAACAAGCTCATGTTTAAAATGACGTCTGAGCTGGAAAGATAATTTAAAAGGATCAACTAATGATTGTGTGCATTCACACTCAGGTTGAATCAATAGGATCAAAATTACGATGCCTAAGGATACTAACAAATATTGCTAGACATATGGAAAGCATCCATAATGCAAGCAGACAAATATTGCAGAGCAATAAGCTACTAAGGATTTTTGGAGGATCGAATAGTATTTTGAAGACAAATGTGAAACACATGAACAACTGGGGATGAACGGATACTCGATAAGGGCGAGAAATTATCCGTAGGGGTATTCAGGTGGCAAGGAACTGCAAGGCAGTAGGCACAAAATATTCTCGGAACAATAGAAAGGATTTCAAGATATCTTGTAATAACAAGATCAACTGGGAATAAAAGTAAGAACGACAAGTGTATGTATTTATCCATAGGGATATTTCGGTGGTAGGGAATTGCAAAAGCAACGGGCAGAAAGTCTCAAAAGAGTATCGGAGAGTAACTTCGAAATCTTCTGGTGCAGCCTTCGATCATCTGGATTGAAGGGGCTCTCCGAGAGAAAGTGTTTTCGAGAACCTAAAGTTAGATTTTAGAAAATCATTTAACCCGAATAGAAAATAGATTAGAATCCCAGAGTATAGACGAGGAATAAAATATCCTAATACCACCGAATGGCGGCATGGGCCCATGGGCCGCACAACCATGTTAGTAAAAGTTTTGTAAATTCTAGACTCGACTTCGGCCAATGAGTTTGGAAGGGGGATTCCTATAGGCAGTCGGCTCTGATACCAACTTGTGATGCCCCTGATTCAATCGTACACTCATCATGCACGCAAATGTGTATGATCAAGATCAAGGACTCACGAGAAGATATCACAACACAACTCTAAAAGTAAAATAAGTCATACAAACATCATATTACAAGCCAGGGGCCTCGAGAGATCGAATACAAGTGCTCGAACATAAACGAGTCAGCGGAAGAAACAATATCTGAGTATAGACATAAGTTAAACAAGTTGCCATAAGATGGCTAGCACAAACTGGGATACAGATCGAAAGAGGTGCAGGCCTCCTGCCTGGGATCCTCCTAACAACTCCTGGCCGTCGTCAGCGGCCTGCACGTAGTAGTAGACACCTCTGGTGTAGTAGGAGTCATCGCCGACGGTGGCGTTTGGCTCCTGGGCTCCAGCATCTGGTTGCGACAACCAGGTAGAAAGGAAAGGGGGGGGGGGGGAAAGCAACCATGAGTACTCATCCAAAGTACTCGCAAGTAAGGATCTACACTACATATGCATGGGTATATGTGTAAAGAGGCAATATCGGTGGATTGAACTGCAGAATGCCAGAATAAGAGGGGGATAGCTAGTCCTGTCGAAGACTACGCTTCTGGCAGCCTCCGTCTTGCAGCATGTAGAAGAGAGTAAATTGAAGTCCTCCAAGTAGCATCGCATAGCATAATCCTACCCGGCGATCCTCCCCTCGTCGCCATGTGGGAAAGCGATCACCGGGTTGTCTCTGGAACTTGTTTGGGTGTGTTTTATTAAGTGTCTGGTTCTAGTTGTCATAAGGTCAAGGTACAACTCCGGGTCGTCCTTCTACCGATGGACACGGCTATTCAAATAGATAAACTTCCCTGCAGGGGTGCACCACATAACCCAACACGCTCGATCCCATTTGGCCGGACACACTTTCCGGGGTCATGCCCGGCCTCGGAAGATCAACACGTCGTAGCCCCACCTAGGCACAACAGAGAGGTCAGCACGCCGGTCTAAATCCTATGCGCGCAGGGGTCTGGGCCCATCGCCCATTGCACACCTACACATTGCGTACGCAGCCAGAAGCAGACCTAGCCCCCTTAATACAAGTGCAGGCTTACGGTCCAATCCGGCGCGCGCCACTCAGTCGTTGACGTCAAGAAGGCTTCGGCTGATACCATGACGTCGAGTGCCCATATCTTTTCCGCGTAGTTGGTTAGTGTGTATAGGCCAGTGGTCAGACTCAGATCAAATACCCAGATCTTGTTAAGCGTGTTATTTTGAAGTAACCATGAATGCCGACCAGGGCTAGGCCCACCTCTCTCCTAGGTGGTCTCAACCTGCCCTGTCGCTCCGCCATAAAGTAACAGTCGGGGGCCGTCAGGAACCCAGGCCCACCTCTACCGGGATGGAGCCACCTGTCCTTCCAGCCCCCACATCGGAATCACTTGCGGGTACTCAACGTGCTGACCCGACTTTCATCACCATCTGTATAGTATATGTATGTATAGTATATACCCGTGATCACCTCCCGAGTGATCACGACCCGATAGTACAGCAAGGCAGACTGACAAGAATGTAGGGCCAATGATGATAAATTAGCATCCTATACTAAGCATTTAGGATTGTGGGTAAGGTATCAGCAACTGTAGCAACAATGACAGGCTATGCAACAGAATAGGATCAATCAAAATAGTAACATGCTATACTACTCTAATGCAAGCAGTAGAGAGAAGAATAGGCGATATCTAGTGATCAACAGGGGGGGCTTGCCTGTTTGCTCTGGCAAGAAGGAGGGGCGGCAACAGCATCGGTCTCGTAGTCTACCGGAGAAGGAGAGGGGGGGGGGGAGAAACAGTAAATACGGAGCAAACAAAGCATCACAAAACATAAGGAGGCAAAACGCGGTGCTAGGTATGCCCTAACGCGGTAGGAGGTGATACCGACAAAGGGGGGAAACATCCGGGAAAGTATTCCCGGTGTTCCGCGTTTTCGGACAGATGAGCCGAAGGGGAAAAGTTGCGTGTTTGCTATGCTAGGGATGTGTGCGAACGAACGGGCTGCGTATTCGGATTCGTCTCGTCGTTCTGAGCAACTTTCATGTACAAGGTTTTTCCATCCGAGGTACGATTTATTTATATTAATTTAAAAAGGATTTAATCATTTACTAGAATTAATAGAATTAATTAAATTCTAAGCGTATTTATGACGTCAGCATGACATCGGCGGTCAACATTGACCTTTGACCAGTCAAGCTAATGTTTGGGTCCCGTTTGTCATTGACTGAGACTAACTAATCAGGATTAACTAGATTAATTAAATGATTAGGTTAATTAATCACAATTAATTAAGTTAATTAACTTAGTTAACTGATTAATTCATACATTATTTAAATTTTATTATTATTATTATTTATTCTTTTTTATCTCTTTCTTTTTTAAAAAAATAACTGTTCTGGGCGGGCCCCACTTGTCATTGGCACAGTGGCCTTAGCGGGCGTGTGGGTTACGGGCGCTGGCGCCCAGCCTGATTGGGCATGCGCCCAGATCGAAGGGGGAAGCCGCCGGCCACGGGCACGGCGAGGCCGGCCGCCTAAGGCGGCAGTGGTGAGGCCAGGCAAGGTGAGGCAGCGCGCGGGCGCGGTGGGGTGACCAGGGGGCACGCGAGAGGAGGCGAGGTGGCGCGGTCGGGCGAGGACGGCGCCGGAGCATGGGGCGGTACGGGCGCGGCCACGGAGTGCAGAGGCACGATGGCCGGGGCGAACGCGAGCTCAGGCAAGTTGGGGGCGGCGTGTATAGCTGGCGAACGACGTCGAGAGAGAGAGAGAGAGAGAGGAGGAAGCGGGGGCTCACGTTGAGCCTGTAGAGGTGCAAAGCGGGCTCGAGGGAGGCTCGACGGCGAAGAAATCAGCAACGGCGTGCGGGTGGCCGAAGGTTGAAGAAGACATCGACGAGCTCGATGCAGAGGAGCTCCTGCTCAGGTGACTCGTGGGGGAGGAAGAGGAGGTCGAAGCGGTCCTGTGCCGGCGGTCGAGGGCGACGGGGTCGAGCGGCGGGCGTCGGCATGGATCGAGCCCGATCCCGATCGGGAGGAGGCAGAGGGAGTCCGGCGGGGAAGAGGACGAGGAGGTGCTCCGGTGACGGGGTGGCTCCGACGAAGCAGTGGCGGGACGAGGCGGCGACGGTGTGCGGCAGCGGCGTCAGGGACGATGGGGTCGGGGTGGTTTGCCCCGATCTAGAAACCGGTAGGAGTGGGGGAGCGAGCGAGATAGAGTGGGGAACTGGCGGCCCTGTAGCCTGCTGGGCCAAGGCCCAGCTTGGGGGTCCTTTTACTTTGTTTTGTTTTTGTCTTAATCATGTTTAGCCTTTTCTTTTTATTTATTTTCCCCTTTACTGCTTTATTTTTAGTCCCATCTTATCTGAGTTTTATAAAAACATAAAAGTTGTACCAAATTCAGTATTACTAATTATACCTCTGTTACCAAAGTTTAAACCCCTAAACAAAATATTTTAACATTTTATAAATAACAAAAGGCATTTATTAAGTTGATTATGTTGTTGTTTCATTCCCATTTGAGCATTTAAAGATTTTATAAAAGTGTGGTTTCTCCACCACAATTACCTATGCATTATTTGGCTCACATCGAACATTTTAGTTTTAACATTTGAAAACATTTATTGTTTGCTTGATTTTGAATTTGAATTTGAATCGGTTTTGAACTAATGTGAGACTAGCAACAGCAATCGAGGTGACGTGGAATCCTTAGCGGAGGTTCACTGTAGCTTAAATATACGGGCGTCACAGCACTTCTCCGATTTAGGTTTGAGCTTATAAGGTTGAAGCTTTTTCACATAAGCATTGCAGCCCCAAACTTTAAGAAACGACAACTTTGGTTTCTTGCCAAACCACAATTCATAAGGCATCATCTCAATGGATTTCGATGGTGCCTTGTTTAACGTGAATGCAGCTATAGTGACCAGACCTCAGACGGTCAAGTCTCTGTGCATCAGTGTCATCCCTGGATCGGTAATGCTGACACACACAGTACTCGAGGAATTATAATAGAGTTTCAATCACACACTTATTACATCGAGTCCTCATAAAGAGTATGATTACACAAAAATATCTTGGCCGAAGGCCATCTAAACTAAATAACTGCGGAAGCTTCCAAGGTAAATGAGTCCATCAACTCCAACGGCATAGCTGAGTGCAAGACAAACGACCTATCACACCTTATTCGTCTTCTGAGTAGTCTGCAACATGAGACGTTGCAGCCATGTAGGTCAGCACATTGAATATGCTGGCAGAGTTACACTGTAAATCAATGAAATGCAAGAACTACATCTACATGCAATATTTGGCTGGTGGAGGCTGTAAGTTTATGGTTTTGCATAAAGCTAGTTTTTCCCTACAACAAAGGAATAAATTTATTTAACTACTCCCAAGTTGCCCATTATTTGAGAAGGTAACCCCAACTCAAATCCCAATTAAAGAGTATCATCATTAACCCAATTCAAATTAATTACAGTAACATGATGAGATCACATCAATAGATTCAAGTACTACATACTCAAGATGCCATTAATCGGGGACACGGCTAATCATTATTAGTTTATACACTCTACAGAGGTTTGCACACTTTTCCCCACAAGACTCAACCACATCCATGATCGGATGATCGAGACATAGTCTTTCTGAAGCACTTTCTCTCTATTCTGGGCGGACTGGTACACCTATTTTCCCCTACATCTGCTAGTCCACCTCTTCAAGAGCTCACGCAACTTACTCAACTCTGCCAAAGCCCATAATGGCTTGTGGCTGCACACTGAAGTTTCTAGCATGAATAATCTTATGATCCCTTTGATCCTGGGTGGCATTCCATAGGAAAAATCACACGGGTACTCCGGGATTTCCCAAAAACAGGCAACACTGGGTTCCCCAGGTGCCTCAACCAATCCACCCAGATGTATATTAAAGTTGCCACCTTAATGTTATCCATGATTAAATAACTCTCAAACTTCCATGTGTGAATCATGATCCAATCCCCGTCTACGAGCATGGCTAAGCTATAATAAGCATAACGTATATTCCCGGGGTGATCAAAAGGTGTTAGGTTCCTAGCTCATGCACTACAACCAAACCACATGTTCCCAAATTCTACTCATGCAAATATTTGAGGGGCAAAAACTAATGCATAGTAAAAACTGGGTATAAAAGAGTATGATCAAAGTGTAATTTGCCTTGCTGACGATATGCAAACTCTAGAGATTCGTAGTAACAAGCTTCGCACTCCGGGTAATCTAGCGCAGACAAATAGTAGCATACATAAGCAATCACTCAAACGAAACGACGAGAAAACCGAGAAAAGATCCAAATCAAAACACAAAACAAGTGAACAACTTAAACTAACAAAAGTCAAACCTAACATCAATATTATCATGTGAAATAGATCTTAACAGTAGGTACATGTGATTAGCTACGATTTGCAAAAAGATTCAACTCAAACGGAATAACGAAACTCAAAATACGAATGAAATAAGACCGTTTACTAATCTGGACTAAACTTAAATTTTACAGTACCAAAATCATGTTCAAATTGGTTAACTGGAAAGAACAGAACGATAAGAAGATTCAGGCGTTGGTTTCATCTAATTTGGATAAATGAGTAAAAAGTTATGCTAGTTTAAAGATCAGGGGCTAAATCCCAATAAAACTATGCGCGGATAGGTCCTTGGCCGAAATAAATAAACTAAAAAGAAAAACCTACGGCGCAGACGGTTGGTAACAGAACAAAACTAACGAATATTGTTCGTTAAAACGAACAAACGAACGGACATTCGTTAAATAAGAAAACCCTAACGAAAAACCGATCAAATAAAATGAACCGGGCTTAACCGGGAAAAAACCGGGGCGGGTCGACGGTGTACCGGTTAACTGAAAAGAACCGGTCGGCAGCGATGGCGGCAAGCAGTGGCGTCGGCTGCGGCGCGGGGCGGCTCGGGTGGCAGGGTGCGGCGGCGGCGTGTAGGGGCGGTGGCGCTGGCGGTGGGGCTGCGGGGCGAGGTGCGGCGAGAGGCGGCGGCAGACGGGGTC
>NC_041381.1:511647203-511698163 GCF_002162155.2 Triticum dicoccoides | reverse complement strand
AGACGGGGTCGGGGGGGGGGTTGACTTATAAGGGGGGGGGTGGGCTCGGCCTCATGAGGCGTGCCCGGGTCAGATTCCGATGGCAGCACGGCGTACGAGCACCGGTCTCCTGTAGGAGGTCGGTGGCGGCGCGGGGCGGCTGGGCTGGCGGCCTGTTGGGCCGGGTGGGCTTCGGCCCAGTCGGTCCGAAACTTTTTTCTTTTAAACAATTTCGCCGCGGGAAAAATCCTAAATAAATATAAAGAAAAACCTAAAAATTCTAGAAACAATTTTCACCGTCCAAACCTAATATTTAGGATAAGATGAACATTTTTCTGGACTAAGATGCAATTTTCAAAAATGCAATATTTTTCTAATTCAAATAAAATACCAATAAAGTCATAATTTGATTTTAAAATTCTTTCTCAAATATTTCTCTTAGGTTGAAGAAGTCATATTATCTTCTCTCATATATTTTTAATGTTGGAATTAATTGAAGAGAAAAGTAATAAAATCAAATTGATCCTTTCTTCAAATTTGAAATAAATTCAAAATATGATTTTTGTGAAACCTCCAACTCTCTCCTTGGGTCCTTCAGTTGCTTAAGATTTCCAGGATCACAACAAAAATGCAGTAATAAATATGATATGCATATGATGATCTATGTATAACATCCAAATTGAAAATTGGGATGTTACAAACCGACCCTCCTTAAGATGAATCTCGCCCTCGAGATTCGGGTTGGTCAGCAAAAAGGTTTTGGTGGTCTCTGCGGAGACCTTCTTCTTGCTCCCAGGTGGCTTCCTCCTCGGTATGGTGGCTCCACTGAACTTTGCAAAACTTGATAACCTTGCCGCGAGTAACTCGACTGGAAAACTCGAGAATCTTGACTAGCTTCTCTTCATAGGTCAAATCACTGTCTAACTGAATTGCTTCCAGTGGAACTATATCTCTCAGAGGAAGATCAGCCATCTCTGTGTGGCACTTCTACAACTAGGAAACGTGAAACACATCATGAACTCCTGACAATCCTTCTAGCAATTCCAGCTTGTATGCAACTTCTCCCATGCGTTCCAAGACTCTGTATGGTCCCACAGAATGTGGGGCTAGATTTCCCTTGACTCCAAAAAATTTCACTCCTCAAAGTAGGGACACACGAAGATATGTTGTGTCTCTGACTTCGTAAACTGTCTCTTTGTGTTTAGTGTCCACATAACTCTTTTTCCTGGACTGGGCTACCTTGAGTCTGTCACAAATCAACTTAACCTTCTCTTCCGAGTCTTTGATTAAGTCTAGTCTGAACAACTGTCGATCTCCAACTTCGTCCCACGATAACGGTGTCCTGCACCTCCTTCCGTACAAGGCTTCAAAAGGGGCCATCTTCAAACTGGCTTGGTAACTTTTGTTATAAGGGAACTCTGCATATGGCAAATTGTCATCCCAACTAGATCCATAATCTAGCGCACAAGCTCTCAACACGTCCTCTAGAATCTGGTTGACTCTCTCAGTCTGTCCATCTGTCCGTGGATGAAAGGTTGTACTGAACTCTAGCCTAGTATCCAAAGTTTCATGCAACTGATTCCAAAAATTTGAAGTAAACTGGGTTCCTCTATCTGATACTATGGTCCTCGGAACTCCATGCATACATACGATCATGGTCATGTATATCTTTGCCAACTTAGCACTCATATAGGTTGTCTTCACCGGGATGAAATGAGCTACTTTCGTCAAAAAATCGACTACAACCCAAATAGAGTCATAGCCTGAACGAGTCCTGGGTAATCCAGTGATAAAATCCATGCCTAGTTTATCCCACTTCCATTTGGGTATCGACAATGGCTGTAACAATCCTGCTCGCATTTGATGCTCTGCATTAACTCTCTAACATACATCACATACTGCTACGTACTTGGCAATATCCTTCTTCATTCCTGTCCACCAAAAACTTTCCTTCAAATCCAGATACATCTTAGTGTTGCCTGGGTGAATCAAGTACTATGAATCATGGGCCTCCTGCAGAATCAACTTCCTGATCTCGGGATCATTATGCACATATATGCGATCCTCAAACCATAAAGTGTCATGCTCATCCTCACGAAATCCTTTAGCCTTTCCTTTACTCATCCTTTCCTTTATCTCAGCAATCTCCTTGTCAGTCTTCTGGGCTTCTCTGATCTTACCCAACAAATTGGACTGAATTTCCAATGCTGCAACATAACCTCTTGGAACTATCTCCAAGCATAGGTCTCTAAGATCATCTGCTAACTCCTTAGGTAATCCTCCGGTTATGAGCGTGTTAACATAACTCTTGCGGCTCAACGCATGTGTTACTACATTGACCTTTCCGGGATGATAGTGCAATTTCATATTATCATCCTTTATGAGCTCCAGCCATCTCTTTTGCTTGAGGTTCGACTCCTTCCGTGTGAAGATGTATTTCAAACTCTTATGATTCGTTTATACATCACAATGGTTTCCGATGAGAAAATGTCTCCATGTCTTCAGCGCATGCACTACGACTGCTAACTGCAAATCATGCATAGCATAATTCAGCTCATGAGGTTTAAGCTGTCGTGAGGCATATGAAACAATTGTTCCTTCCTTCATAAGCACAACTCCAAGTCCTCGACGGGAAGCGTTGCAATATAATTGGTAATCCTTACGTTGGTCTGGGAGAATCAACACTGGGGCTGTAACCAAACGTTTCTTTAACTCCTGAAAATTGGCTTCACACTCCTCAGTCCATTTAAACTTGGTATCCTTCTTCAATAACTCCGTCATGGGCTTTGCAATCTTGGAGAAATTTTCAATAAATTTCTGGTAATAACCTGCGAGTACAAGAAAACTCCTGATCTCTCCAACTGATGTGGGTGCCAACCATTTAGTGACAGAAGCAACCTTAGTAGGGTCTACTACTATTCTTTCTGCGGATATAACATGTCCGAGAAATCCAACTTCCTTTAACCAAAACTCACATTTGCTGAGGTTGGCATACAACTAATGTTCCCTGAGCTTCTCAAGAACCAAACGTAAGTGCTCCTTATGCTCCGATTCATTCTTCGAGTAGACCAATATATCATCAATGAACATCACAATGAACTTATCCAAAAACTCTATAAACACTTTGTTCATCATATTCATGAAATAGGCAGGTGCCTTAGTCAGACCAAATGACATAACGGTATACTCGTATAACTCATACCTTGTGGTAAAATTTGCCTTAGGTATATCCTACTCTTGGATCTTCAACTGGTAATAACCCGATCGAAGATCGATCTTAGAGAAAACTTTAGCTCTTTGCAACTGGTCAAACAAATCATTGATCATCGGCAGTGGGTATTTGTTCTTGATCGTCACCTCATTCAGCGCATGATAATCAACAACCATCCTTCTTCTCCACTAGAAGCACTGGGGCTCCCCAAGGTGATGAACTTGGTCTAATGTAACATTTCTCCAGTAAATCCTTTATTTGCGTCTTAATTTCCTCCAGATCCTTTACAGGCATCCGATATGGTCTCTTTAATATTGGTCCGGTGCCTAGCAATAGCTCAATCAAAAACTCAATGTCTCGATCCGGTGGCATGCCTGGTAACTCCTCCAGAAATATGTCGGGGTAATCCTTCACCACTGGTACTTCCTCTTGTACAACTCCTGATAAGGAATTCACCTGAGTCCTCCTCGGCGCATGCCGGGATACATACTTGATCTCCTTCTTTCTGGGGTGGTGAGAAGAATTGATTTACTGGCGCAGTCAATGTTTCCTTCAAACTTGGTTAGCCAATCAATTCCCAGTATCACATCCAATCCTTGTGACTCCAGAACAATTAGGTCGGTGGGAAAAACATGTCTACCTATAGTTAGTGGCAATTGATAGCATCCCCTACTAGCCATATACTCCGCTCCTGGGGAACTTACTAACATAGGTGACTTAAGGGCTACGGTTGGCAGGTTATACTTATCCACAAATCCCCTTGATATGTATGAATACGATGCACCAGTATAAAAAAGAACAAGTGCGGTAAATGCATTAATCAAAAACTTACCGACAACTGCATCGGGTTGATCCTCAATCTCCTCCCCGCTAACTTGGTTCACCCGACCTTTGTTGAAGGGGCTGGGCTTCTTGGCAGAACCTCCATTGCCATTTCCATTCTTAGCTTCAGGACATTCAGTAGCATAATGTCCGGTCTTCTAGCACTTGAAACGGGTAATGTGGCTCAGATCCCTCTTGGCTGGTGTTGAAGGGTTGGAACAGTTCTGGCTGCTGCTTCCTCCATTCTCATTGCCATTCTTGGGGCCACTGTGGTTGTGCGAACTTGCTCCATTGTGCGTATGTCCTCCATGGTTATGGCCTCCATGGTTGTGGTTATGTCCTCCCGAGTACGGGGAATAACGGGGCTTCTACTGAGCTCCTGCGGTGTACCTCCCCTGTCCATACTTCCTCTTGCAATTATCAATCTGTTGCTGCTTGCCTTCAATCATGAGAGCCTGTCTACCAACTCCTGGCAGTTGTTGAATGTTGCCACCATCAACTGCATGCTCAACTCATCATTGAGTCCTTCAAGAAACTTCTCTTGCTTAGCAGCATCTGTGGCTATGTCATCAGGGGCATAACATGCTAACTTGCTAAACTCATCCACATACTGGCCCACTGTACGTCCTCCTTGGCGCAAGTTATGAAACTCGCGCTTCTTCATGCTCATAGCTCCTGCTGAAACATGGGCAGTGTGGAAAGCCTGCTGAAACTGATCCCATGTAACGGTGTCAATGGGGTAAGTGGCAGTGAAATTCTCCCACCAAGATGCTACGGGTCCATCAAGTTGGTGTGCGGCAAAACGCACTCTCTCCGCATCTGTGCATCCTGCAGTGGTAAGCTCTCTTCCAATCTTGCGGAGCCAATCATCTGCAACAATCTGCTCGGTGCTGCTAGAGAACATTGGCGGATTCAACCTTAGAAAGTGGGCTAGGTGGTTAACAGGGGGTGGTGGTGGTGGGTTGTTGTTGTTGTTGTTGCCTTGGTTCTGGTTCTGAACTAGTATCTGCATCAAGGCATTCTGCTGCTGGATCAACTGAGTGAGCTTCGGTGGGAAGGCAAATCCATTGTTAGGTCTTGGAGGCATCTGATGGGTTATAAGGGGTGAGAAAACAGAATAGAATGAGGTCTAAGAGAGATCACTACCCATATGCTCATGAGACAAACACAATCAATTCACTTCATTCCATAGCACACAAGGTCACACAATCGGTCTAACCTATGATTAAAAACTTGATCGTTGCTAACTACTTGGAGGGAATACTACTAGTTACAATGGTGGTCATCTAGAAATTTTCATCAGAGGAAGACTCCATGATATCTGCTCCAGCTTCGTCGACGTAGTCGTCTTCACTGTCATCACTTGCATCACTATCCGTGTCGGTGTCGTCCAGGATGATGTAGTCCTCCGAACGGATCTCCGTTGCTCGCTTGATATTCTCGGCTGATATTCCCATCTTCTTCTTCATGTCTTCTTACTTCTCCAGTAGTACAACAATCTCTTCCTCGTGTCCATCGCGTGTAGACTTGAGTTCCTGTTCTAGCTCATTGTTTCTCTTCACCAGTTTCTTGATCTTCTTCATGTGGATAATTTTTTGATTCTCTTGTCGACGAATATGATCTCCCATCTCTTGAATGTAGGCTACAATTGATCCATCCCTCCTGGTACGAATCATCTCCCATTTGTCATCTCAGCGGCCACATATCTGATAAACGGTATTCTCCAGCTCCTTGTGATACACTTCACATATGCGTCCGAAAGCGATATGGGCTGCCATGCTCTTTCCTATACTCCACCATGGTGCATCCAGGTAGAAATCAATAGGCTCCATTGTTGGCGCAAATTTCCTCCGAGGTACCCAGACTTTGATCTTCCAGCGCTCCTCTTCTGGTACAGATGTAGAGAAAGTCCCCCGTGAAGCTTTGTAGTCCAATGTTTAAATACGTAGTGACTTCCTTCAAGTGGCGTCCGAAAGGGGTGTCGTCATCCAGCTAAGTGAACATGTTCCTAGTATCCGTCATATATAGAGTAGAAAGAGAGGAGAATTAGAAATGAGTAGAGAAGAGAAAATCACGTGGCTATTCTAGTGGTCACGTCCTACAGTCAGCGTGTGCTCTGATACCATCTTGTAGCGACCAGACCTCAAACGATCAAGTCTCTGTGCATCAGTGTCATCCTTGGATCGGTAATGCTGACATGCATAGTACTCGAGGAATTATAACAGAGTTTCAATCACACACTTATTACATCAAGTCCTCATAAAGAGTATGATTACACAAAAATATCATGGCTGAAGGCCATCTAAACTAAATAACAGCGGAAGCTTCGAAGGTAAATGAGTCCATCAACTCCAACGGCATAGATGAGTGCAAGACAAACGACCTATCACACCTTATTCGTCGCCTGGGTAGTCTGCAAGATGAGACGTTGCAGCCATGTAGGTCAGCACATTGAATATGCTGGCAGAGTTACACTGTAAAGCAATGGAATGCAAGAACTACATCTACATACAATATTTGGCTGGTGGAGGTTGTAAGTTTATGGTTTTGCATAAAGCTAGTTTTTCCCTACAACAAAGGAATAAATTTATTTAACTACTCCCAAGTTGCCTAATATTTGAGAAGGTAACCCCAACTCAAATCCCAATTAAAGAGTATCATCATTAACCCAATTCAAATTAATTATAGTAACGTGATGAGATCACATCAATAGATTCAAGTACTAGATACTCAAGATGTCCTTAACTGGGGGCACGGCTAATCATGATTAGTTTATACACTCTCTAGAGGTTTGCGCACTTTTCCCCACAAGACTCGACCGCATCCATGATCGGATGATTGAGACATAGTCTTTCTGAAGCACTTACTCTCTACTCCAGGGGGACTGGTACACCTACTTTCCCCTACATCTGCTAGTCCACCTCTTCAAGAGCTCACATAACTTACTCAACTATGCCAGAGCCCATAATGGCTTGTGGCTGCACACAGAAGTTTCTAGCATGAATAATCTTATGATCCCTTTGAGCCTAGGTGGCATTCCATAGGAAAAATCACACGGGTACTCCGGGGTTTCCCAAAAATAGGCAACACTGGGTTCCCTAGGTGCCTCAACCAATCCACCCAGATGTATATTAAAGTTGCCACCTTAATGTTATCCATGATTAAATAACTCTCAAACTTCCATGTGTGAATCACGATCCAATCCCCGTCTACGAGCATGGCTAAGCTATAATAAGCATAACTTATATTCTCGGGGTGATCCAAAGGTGTTAGGTTCCTAAGGGAGTCCTGGATTATGGGGTCCTCAGACAGCCGTACTATATAAATTGGCCGGACTATTGGTCTATGAATATACAAGATAGAAGACTTCGTCCCGTGTTCGGGTGGGACTCTCCTTTGCGTGGAAGGCAAGCTTGGCGATTCGTATATGTAAATTCCCTTCTCTGTAACCGACCTTATGTAACCCTAGCCTCCTCCGGTGTCTATATAAACCGAAGGGTTTAGTCCATAGGACAACAACAATCATAATCATAGGCTAGCTTCTAGGGTTAGCCTCTACGATCTCATGGTAGATCCACTCTTGTAATCAAGATCAATCAAGCAGGAAGTAGGGTATTACCTCCATAGAGAGGGCCCGAACCTGGGTAAACATCGTGTGTTTCCATTAGCCTTAGATGCACAGTTCGAGACCCCCTACTTGAGATCCGCCGGTTTTGACACCGACATTGGTGCTTTCATTGAGAGTTCCACTGTGACGTCGAAGATAGGGTTGATGGCTCGCCTTGTTATCAAGGACAACATCACCTCCGGGGGAGCCCTGGCCTCAGGCCAAACCCTCCGGCTGGGCGGCTTCGTTATGACCGCTCGTTCGGCCGTCGGGCCGATGATGACTTCTTGGCTTATCGAAAATCGTCTCCACAACAGCTCGGAATACGCCGAGCAGATGGATCCGACGGAGTTATCGTCCTTGAACAAGCTCCTGGATTGCATCGTCGCCTTGGGAGTCGCTACGGACTACGATCGGATTGGGCTTAAACCTGATCAGAGGGAGATTAACTCTCCATCGATCACCCATCAGATAGCGGTGGTGGAGGAGCAATGCAACAACTCTTCCCCTATAATTAGGACGGACTATGTCCGGATTACCGAGCTCACTGAGCCGGATACCCACTCGCGAGAAGACATGCCCCGAACTCCGGACTTAGAATCGGACTGTGGGCCAGAAAAATTGGTTGACATCCCGGAACCCGAACTATTAAGCTCGGTAGCTCCTCAAGCTCTGGGTCCTAGATCGGGTCAGGGTTCGGACTTAAATCCGCCCACCCACCCAGATACAAGCGATCTTTCCCACATCAGACAACAGTCCCAAGAGACAGTACATCACTTTTGGGCCAGATTCCTCCTTGCAATGAACAAGGTTAAGGACTATCGCGATGAAGACGCAATCTCATTATTTTGCAAATATTGCACGGACAAGGGAATCCTTAACGCCATAAATCGCCATCACGTATCACACTTTGCTGACTTGGCGGCCATAGTACAGAAGTACTGCGCGATGGAAAGCGCCTGGAAAACTTAGGCAGCCTTTTGGGACCCACTGGCTCTCACTAAACCCCTCGTCCGAACAAAAAGGGTGCACCCCCGTAGGTTACCAGATCCAAACACGAAGAAACCGAAGCCTACTACTGGGCGCGGAACTGTGTTGGAGGGATGGCTCGATAGGCCATGCAAAATAAACACCACACAGGATACCGTACCAACACACATCCTTAGAGCATGTTGGATACTTCGACAGGTGGCCAAGAGCGGCGAGGATCTCCTCATCAACAACACCGCAGAGCATCATCCCATGGAAAACAGCAATACTACAGTATTGACAGTCTTCCAGACTTTCGGCTCGAATAACAGGCGCAAGAGAGCACTCTGTAGCCTCGTCGAAGTCTGCCAAGTGGCAGCAGTAAACCCTTGGAACGACACGGCTATAACTTTCAATGCCAGTGACGAACCGCAATTCCGAACAGTTCGGGCACCAGCCGCTTTGGTCCTTAGTCCAATCGTGGACGGCTTCTGGCTTACCAAAGTGCTCATGGACGGCGGCAGCGGACTAAACCTTGTTTACGAGGAAACTCTCAATAAAATGGAAATAGACAGGAGCCGCATTGAACCAAGCAGCACGACCTTCCGGGGAATTATTCCTAGTCGAGAGGCATGATGTGCGGGAAAAATCACACTCGATGTGGTATTTGGCACGCTGGAGAATTATAGGTCCGAAGAGATAACATTTCAAGTGGCCCCTTTCAATAGTGGATACCATGCCCTGTTAGGGCGGGACGCATTCGCAAGCTTCCAAGCTATACCCCATTACGGGTACATGAAGCTCAAGATGCCTGGGCCCAATGGAATCATCACTCTTGCCAGTGATCCAGACATAGCACTCCACGCCAAAAACAAAACCGCCGCCCTGGCCCTCAAGGCATTATCTGAAGCCCTTGCAACCGAAGAATTAACTGCATTACACTCCATAGTGGACAGGGACGATGTGATACTCGATAAACGATCCAAGTCCACCTCTTTTAAACCAGCGGACGAAATAGTCAAATTCCAAGTCCACCCAATGGACGTCACAAAGACAACATCCATTGGGGCACGGCTGGACCCCACAATCGACGCCGCACTGTGGGCGTTTTTACGCGAGAATTGGGATATCTTCGCCTAGCACCCCTCAGACATGCCAGGGATCCCACACAGGCTGGCCAAGCATGGCCTCAACATATTGAAGGGATATAAGCCGGTCAAGCAGACACTACGGCGCTTTTCAGAACCCAAATGACAAGCTATGGCAGAGGAGCTATCCAAGTTACTCGAAGCCGGATTCATCAGAGAAATAGAACACCCGGATTGGCTAGCAAACCTGGTGATGGTACCAAAGAAGGACAAATCCTGGCGCCTATGTGTCGATTTCAAGGATGTCAATAAGGCTTGCCCTAAGGATCCCTTCCCTCTCCCCCACATTGATCAGATTATCAATGCTACCGCAGGACACGACTCATTGTGTTTCCTCAATGCATACTCAGGATACCATCAAATCAAGATAACGGAGTCCGATCAAGCCGCAACAACATTTATCACCCCATACGGCCCCTTTTGCTTCAACACTATGCCTTTCGGGCTCAAAAACGCCGGTGCTACCTACCAACGCATGATTCGAATGGAGAAACAAATCGGCAAAATAGTTGAAGCATATGTGGATGACGTGGTCATCAAGACCAGACATGTCGAGTCTTTAATAGACGATCCGAGGCTCACATTCGACAACCTCCGAACATATGACATCAAGCTCAATCCGGAAAAATGTGTTTTCGGCGTTCCCGCCGGAAAGCTGCTCGGCTTCATCATTTTCAACAGAGGAATTGAAGCAAACCCAGCTAAAATCCGAGATTTGTCACAGTTGGCTACCCCAACAGATCTCAAATAAATACAGAAACTAACTGGATGCATGGTAGCCTTCAGTCGCTTTATCTCTAGATTGGTAGAAAAGGCATTACCACTTTATCGCCTTCTTCGATGAACTGAACACTTCGAGTGGACGGACGCGGAGACGGCCGAACTGGAAGAAATAAAGGCTCTTTTAGCAAGCAACCCAATCCCGGCAGCACCAAACGTTGGTGAACCCATGTAGTTATACATAGCTGCAACACACCAAGTTGTGAGTGCAGTGCTCATCATCGAACGAGAGGAGGACGGACACAAGTTCCCGCTTCAAAAGCCGGTATACTACGTATCCACTATCCTCACACCATGCAAATCTCAGTACCCCCATTATCGAAAAATAGCATACGCGGTCTTCATGGCATCCCGGAAACTATGACACTACTTTCAAGAGTGTTCAATCACAGTGGCCTCCGAAGTAAACTCAATGACATAATAAACAACCGCGATGCAACGGGCCGGATTGCTAAGTGGGCCATCGAGCTCCTCCCATTCGACATAACATACAAACCATGGCGGGCCATTAAATCGCAAGTACTAGCTGACTTCATCGCCGAATGGACAGAGGTCGAACTCCCTAAAGAGTACGGCGCATACTCCAACTGGATCGTGCACTTCGACGGCTCTAAAATGCTGGTAGGTCTGGGAGCAGGTGTTGTCCTAACATCCCCCACTGGAGATACAGTCCAATACGTACTCCAAATATACAAACTCCAACAATGCAGCTGAATACGAGGCTTTGTTGCATGGTCTTTGGATGGCTGTCTCCATGGGCATCCATCGCCTGGAAGTGCGTGGGGATTCAAACCTCGCAATATCTCAAATAAATGGAGACTTTGATGCCAAGGATCCGAAAATGGCGGCTTACCGAAACGCCGTCCCTAAAATGTCAGCTCAATTCGAGGGGCTTGAATTCCATCATGTGGTTCTTGAAAACAATCAAGCGCCGGGTGTTCTTGCCCGCATCGATGCTAAGCGCGACCCTGTCCCACCTAAAATCTTTCTGGAAAGGCTTTTCAAGCCATCCATGTCGTGGAAAGGGGAGACCGGCAAAACCAGTCCGGATCTGACCACAACCCCAGATTCCGAACACACTAACATAATCGGAGGCTCCGCCACCGAAATAACACCCTCGGCCCATCTCATAATGGCCATTATCGCCCCATGGACCAAACCATTCTTAGCCTACCATAATAGGCAAGAACTCCCTATAGATCAAAATGAGGCACGCTGCATAGTGCGGCGCTCTAAAGCCTACAAAGTCCATGAGGGAGAGCTTTATAAGAAAAGCGCTACTGAAGTACTTCAAAGATGTATCTCCGAGGAGGAGGGACAGTAGCTCTTGGCTGAAATTCACGCCCGACTCGGGGGTCACCACGCCGCAGCTCGGGCCCTTGTAAGCAAGGCCTTCCGTACAGGTTTCTACTGGCCGACGGCCCGAGCAGACGCATAGGACCTTGTCCAACATTGCGTCGGATGCCATCTTTTCGCCAACCAAATCCATATGCCGCCCACCGCTCTTCAAAGAATCCCCATAACTTGGCCTTTTGCGGTTTGGGGGCTAGATATGGTCGGACCCCTTAAAGGAGGAAGCCATAAGAAAAAAAATACTTGTTGGTCATGGTAGATAAATTCACCAAATGTATAGAGGCCAAACCAGTTAAAACGGCCGAATCCAGACCAGTGATAGACTTCATATCGGGTGTTGTCCACCGTTATGGTGTCCCCCACAGCATCATCGCTGACAACGACTCCAATTTCACAGCCGATGAGGTGAAAACTTGGTGCGGCAACATGGGCATTAAGCTCGATTAGGCCTCCGTCTATCACCCTCAAACAAACGGTCAAGTCGGACGAGCCAACGGTCTTATTATGAGCGGCATTAAACCCAGACTAGTGCGATCCCTAAAAGAATCAGACACACACTGGGTCGAGGAGCATGACTCCGTACTCTAGGGGCTGCTGACCACGCTGAATCACACTATCGGATATACACCCTTCTTCATGGTGTACGGCGCAAAGGCTGTATTGCCCTGCGATATTATTCATGACTCACCTCGAGTGCGCATGTGTGAAGAGAGAGAAGTCGAGCTTGATCGGCAGGACAGTTTAGATGCCCTGGAGGAGGAGCGCGACGTCGCAAAAGCCCGTTCCGCATTTTATCAACAACAGGCTCGCAGGTATCAAAGCAGAGAAGTACGGGCCAAAACTTATAATATTGGCGAACTCGTTCTACGTCTACCGGAGAAGAAAAAGGACAAGCTCAAGCCCAAGTGGGAGGGTCCCTTCATTATTGACAAAGTTCTCACTGGAGGAGCGTACCGTCTGCATGATGCATCAGATAATCAACTCGAGCCAAACCCATGGAACGCGGCCAGACTCCGAAGGTTCTATGCCTAGAGCCGAACTCTTTGTTCGTCTCCTTCTCTTTGCTCTTTTCGATTTAACTTTTAGCTCTCTTTTTGCTCTTTCTTTTGTAGCTCTAAAGCTTTAGTGTGGCTGGACCACACACTCATGACGCACTAATCTTCAAGTACGTGCGATCATTATACATGGGGCTTCTTATACAGAAGCTTATTGCAAACACTTTTCGAGCATAAAACTCATCACATATGTGTCCTTTTTTCCATATGTGCCTTTTCCCTGCCATTATATGCATCGATATGACTTAAGTTTTGGCGAAGCTGGGTTGCCTGGCTCTTGTGCTTATGCCCTACATTCCCGTTAGTTTGGCTAGGGCATAAAGGGAGCACCTCTGCGATTGTTACTGCCGGGTACTCTGGATGTATACCTCAGACTGGGTGAAGCCGAAAGCTAGCATTCTTAAGGGAATATTCGGTCGGCGGATTAAACACGTGCCTTATTTATAACACTATGAACCCCCAGATGTCAAATATACTATGATTTTTAAATCACAGATCGGACATGCACGTTAATGCATGCACACCCAGTGAAAGGAACCCTTAACGAAACTATTCTCTCTGGAAGATGGTTCTTACTATCGATGTAATATAACATAGCTAGTTGGGTACTTTTCTATTCAAGCAACTATGACCCCTATGCCTGGTTTCCACTCGTACCCCAGTTTTACATTACTGAGCGGGTATTCGGAAATACTCCGGACTGTCGGGTCCGGAGGCCGAAGCGAAAAGGTCTGCCATGACAAATGATTTACAATCCGGCTAGGGACAAACTTGTCCTTTGAAGTACATAGTCATTTTGACTTAAAAACTTCCTCTTCTATGCCATCCAACAGGTTGTCTAGCTTACAATCCTGTTGGTAATACTTGGCCGCTAATTATACCTGGTCGTATACCATACTAACTGGAATTTCTTTCCCATCTGACCCTACAGGGCCGACCCGGGCCATATGATTCGGATCGAGCTTGGTGTACCGTGTTTTCACCATGGCCCAAGCCTCCATCGCACCTTCTCGACAGGCCGATATCTTCCATGGTCGGAACCGCCACCGCGCTCCCTTGAATAGCTGTACGAGCTCCTCCGTACTTCCTGGTAGGAAGGCAGATGGCCACAAGGCCTTGGCCACACTCCGCATCACGTGCCGAACTTGCTCGTGCAGTTGCGAAAGCTCTTGTAGCATATCACCTGAGGATCCGGGCATCTCCTCTTCGGGACGGCTAGTCAGCATACGTACAGACATAACTCTGTTAGTTCGTTTCTTCGCCGAACTATAAAAATGTTCGTTCGAGCACATACTAAAAATGCCGCGTTGAAGCCTTTTATTTTCCTTCACAGAGTCAGCCGGCTGGGCCCGAACATCTTTCAATTCTACGCCCAGCCAGGTATTGGCATCTTGAAGATCGTTTTTCTCCTGCCTGACCCGTGTAAGTATACGCTCACCAGCATCTTGATGTCTTTGAGCTCTCTGTTCATCCTCTTGTAGGATCTCCAGATTCACTCCGGGATTATCTGTGGAATCTACTATCAGATCTGCAACGTATCAACACCGCTGGTATACGTGATTACATTTTTTTCCTCGATAGAGAGAAATATTACCAGTTGAGGCCTTCTTGGATTCCTCTAGTTCGGCAGTTGTGGCCCTTAGCTGGGTTTGACACTTCTCCAGCTCTTGAGACAACAGGTTATTCTTCTTTGTGAGAACCTACTCATTCAATGATCCTTAAATCAGTTGTACCAACTGTTTCATGTCTCAGGGGCTACTGATATACATAATTATCAGATTTTACTTACATGTATATCTGGTCTATGGCTCTAGCAAGCCCATCTCGAGCAGCTCAGATGTATGCATCACCCGAGTTAAAGGCATTGAAAGCCTCTTCGGAAAAATCAGGGTCGCGGAGTGCGGCCCGCCGACGCCGATGATTCATGGCGCTCTCCACTTCGAAATTTGTAGCGGGTATTCTATCCGAATCCTCTATATGAGGGCTTTCCGGTGTCACCTCCGTGCTAGCCTTTTCCCTCGAGACCGGTTCCGGAATCCGGCTTGTAGAGGCATGACGGGTAGGATTAGTCCGGCAGATGTTCTTTCTGCCAAGACACAACGGATAGTGTCATACTTTAAGATGACAACCACGGAGCTTGTTTAAAACCATACCTCTTTGATGATGGCTCTGCCATGCTTCTGTTCGCCTTCCTTTTTGGAAGCCTACCCGGCTTGGGCGCCCCTTGTTGGTGAGTCGCGTCGGGTTCGGCATGGTGCGCCGATCGCCTTCCCTTTAAAGCGTAAGAATTGTGCGGTGGGTAAGGCGGAAAGAGTGAATCCTTTTCGAAGGATAAGTCTCCTGCTTACTTACATGTGATACAGGGGGGAGGCCGGGATAGTCGGTGATGATGGCCACTTCGGTGCCGTCACAACTCGCCTGGTAAAACACCCCTTCGCCAAACTCCACGAATATGTCCGTATCCTCTTCGAATCCGGGGTCAAGGGCCCGGTTCTCATCCTCTGGCTGAGGAGCCAGGCTGTGGATCTCCCTGGTAATTTTCCGCCATTCCTGTTATAGATGGACGGATTAAATATTTATGATAAAGGACTGGGGGAATGAATAAAGTTCAGTAATGGATAGCAACTCACCCTGCTGGGAGGGTTGTACATGGAAAATCCGTCCCATGGCTTAATGCGGATGAACTCCTCTTCTTCTCCTTTGAGTAAATCAGACATTATTTTCACCAGAGCGGTGGTGGAGTCCGGGCCTTTCCGTACGTAGCGGGTGGCTTCGTCTTCTCTGTTGAAGTGCCACATTGGATGCCTCGGTACTAGAGTGGTTGTACCCCCCGCATTATGCATATTGCCATAACCTCGATTATTATTAATCTGGATTGAGCAAGCATTTTTATCTTGCTCATCAATTGAAGGACCTCCCTGCTATCTTCCTCCCTGAGGCTCCGGGGACGCCAGCTGAGGCGTTTCTTTAGCGGAGCATTTTAAACTCAGGAAGACCCATTCAGATTGGGTCAGGAAAGGAGACGTCCTCTATATAAAACCACTCAGAAGGCCATTCTTTGGATGCCTTCTTCGGTGTGTCGGATAGGTATCCGGTCCCGACGATGCGACATATCTCGGCTCCGCCCACTTGGGATATTGATCCCTCTTGATTGCCAGGGATGAGACAGAACAGCTTCTTCCATAGCTCGAAATGGGCTTCATAGCCTAGAAATTACTCGCAGAGAGCAACGTAACCTGCGATATGTAGGATGGAGGCAGGGGTAAAATTGTGCAGCTGGAGGCCATAGTACTCCAGGAGTCCGCGGAGGAACGGATGGGTTGGAAATCCAACACCCCTCAGCAAGTAAGGAACAAGACACACTCGCTCCCCCTGGATGGATTGGGAAAATCCTTCGCTTGCTCTCCGCCATCAAAAGAAGCCAGTCCGGCTCGGACAGGGACTAGATATGCAGGAGGGAGAAACCCTGGGTCTGCAACTTCACCAATTATTCGTGGGATACGATATACTTCTCCCAATTGCCCGGCTTGACGCTGTGAGGGCAGGAGGAGAATCTACGAGCGCTGGCCATGTTGGAATGGTTTTTACGAGTGCGCTTCGATGATTCCTCGCTTGGGGAAGATGGTGTGGATTGGATCTGAAGATCCCCGTCTCTTTAAATAGACAATTTACTTACATGGTTAGGGTGGCAAGTGTAAAAATGCCCTGACTTCTCACATTCGCTCGACACATGGAAGCTGGAATTATTGGAGTATGGAAGCCGAGGAACATGGCATTAAATGGGAAGTCGGACACTGCGCTTTACTACATGTACTTCGAAGAGTTCGAAGAAGGAACCCACCTTGCAATGCCGAAGGCAATCTGCGTGAGTGCGTGACAGACTCATCGTCATTGAAGCCTGGTTCGGGCGCTACTGAGGGAGTCCTGGATTATGGGATCCTCGGACAGCCGGACTATATACATTGGCTGGATGATACGTCCATTTTGCATCATGCTTTCATATTGATATTTATTGCATTATGGGCTGTTATTACATGATATATCACCATACTTACGCCTACTCTCTCTTATTTTACAAGGTTTACATGAAGAGGGAGAATGCCGGCAGCTGGGATTCTGGGCTGGAAAAGGAGCAAATATTAGAGACCTATTCTGCACAGCTCCAAAAGTCCTGAAACTCCACGAAAGTCATTCCTGGAATTAATAAAAAATATTGGCAAAAGAATTAGCGTCAGGGGGCCCACACCCTGTCCATGAGGGTGGGGCGGCCCCCCTAGGGCGCGCCCTCCTGCCTCGTGGCCCCCCTGACAGCCTTACGGTGGCCATCTTCTGCTATATGAAGTCTTTTACCCTAGAAAAAATCATAAGAAAGCTTATGGGACGAAACTCCGCCGCCACGAGGAGGAACCTTGGCGGAACCAATCTAGGGCTCCGGCAGAGTTGTTCTGCAGGGGAAACTTCCCTCTGAGAGGGGGAAATCATCACCATCGTCATCACCAACGATCCTCTCATTGGGAGGGGGTCAATCTCCATCAACATCTTCACCAACACCATCTCCTCTCAAACCCTAGTTCATCTCTTGTATCCAATCTTTGTACCAAAACCTCAGATTGGTACATGTGGGTTCCTAGTAGTGTTGATTACTCCTTGTAGTTGATGCTAGTTGGTTTATTTGGTGGAAGATCTTATGTTCAGATCCTTAATTCATATTAATACCCCTCTGATTATGAACATGAATATGATTTGTGAGTAGTACGTTTGTTCCTGAGGACATGGGAGAAATCTTGCTATAAGTAGTCATGTGAATTTGGTATTCATTCGATATTTTGATGAGATGTATGTTGTCTCTCCTCTAGTGGTGTTATGTGAACGTTGACTACATGATACTTCACCATTGTTTGGGCCTAGAGGAAGGCATTGGGAAGTAATAAGTAGATGATGGGTTGCTAGAGTGACAGAAGCTTAAACCCTAGTTTATGCGTTGCTTCGTAAGGGGCTGATTTGGATCCATATGTTTCATGCTATGGCTAGGTTTACCTTAATACTTCTTTTGTAGTTGCGGATGCTTGCAATAGGGGTTAATCATAAGTGGGATGCTTGTCCAAGAAAGGAAGGTACCCAAGCACCGGTCCACCCACATACCAAATTATCAAAGTAACGAACGCGAATCATATGAGCGTGATGAAAACTAGCTTGACGATAATTCCCATGTGTCATCGGGAGCGCTTTTCACATATAAAAACTTGTCCAGGCTTGTCATTTGCTACAAAAAGGACTGGGCCACCTTGCTGCACCTTACTTACTTTCATTGCTTGTTACCCGTTACAAATTACCTTATGACAAAACTATCTATTACCGATAATTTCAGTTCATGCAGAGAATACCTTACTGAAAATTGCTTATCATTTCCTTCTGCTCCTTGTTGGGTTCGACACTCTTACTTATCGAAAGGACTACGATAGATCCCCTACACTTGTGGGTCATCAAGACTCTTTTCTGGCGCCTTTGCCGGGGAGTGAAGCGCCTTTGGTAAGTGGAATTTGGTAAGGAAACATTTATATAGTGTGCTGAAATTTACTATCACTTGTTACTATGGAAACTAATCCTTTGAGGGGCTTGTTCAGGGTATCTTCACCCTGACCAGTAGAGCAAAGAGTTTCTCCTCAGCCTACTGAACCTACTGAAAATGTTTACTTTGAAATTCCTTCGGGTATGGTAGAAAAACTGCTAGCTAATCCTTTTACAGGAGATGGAACATTACATCCCGACTTGCACCTAATCTATGTGGATGAAGTTTGTGGATTATTTAAGCTTGCAGGTATGCCTGAGGATGTTATTAAGAAGAAGGTTTTCCCTTTATCTTTGAAGGGAGACGCATTGACATGGTATAGTCTATGTGATGATATGGGATCCTGGGACTATAAACGATTGAAATTGGAATTTGACCAGAAGTTTTATCCTATGAATCTTGTTCATCATGATCGTAATTATATACATAATTTTTGGCCTCGCGAAGGAGAAACCATTGCTCAAGCTTGGGGGAGGCTTAAGTCAATGTTATATTCATGCCCCAATCATGAGCTCTCAAGAGAAATGATTATTCAAAACTTTTATGCTCGGATTTCTCTCAACAATCGCTCCATGCTCGATACTTCTTGTGTTGGGTCTTTTATGATGAAGACTATTGAATTCAAATGGGATTTATTGGAAAGAATTAAATGCAACTCTGAAGATTGGGATCTCAACAAAGGTAAGGAGTCAGGTATGACACCTAAATTTGATTGTGTTAAATCTTTTATGGATACCAATGTCTTCCATGAGTTTAGCACTAAATATGGATTTGACTCTGAGATAGTAGCTTCTTTCTGTGAATCATTTGCTACTCATGTTGACCTCCCTAAGTAGAAGTGGTTTAAATATAATCCTCCCACTAAAGTAAAAGTAGTTTCACCTATTATAGTTGAAGAAAAAACTATCACTTATAATGATCCTATTGTTCCTTCCACTTATATTGAGAAACCACCTTTCCCTGTTAGAATAAAGGATCATGCTAAAGCTTCAACTGTGCTTTGTAAGAGTAATACTAGAACATATACACCACCTGAGAAAATTAAAGTTGAACCTAGTATTGTTGTGGTTAAAGATCTCTTGGCTGATAATATTGATGGGCATGTCATTTATTTCTGTGATGAAGCTGCTAGAATTGCTAGACCCGATGCTAAGAAACATAGACCTGTAGTAGGCATGCCTGTTATTTCTGTTAAAATAGGAGATCATTGTTATCATGGCTTATGTGATATGGGTGCTAGTGCCAGTGCAATACCTTATTCCTTATATCAAGAAATTATGCATGATATTGCACCTGCTGAGGTAGAAGAAATTGTTACAATTAAGCTTGCCAATAGAGATACTATTTCACCAATTGGGATTGTTAGAGACGTTGAAGTCTTGTGTGGGAAAGTTAAATATCTTGCTGATTTTCTTGTTCTTGGTTCCCCACAAGATGACTTTTGTCCCATTATATTTGGTAGACCCTTCTTGAATACTGTTAATGCTAAGATAAACTATGAAAAAGATATTGTTACAATTGGTTTGGATGATATGACTCATGAGTTTAATTTTGCTAAATTTTGTAGACAACCCCATGATAAAGAATTGCCTAGTAAGGATGAAATTGTTGGTCTTGCTTCTATTGTCATGCCTCCTAATGATCCTTTAGAACAATACTTGCTAGACCATGAAAATGATATGTTTATGAATGAAAGAAGGGATATAGATGAAGTATTCTTTAAACAGGGTCCTATTTTGAAACACAACTTACCTGTTGAAATCCTAGGGGATCCTCCACCACCCAAGGGTGATCCCATGTTCGAGCTTAAACCATTACCCGGTACTCTTAAATATACTTATCTCGATGAGAAGAAGATATATCCTGTTATTATTAGTGCTAACCTTTCAGAACAGGAAGAGGAAATATTATTGAAAACTCTGAAGAAGCACCGTGCTGCTATTGGATATACTCTTGATGATCTTAAGGGCATTAGTCCCACTCCGTGTCAACACAAAATAAAACTGGAGGAAGACGCCAAACCAGTTATTGATCACCAACGACGGTTAAATCCTAAGATGAAGGAAGTGGTAAGAAAGGTAATACTAAAGCTCCTAGAGGCATGTATAATTTATCCCGTTGCTGATAGTAAGTGGGTAAGTCCTATCCATTGTGTCCCAAAGAATGGAGGTGTTACTGTCGTTCCTAATGATAAAGATGAATTGACCCTGCAAAGAATTATTACAGGTTATAGGATGGTAATTGATTTCCACAAATTAAATAAAGCTACTAAGAAGGATCATTACCCTTTACCTTTTGTTGATCAAATGCTAGAAAGATTATCCAAACATACACATTTTTGCTTTCTAGATGGTTACTCTGGTTTCTCTCAAATACCTGTGTCAGCGGAGGATCAAGAAAAGACCACTTTTACTTGCCCTTTCGGTACTTCTGCTTATAGACTTATGCCTTTTGGTTTATGTAATGCACCTGCTACCTTTTAAAGATGCATGATGGATATATTCTCTGACTTTTGTGAAAAGATTTGTGAGGTATTCATGGATGATTTCTCCGTTTATGGATCCTCTTTTGATGATTGCTTGAGCAACCTTGAATGAGTTTTGTAGAGATGCGAAGATACTAGTCTTGTTTTGAATTGGGAGAAGTGCCACTTTATGGTTAATGAAGGCATTGTCTTGGGGCATAAAATTTCTAAAATAGGTATTGAAGTTGATAAAGCTAAATTTGATGCCATTGAAAAGATGCCGTGTCCCAAGGACATCAAAGGTATAATAAGTTTCCTTGGTCATGCCAATTTTTATAGGAGGTTCATTAAGGACTTTTCTAAAATTTCTAGGCCTCTAACTAATCTATTACAAAAAGATATTCCTTTCGTCTTCGATGATGATTGTGTAGAAGCATTTGAAATACTTAAGAAAGCTTTGATTACTACACCTATTGTTCAGCCACCTGATTGGAATTTACCCTTTGAAATTATGTGGGATGCTAGCGATTATGTCGTAGGTGCTGTTCTAAGATAAAGAGTTGATAAGAAACTAAATGTTATTCAATATGCTAGTAAAACTCTAGACAGTGCCCAGAGAAATTATGCTACTACTGAAAATGAATTTTTAGCGGTTGTATTTGCTTGTGATAAGTTCAGACCTTATATTGTTGATTCTAAAGTAACTATTCACACTGATCATGCCACTATTAAATATCTTATGGAAAAGAAAGATGCTAAACCTATACTTATTAGATGGGTTCTCTTGCTACAAGAATTACATATTATTGATAGAAAGGGAGCTGAGAACCCCGTTGCAGACAACTTGTCTAGGTTAGAGAATATTCTTGATGACCCACTCCCTATTGATGATAGCTTCCCTAATGAACAATTAGATGTCATAAATGCTTCTCGTACTACTCCATGGTATGCTAATTATGCTAATTACATTATTGCTAAATTCATACCACCTAGTTTTACATACTAGCAAAAGAAAAAGTTTTTCTACGATTTAAGACATCACTTCTGGGATGAACCGCACCTTTATAAAGAAGGAGTAGATGGTGTTATTAGATGTTGTGTACCTGAGCATGAACAGGAACAGATACTACGCAAGTGTCACTCCAAGGCATATGGAGGACACCACACGGGAGATAGAACTGCACATAAGGTATTGCAATCTTGTTTTTATTGGCCTACTTTCTTCAAAGATGCCCGTAAGTTTGTCTTGTCTTGTGATGAATGTCAAAGAATCGGTAATATTAGTAGACATCAAGAAATGCCTATGAACTATTCTCTTGTTATTGAGCCATTTGATGTTTGGGGCTTTGATTATATGGGACCTTTTCCCGCCTCTAATGGGTATACACATATTTTAGTTGGTGTTGATTACGTTACTAAGTGGGTAGAAGCTATTCCAACTAGTAGTGCTGATCATAACACCTCTATTAAGATGCTTAAAGAAGTTATTTTTCCGAGGTTTGGAGTCCCTAGATACTTAATGACTGATGGTGGTTCACATTTTATTCATGGTGCTTTTCGTAAAATGCTTGCTAAGTATGATGTTAATCATAGAATTGCATCTCCTTATCACCCATAGTCTAGTGGCCAAGTAGAGCTGAGTAATAGGGAGCTTAAATTAATTTTGCAAAAGATTGTTAATAGATCTAGAAAGAATTGGTCCAAGAAACTTGATGATGCATTATGGGCTTACAGAACTGCATATAAAAATCCTATGGGTATGTCTCCATATAAAATGGTTTACGGAAAAGCATGTCATTTACCTCTTGAACTAGAACATAAGGCATATTGGGCTATTAAAGAGCTCAATTATGATTTCAAACTTGCCGGTGAGAAGAGGTTATTTGACATTAGCTCACTTGATGAATGGAGAACCCGAGGTTATGAAAATGCCAAACTGTTTAAGGACAAAGTTAAAAGATCGCATGCTAAAAGGATACAAAAGCGTGAGTTTAATGTAGGTGACTATGTGTTGCTTTTCAACTCTCGTTTAACATTTTTTGCAGGAAAACTTCTCTCTAAATGGGAAGTCCCCTACGTTATTGAGGAAGTCTATCGTCCCGGTGCCATAAAAATCAACAACTTCAAAGGCACAAATCCGAAGGTGGTGAACGGTCAAAGAATCAAACATTATATCTCAGGTAATCCAATAAATGTTGAAACTAATGTTATTGAAACCATAACCCCGGATCAATACATAAGGGACACATTCCAGAATGTTCCAGACTCCGAAAAGGAATAGGTACGTGGTATGGTAAGTAAACCGACTCCAAAACAATTCTAACAATAATTTTTCTCCGTTTTGGAATATTTAAGAAAATACGAAAATAAGAAGTAGTCCGGGAAGGACACGAGGCGTCCACGAGGGTGGAGGGCGTGCCCTACCCCCCTCGGCGCGCCCCTGCCTCGTGGGCACCTCGTGTGCTCTCTGGACTCTGTTTTATTGCACGATACTTCTTTTGGTCGGTAAAATATCATTATATAATCCCCCAAAGGTTTTGACCATCGTATCACGCAAATATCCTCTGTCTTTGTTTTGAGTTGTTTCTGTCGCAGGCTTGAACCATATGTCGTCCCAGGATTCAGAGGGAGAAAGCTATGTGGCTGATTACCTTGCAAACCCTAAGGTCTACGGGGACGTGGACCATTATGGTTGGACCACGGAGGAAGAAGAAGACTACGAGCCTAAGGGAAAGGAGGAGACGAGCTCAGATGAAGATGAAGTCCCATTACCTCAACTTGGGGACATGCATGTGGAATTTAAAAAGTCAAGCCTCCCTAATAGAGCAAAGAAACCTAAGATCGAGTTTATCCCTTTTCGTCTCTTGCAGGAGAACAAATAGGAACTTTGCAAAAAGATATTAAGCCTTGAGCAGGAGATCGATGATCTAACGGAGCAAAATTCTATCCTCAAATGCAAATTAAGGAAGAAGCCTACATCATCAACAACTCCACCCTCTTCACCAGCAAAGGATACATAATCACATGGGTATGGGTACTCCCCTTGGCAACTGCCAAGCTTGGGGGAGGTGCCCCGGTATCGTATCACACTCCTATCTTTACCGTTTTACTTAGTTCGATCCTTTTAGTAATATCTCGATCTAGTAGAATAAAGTTTTGGTATGATTTAGTTTTGAGTTTTGCCTTACGATCCCTCTATGTAATTGAGTCCGTGAGCTATATATATAATAAAGATTAGTGTTGAGTCAAGGGCTTTGCTGTTTTGCCATGATCTTGAGGTAATAAAAAGAAAAAGAAATAATAAAAAGAAATAAAGAGATCATATTGATCTTATGGAGAGTAATGACTTCACACATAAAGAGTATGATGAATAAAATTTGTTGAGAGTTGGCAAACATAGTTTTGGTTATCGTTGCAATTAATAGGAAGTGATAAATAAAGAGAGGTTGTCACATACAAATATACTATCTTGGACATCTTTTATGATTGTGAGCACTCATTAAAATATGACATGCTAAAAGAGTTGACGTTGGACAAGGAAGACAACGTAATGGGTTATGTTTTCTTATATTTGATATAAAGTATATTGTCATGGATCATCCAACATGTTGAGCTTGACTTTCCCTCTCATGCTAGCCAAATTCCTTGCACTAAGTAGAAATTACTTTTGCTTCCGAAATACCCTTAAACCAGTTTTTCCATGAGAGTCCACCATATCTACCTATGGATTGAGTAAGATCCCTCAAGCAAGTTGTCATGTTGTATGCAATAAAAATTGCTCTCCAAATATGTATGACTTATTAGTGTGGAGAAAATAAGCTTTATACGATCTTGTGATATGGAAGTAAGAAAAGCGACGGACTGCATAATAAAGGTCTTTGTCACAAGTGGCAATATAAAGTGACGTTCTTTTGCATTAAGATTTCGTGCATCCAACCATAAAAGCACATGAAAACCTCTGCTTCCCTTTGTGAAGGGCCTATCTTTTATTTCTGTCTTATACTTTATGCAAGAGTCATGGTGATCTTCACCTTTCCTTTTTATATTTTATCCTTTGGCAAGCACCTTGTGTTGTAAAAGATCTTGATATATATATATATATATATATATATATATATATATATATATATATATATATATGTATATATGCAATTGGATGTGAGTTAGCATGAACTATTATTGTTGACATTACCCTTGAGGTAAAAGGTTGGGAGGCAACATTATAAGCCCCTATCTTTCTTTGTGTCCGATTAAAACTCCATACCCATAAGTATTGCGTGAGTGTTAGCAATTGTGAAAGACTAAATGATGGTTGAGTATGTTGACTTGCTGAAAAGCTCTTATATTGACTCTTTCCGATGTTGTGATAAATTGCATTTGCTTCAATGACCAAGATTATAATTGTTAGTTTTCAATGAAGTTTTTGAGTCATACTTGACATTGTGAATAGATTGCTACTTTAACATAAGAAATCATATGACAAAAAATATATATGTTGTTGTTATAAGAATGATCATGATGCCTCATGTCCGTATTTTTATTTTATCGACACCTCTATCTCTAAACATGAGGACATATTTTTCGATGTCGGCTTCCGCTTGAGGACAAGCGAGGTCTAAGCTTGGGTGAGTTGATACGTCCATTTTGCATCATGCTTTCATATTTATATTTATTGCATTATGGGCTGTTATTACATAATATATCACAATACTTATGCCTATTCTCTCTTATTTTACAAGGTTTACATGAAGAGGGAGAATGCCGGCAGCTGGGATTCTGGGCTGGAAAAGGAGCAAATATTAGAGACCTATTCTCCACAGCTCCAAAAGTCCTGAAATTCCATGAAAGTCATTTATGGAATTAATAAAAAATACTGGCGAAAGAATCAACGCCAGGGGCCCCACACCCTGTCCACAAGGGTGGGGGCGCCCCCCCTAGGGCGCGTCCCCTGCCTCATGGGCCCCCTGACTGTGGGGACCTCGACTCATAAGTCGTGATCACTGAATGCACATGTACAGTGATCCCAGATATCAATGCTCACTAGACACACATAAGCTGAATAACAAGAGTCTTACATCCATACATACTGTCTTACATAAATTATGAACATTATGGTCAAGTCTTGAGTATAACATTGCAGCGGAAATCTTCATCAATAACTTGGACCCGTGCCATCTGCCTTAACCCTAGATGCATTCTGACTGGGAAGCGTCCTAGCTCACACGATCGTCACCAAAATCTCTTCTTCATATATCTGCACTTTCAAGCCTGGCCAAGTAAATAGCCAGGGACAAGCTAGTGAGTATGTTTGAATGTACTCGCAAGCAACCCGAGAGTGACAACAAAAGAATTATGCAAAGCTCTACTGCTTAATTGGCATTTTTGCGGAAAGCTGATTTTTCTCATGTAAGTATGATCAACATTTATCAAGGACATGAGTGCGTCAGTAACAAATATCAGGAGGTTACAGACATCAACATCGAGAAAGAGTTATGAACAACTCATGCTCAAGCTCATCGTGACTTCCTCACGAGTCACATCATCAATATCACCAAACTGTGTTGTTTTCAGAAACATATGGACATAGTCTAAGCAGCACCACCCAATTGTCCTTGACCGTGGACACGACTATTCGAATAGTTTGACACTCTGCAGAGGTTGCATACTTTACCCACAAGATCCGGGGAACTTCCGTGTCATCCACGACCCACGGTACCTCAAGTACCCGGGGTAAGCACCCGATCACTATCTTTCCCTAGATGACACTAACATGGAGTCCACTCGATTGGTAGTAACCCCCGTGCCTAACATTTCACATCATAAAGTTGTGGAGCCTCGCTCCCATATTAATCACATACCACAAGCATGGGGTACCAACGGTGTGTCCGGTGCCCTGTGAAAACAGTCATGGCCGCCCTACCTGGGACGACCCCGTCCCGAGAGAGCGCACCAACAACTCTCCCGTCACTGGTAATGCGGGCTCCAAGCTAGTATCGGCCTAGGTAATCAATAATGCCCTTTCCCATATAAGGGTAGAGTGGTTGCGCATGTAAGGTTGGGACAGTCGACAAATCTTAAATCTAATCCATTTCTGTAAACAACACTTTTATCAAACCTCGGTACACTACTTCTCCACCAAGTAGTGACCTAGTTCATCATCATCTCCCAGGGAAATCAGTGGCACCCACTGGGGCTGTTTGCAAGTGTGTCAAACCACACTTGTTTCTTTCCATGCATAACCCTGACCCACTTTGCGTAGCCATCTACTATAGCATATTTCTACAACCCCCCAACACAACTCTAAACAAGGATAGAGTCATGAACAATGCAAGAATCAACGGGGTATGGAACGGAGGCAAGCCTAGCAAGGTTGCCATTCAAAGTATATCATGCACTCAGTGAAGCAACGAAAATGTTATTATGATGTAAAAAGGTTCATCATGGTCAAAGGGCTGCTTGCCTGTTTTAACAAAGTCTTCAGGGTCTTCAAATATCTCTGGTCCAACTCCGCGCATTCTATCTACTTTGTCAACTATCGTCGAAAGCAACTGTCGGTGTCAAAACCAGCGGATCTCGGGTAGGGGGTCCCGAACTATGCGTCTAGGCGGATGGTAATAGGAGACAAGGGACACGATGTTTTTACCCAGGTTCGGGCCCTCTCGATGGAGGTAAAACCCTACTCCTGCTTGATTAATATGGATGATATGGGTAGTACAAGAGTAGATCTATCACAAGATTAGAGAGGCTAAACCCTAGAAGCTAGCCTATGGTATGATTGTTGTTCGTCCTACGGACTAAAACCCTCTGGTTTATATAGACACCGGAGAGGGCTAGGGTTACACAGAGTCGGTTACAATGGGAGGAGATCTATGTATCCGTATTGCCAAGCTTGCCTTCCACGCCAAGGAAAGTGCCATTCGGACACGGGACGAGGTCTTCAATCTTGTATCTTCATAGTCCAGGAGTCCGGCCAAAGGTCATAGTCCGGCTATCTGGACACCCCCTAATCCAGGACTCCCTCAGTAGCCCCTGAACCAGGATTCAATGATGACGAGTCCGGCACGCAGATTGTCTTCGGCATTGCAAGGCGGGTTCCTCCTCCGAATACTTCATAGAAGATTTTGAACACAAGGATAGTGTCCGGCTCTGCAAGATAAGTTCCACATACCACCGTAGAGAGAATAATATTTGTACAAATCTAATCTGCTGACGTATTCCGCAGCGTCACATCATGCCACGGCCAAGCCTTTATTCGAATAGTTTTACTGTCCCACCTCAGCGCGTTTAGCGAGGTGGTTTCCTTGGCACGTCTTGTTGAAGCAGAGATCGTGTCCCCTTATTCCGGGATTCTCATCAATATAGGCGTGGGTAACCCAACCGTGCCATTAATCATGGTGCTTGGGAGATAAGCGAGTTTTACCAGGCTGGTGGGGGCACATAGTTTCGTCCGCCCATATAAGGGGATAAGGATCCACCCTTTCCATATACGCCTACTTCCTCCTTCGCTTCTCCATTTCCGCGCACTCGAGCTCCAGCACCCAAGTCCGCACTTCCCACCTCAACCTTCTCCAGCCATGTCCAGAGCGGGAGGCAGGTGGATGGCCTCCTCCTTCACGGAGTCGCACATCAAAAAGTTGAGGAAGGCCGGATACTTGTCCAACGACATTGCACACCGGCTTCCAGACGAGGGACAACTCATCCCCACCCCCAGGCCCCATGAGAGGGTGGTGTTCCTCCCCCATTTCCTCCGCGGACTGGGCTTCCCACTCCACCCATTTGTCCGGGGGCTCATGTTCTACTACGGCATGGATTTCCACGATCTGGCCCCGAACTTCATCCTCAACATCTCGGCGTTTATCGTCGTGTGCGAGGTCTTCCTCTGCATCAAGCCGAAGGTAGTGGGCGGCCGGCAAGTAGAGTGCGGAGGCTCCATGGTGGGCAAGATGCCCAACATCACATGGCTCGAGGGTTCCTTTGTGGAAACCATCAAAGGGTGGCAATCGGGGTGGTTCTACATCACCGAGCCGCGTGACCCTGAATGGGCAGCGACCCCCGAATTCCAATCCGGCATCCCCACACGGCTCACCTCCTGGAAAGAGACGGGCCTGTCGTGGGGTAATTCGGAAGAGGTGACCGGACTCCAAACCTGCGTCCAAAACCTGGTGGACAAGAAGGTTAAACTTGTCAACATAGTCTAGGTCATGCACTTCCGCCGGATCCTCCCGTGTCAACGACATGCTTTTAACTTGTGGGAGTTCGACTCGGCCCAGCACCAAAGTTTGTCCAGGCTCTTTGACACAATGCACGAGGACGCCTGGAAGGTGCTATTCAAGGGCTCCGAGGTTCCCCCTCCTATTACCGAGGATCGCGGATTCTGCGTGAAGCGCCAAGCCAGCGCGGTAAGCTTGTTTTACCCTTTACAGGATACTTGTTTTTCATAGTTGGACTCTATGCGGGATCTAAGATCCCATTCCTTTGACAGGACTGGCAGAAGACATCCGGACAGATCGACTGCCCGGCTCCTTTGCCCGAAGGCCCAGCAGATGCCCGCTTGGCGAAGCTGCTGGTTTCGGCACCTCACGTGGTGCCGGAGAAGAAGGCCACGGGAACTCAAAAGAGTCCCCGGCGCCTGGTGGTGTCGGATTCATCGCCCGATGAATCCGAAGCGCACTCCTCCCACGAACACGAGGAGGAGGAAGGAGAAGCCTCTCCCCCTCCAACGGGGGGAGGAAAGAAAAGGAAGGCCGCCCCAACTGGGGAGGCCGGAGGGTCCAAGAAGGGAAAGACCCTTCTTCCGGACTACTCCACCAACGCCGACGACGGCGGAGAGGAGTGGCCATCCAGGGCCAAGCCCCTGGCAAAATCGTAAGTATCCGGATACCAGAATAACTCATGGCGCTCCTTTATTGCACAGTAACCTCTGACGCCGAATATAATCATGCAGTCCGCCCAAGGCCCGGCTCGATGCCTCGTCGAGCGGCTCCCTAGACTCGTCGGATGTGAATAGTATTTCACTCCCAATTGCTACCTCCCCTCGCCCTACGGACGATGTCGAGGTGGAGTCCCAAAAGGGGCCAAGCTAGGAGGAGGTGGTCCTGGAGGTGCCGCAAGGCGACCTCCCGGACTCCAGGCGCAAAGGGGATAAAACCCCAAAGGGCTCTAAGTCCTGCCCTGGGCCGGACACCGCACCGGAACCTTCAGTGGTTCCGGAGTCCGGCAGACGGCCCCCTCATAAGAAGGGCAAGCCTATGACGCCGGTGGCCTCCGTCCAACCGAAGGCACTGGACAATTTGCTGGAGGTGCTTAACGGCGCCTCCATCAACGAGGAGCACCGCACTATTATGAGTGTGCTGATCCAGAAGGTTCGGTCCGCCAAGAGCGGGCTGACAGAAGCCTGTCCCAGCCTTCTAACAGGTTTGAGGTATGTATTTAAGACATGTAAAAATATTACTGCATAGACAGTAGCCCCTGATGCTCAGTTTGGTGTTTGGAAAGAAAAGCCGGACTGAGGATCTAAAAAGATATACGCAGGAGTCTAACATAAATATGTCAATATGGGAATGCAGGTTGCGCTGCTGACCTTTGCCGCACTGACTGCGGAGGTCGATGCATTGAAGCAGAGCCTCAAGCGGTCCGAGAACGAGCTCGGCCTTGCCAAGAAGCAGCTCGAGGACAAGGAAGGTAAGTAGTACCTTATGTAAGTATATAAAAATACCTGGTTGCAAATAGTGACAGGACCAACGTGAGTGTTACAGGGGACACAAGGCGACCCTGAAGGAAGCGCTGTCCAAGGCCGAAGACAATGCGGCCGTGGAGCACACCGAGTGAGAAAAGCAGGAGGCGCGGGCGGAGGAGGTGCGGCAAGAGCTCCACGCTCTTGTGAAAAAACACGAGAGTTTGGAGCTTGACTCAAAGACTCGAGAGTCCGAGCTTGCCTCGGCCCTTGAGAGCGCCAAATCTGCCAAGGCCGAAGCCCAAAAAGCCCTCCAGGAGATGGAGGCGATGAAGAAGATAGCGGCGGGTAAGGCATTCTTTATGCAAAGCAAGCACGTGAAAGTGAATTACTTGTTACTTACCTGAGTCCAGAGCTCTCCAGGAGCATTCACAGATCTGCCCCGCAATGTGTCCGACGCCGCCGCATTCTACCGAGCCGAGGAAGGGAGCTCGACGGAGAAGGTGTTCTGGTCCCAGTATGTTGAGTCCGGACACCCGATGCCCTTGAGCGACCAGCTGAACCAGCTGGTTGAGCTCCATAAGGCAGCCGAACAGGCCATGAAGGTCCTTATAGGCTGGCTATGGCCTGGGGAGGCCATGCCTGGGAGCTACTTTGGGTTGATGAGGCGGCTGGTGGATGCCTGTCCATGGCTTGAAATCATCAAGCGCTCCGTATGCATCGAAGGTGCCCGTAGGGCCCTTGCCCATGTTAAAGTGCACTGAGGCAAGATGGATGCTGAGAAGCTGGTGACAGATGGGCCACCGGAGGGGAAGGAGCATCGCAAGCCCGAGTTGTATTATGAGGGCATCCTGAAGGGTGCCTGCCTTGTGGCAGATGAGTGTTCCAAGGATGTAATTTTTGAGTAAACTCGCTCGTGTTATCCTGTGCACTGAAAACTTGTTCATATGCTCTAAGCAATGCTTTTTTGAATTTAAAATATTACCTTCTATGCGGCCGTTTATTAAATCTGAGAGATGCGAGTCGTCGGCTTCTACCCCCATGCCACGAGTGCTGGGGTGTTCGGGATAAACCTGAGCGCTCTTATTCCCATTCTTGGGTCCTTCGAGGGAGGCGCTCAGCACAACAAATAAGGCAATCGGACTATAATGCTTTATCACTCTCACTTAGCCATAGAATTCTATAATTTTAAATTTCGGCGAAGCCCCTAGTATTCGGAAGACCGAGTTCGGGGCGCTATCCACGCCTAGGCCGGACAAAGCCAGCTCCTCGCTCTAAGCGGCATAAGTCTTTAGGGACTCGAAAACCTCTCGAACAACGACTGGCTCTCGCCCTATCATGACAGTCAGTTTTAGCTTTCTCTACTGAGGTGCTTAACCTAGCTCAACTGGGGCACAATCGCAGTAGTTCTCTCAGCGCTACCTTAGCCGATATAACGAAACGTAAGGTACCAAAACATGGGAGCCGGGCAAACCCAACTATTGACCCAAGACATGATTCGGAGCCGATGCATATAATGCTATAAGTTCGGGGTGCCGCACTTGTTAGAGTGTTCGGACTTCTCACACCATATTCTGGGGTACTTAAGCCCCTGGTGTATTGGCCGTACCAAAGTGTACGGTTGCATAATGTCATAACTAAACATATTTACATAAAAATGAATGCAATAATAGACAAGAGCTATGTATTGTTTACTAAAAGGCTGCTGTGAAAGCAGAACGATACAAATAGTGCGATAAGCAAGAGATGGGATTATTTGACATGTCCCCCTCCAGGGGCAAGCTGCGAGACTTTATGTAAGACAGGTATTTAGCTCGTTATAGAGACCACCTGGACATTCGACGTAGGTTGCTGCCTCCATGGCTGTTGCATCGTGTGTTCGGCGATTGTACTGCCGGACAGGCCTTCCGGGGAGTGGAGTCCTGAAAGTAAGAAAAAAGAAATGACAAAATTTGGAGCCCCTAGTGCGGTTGAGCCGCATGTTGGGCGTGCCGTGGTTGTGCCCCTCCCCTTATGCCCATGGTATTTCCAGGGCGTAATTATGTATGTGTAGTACTGGTTTCGCAATTTCGCGAGGGCTGGGGTTGGGGCCGCACTGCTTCACGGTGTCCGGACGTTTAATAGCCGGACTGGAGAATTGCCTTGAGAGGCTACTTTGTACTTCCGCCGTGAGGGCCGCCGTATGCTCCTCCGTTCGGAGAGAGAGTTCAGTGTTTCCATTGACCATAATGACTCCTCGAGGGCCTGGCATCTTGAGCTTGAGGTATGCGTAGTGCAGCACCGCATTGAACTTTGCAAATGCGGTTCGTCCGAGCAGGGCGTGATAGCCACTGCGGAACGGGACTATGTCAAAGATTAACTCCTCACTTCAGAAATTATCCGGGGATCCGAAGACCACTTCGAGTGTAACTGAGCGTGTACAGTTGGCCTCTACACCCGGTATGACGCCTTTAAAGGTCGTGTTTGTGGGTTTAATCCTTGAGGGATCTATGCCCATTTTTCGCACTGTATCCTGATAAAGTAGGTTCAGGCTGCTGCCGCCGTCCATGAGGACACTAGTGAGGTGAAATCCGTCAATTATTGGGTCTAGAACCAATGCGGTGAATCCGCCGTGGCGGATGCTAGTGGGGTGGTCACTTTGATCAAAAGTGATCGGGCAGGAGGACCACGTGTCGAACTTTGGGGCGACAGGCTCCAACGCATATACGTCCCTGAGTGCACGCTTCCGCTCTCTTTTGGGGATGTGGGTTGCGTATATCATGTTCACCGTCCGCACTTGTGAGGGAAAGCCCTTCTGTCCCCTATTGTTTGGCGGCCGGGGCTCCTCCTCGTCATCGCTATGCAGCCCCTTGTCTCTGTTTTCGGCACTTAACTTGCCTGCCTGCTTGAACACCCAACAATCCCTGTTGGTGTGATTGGCTGGTGTTTTGGGGGTGCCGTGTATCTGGCACGAGGTTTCGAGTATTCAGTCCAAACTGGACGGGCCCGGAGTATTTCTTTTGAATGGCTTTTTCCGCTGACCGGGTTTAGAGCCTCTGAATCCGGCATTAACTGCCGTATCCTCAGCATTGTCGTCGTTAATGCAGCGCTTGTGCTTGTTGCGACGCGACCTGTCATTGTTGTCCTTGGTATCCAAATTACTAGGGCTCTTGGTCATGTCATTACTACAAGCTACCCAGATGTCTTCTCCCGTGCAAAAGCGGGTCATGAGTGTTGTGAGGGCTGCCATGGATTTCGGCTTCTCCTGTCCTAGGTGTCGGGCAAGCCATTCGTCTCGGATATTATGTTTGAAGGGTGCAAGGGCCTCTGCGTCCGGACAGTCGACTATTTGATTTTTCTTGGTTAGGAACCGTGTCCAGAATTGTCTGGCCGATTCCTCTGGCTGCTGAATTATGTGGCTTAGGTCATCGGCATCTGGTGGTCGCACATAGGTGCCCTGGAAATTGTCGAGGAATGCAGCTTCCAGGTCCTCCCAGCAACCAATTGACTCTGCTGGCAAGCTGTTAAGCCAATGACGAGCCGGTCCTTTAAGCTTGAGTGGGAGGTATTTGATAGCATGTAGATCATCACCGCGGGCCATGTGGATATGAAGGAGATAATCCTCGATCCATACCACGGGATCTGTTGTGCCATCGTATGATTCGATGTTTACGGGCTTAAAATCCTCAGGGATTTGATGATCCATTACTTCATCTGTGAAGCATAGTGGGTGTGCGGCACCTCTATACTGGGCTATATCACGACGTAGCCCAAATGAGCTTTGTCTACTGTGTTCGGCCTGGCCGTATTTTCCATATCCGGCATGACGGTTATCGTCACATGCCGTGGGGCGCCCACGCGATCCATAGATCGATCTTGTTTGCCTTGCCTTGTCCTCCAATATGTCTCGCGGGTCTGGTGCATTTCCCCGTGCCTTGGTATTTTTTGAGCGACGCCGGGGTGCGGCTTGAGTGGATGGCTGAGAGGCCTCTCTGTCGCGGCCACGAGGTGGCCGGTCGGCCGCGTCGTGCGCTGGTGATGTAGGTTTAGGTGCTTCCTCCTCTAATCGGGGTAGCAGCCTGCGCTTTGGGTAGCTCTTGGAGGGGCGTTCGAGTTCGTACTCTTCGGCCGCAATGACTTCAGTCCATCTGTCGGCTAGCAAGTCTTGGTCAGCTCTAAGTTGCTGCTGTTTTTTCTTGAGGCTGCTCACCATGGCCATAAGCCTGCGTTTGAAATGCTCTTGTTCGACGGGATCCTCAGGCATGACAAATTCGTCGTCGTCGAGGCTTGCCTCGTCTTCAGAGGGAGGCATGTAATTATCGTCCTCTACCTCTCTGTCTGCCGCTCTCTCATGAGGGCTGGCTTCTCCATCCTCCTGTGCTGAATCTTGCTAGAGGAGGTTGTCTTTGGCACTGTCCGGGGTGTTATTATCTCTCGTGCCGGAATCGCCGTTTTTGCTTTGGCGGGATTTAGAGCGGCGCCGCTGATGCCGGCGCTTAGGCTGCTTCTTGGAGGGGTCATCCTCTGTTGTTCCATCGCCATTCCCTTCTTTTGGGGTGTCCACCATGTATATGTCGTATGATGAGGTGGCCTTCTAGTGCCCTATAGGCCTTGGTTCTTGGTCGTCTCCTTCATCGGCGTCCATACCGTCGATGTCTTCAGAGTCGAAGTCGAGCATGTCGGTTAAATCATCGACAGTGGCTACGAAGTGGGTGGTGGGTGTGCTTTGAATTTTTCTTCGTCTGCATCCCAACCTTGCTGACCATAGTCCGGCCAGGGCTCTCCTGATAAAGAGAGAGACTTTAGTGAATTCAGAATGTCGCCGAAGGGCGAGTGCTGAAAGATGTCCGCGACGGCGAACTCCATGATCGGTGCCCAATCGGGTTTGATTGGCAGGGGTGCGGAAAGTTCGGAGTCCGGAAAGGAGTCCGGCACCTTAGAGTCACGAGCTTCGCAAAGGACAAGACTGGTGTTTGGCTCAATCACCATAGAGATTGCAGCCCCCGAGGCGGTGTCCAGCCACCCGACCTCGATTGGCGCAGTCGGTTCCGAGCTAAGGGTCGGAGCGGACACTGGGGCGGCCTCCTGGGCACTGTTCGGTGGCAGAGCTAGATCATGCCCATTGTGACAGTGCGGCGCGCTCGGCTGTGGCTCGAACCCATCGAAGATCAAGTCTCTGTGGATGTCAGCCGTGTAGTTCAAACTTCCAAACCTGACTTGATGGCCAAGGGCGTAGCTTTTGATCTGCTCCAGATGGCCAAGCAAATTGGCATGCAGTGCAAAGCCGCTGAATACGAAGATCTGTCCAGGGAGAAAAGTCTCACCCTGGACCGCATCATTGTTGATGATCGGAGGAGCCATCGGGCCTAAAGATGACGACACAGAGGAACTCTCAATGAAAGCACCAATGTCGGTGTCAAAACCGGCGGGTCTCGGGTAGGGGGTCCCAAACTGTGCGTCTAGGCGGATGGTAACAGGAGACAAGGGACACGATGTTTTTACCCAGGTTCGGGCCCTCTCGATGGAGGTAAAACCCTACTCCTGCTTGATTAATATTGATGATATGGGTAGTACAAGAGTAGATCTACCACGAGATCAGAGAGGCTAAACCCTAGAAGCTAGCCTATGGTATGATTGTTGTTCGTCCTATGGACTAAAACCCTCCGGTTTATATAGACACCGGATAGGGCTAGGGTTACACAGAGTCGGTTACAGTGGGAGGAGATCTACATATCCGTATCGCCAAGCTTGCCTTCCACGCCAAGGAAAGTCCCATCCGGACATGGGACGAAGTCTTCAATCTTGTATCTTCATAGTCCAGGAGTCCGGCCAAAGGTCATAGTCCGGCTATCCGGACACCCCCTAATCCAGGACTCCCTCAGCAACCATAATAAGCAACACAACAAGGCAGGAAATAAAAGTGCTCTAAAAATATGAGTTGGACTTTTCTAGGATACCTCTGGTCATATGAGGGATGACCAAAGTGGTTTCATTAGGAGCTGATCAATGGACATCTCTGAACATTTCAATATGATGGAATCAAGGGATTAATGGGTTTGCAAGAAGTGTACAGAAACATTTTTTTCAAAAATGAGCAGAGGCACCCATTTAACAAATGATGATTTTATAAGCACCTAGGAATTGGTTCCACTGGATTTGGAGTTCAAATGATTTCTCTATGGATTTTTGAAGCTGGCTTAGGAGTATAAATAACCTATTTGTTAGATCCAGGTGAAACTAGACAGTGTAAAAATGTTCACTATGGCTCATTAAATAGATATTGATTTATGGAGTCACTGAAAATTTGAATCATCAGATTTGAACTTGAAATGAATTAACTATGGATTTTAGAAGCTCACTCGAAAAGAAAAAGAGAAAGATTTTGGTTATACCTAAACTGTGCCCATGGCGCAGCTTAGCACCGCAGCTCACTAGGCCGGCCCAGCGGCTCGGCTGCATGGGCAGAGGAGGTGACGTCGAAGGCGCCTTCGCGGAGTACGCCTCCACTTAAATAGACGGGCCCGCCTGCTGGGTCACTGATGTGTGGGCCCCAGCGGCACGTCGTCTTCCACCTCCCGCGCGCGCTCTGGCCGCGGGGAGGAGCGGCTCCCGCCGGCGATTGCCGGGGCTACAGGGCATCTCCAGCGACGCCCCGCCCACCGGCGTGCTCAGGAGACCACGCCGCACCCATCCATGTGCTGCACGCATGCCGAGGATGGCTGTGGTGGCGATGGCTTGGGTGGTGGCGGAGGGCCATTGGCCATCTTTGGCCGTGAGCGCCTGGCCTTCCCGGGGGCGAATGGAGGATATGGAGGGCCTTGCGGTGATGGTGGAGGTGCTCTAATGCGGTCTAGAGGGGAGGAGGAGTGGTGGATGCGAATTTAGGCGGAGGCCGACGGCATTGCTCCGGCCATGGAGATGCAAGGAGGGCACGAGGAGGGAAGTGGGTTGGTCCAGGGGGTGCACGGGAGGGAGAGAGAGCCAAAGGAGTAGAGAGGAGGCTCGGGGGTGGCCTTAAATAGAAGGGGGGCAAGGTGCACCGCGGGGCCATGCGCCGGCGAGGCCATAGCCATTGCTGGAGGTCATGGGAGGGCTTGGCTTCGAGTCGAGGGTCTTCCTGGGCGTGGTCTACGGCCAAGGAAAAAGAGAGGGAGAGAGGAGCGAGCGCGAGGCAGGCCAAGGACGCGGGCAGCGATTGGCGGATGCGGGTGGCGCTCGGGCACGCGTCGCGGGGGCGAGAGGAGGGCGCGGGAGCAAGTGGGAGACCTGCTGGCATGACGCGGACGCTGAGGCGCATCGACTGGCACGCTCGGGCGGCCTGAGGTGGATGGGAGCGTGGTGTCAACGGTCAGGAGCACGGTAGCATGCTCCAGAGCACGTCTTTGGTCGGCATGTGCGGCTTTTTCCCGCATCCTCGCGTGGCCACTTGTGTCTAGTGGCTGCATAGGGGACTAAACAATGTGGAAAAGGCATTGGATGCCCTGGGAGTTGCCAGGAGTGAGAGAGAGATGAGGAAGGGAGGGGAAAGTGGCTGTCTAGAGAGGAAAAATGGATCCCTGCCCCCCTTCATCATTGCCTCTCGGGCAGGGAAGCACACTAGAGGTAAAGGGGGACTAGGAGGGGCTGTGGTAAAAAGGAGAACTCTTGGAGATTAGTGGAAGGGGTTAAAACATGAATTTTGAGATTCTGCCAGAAGGTGTTTGATGTAGGTTTGGGCAAGCAAATGGACTTCCCTTGTCATGAGGCTTGACAGGGTTAAATGGCCTGAGAAAATAAGAGGTTCCACCAATATTGAGTCCATTTGGGAAAAGTTGCCAATGCAACTTCTGTAAACCCTAGAAATCAACAGAAATGGACTTTCCAAGATTTAGTCATGCAAATATGTTCTCTTTGATGCACCACTTAATTTAGTGTCACCATTTGAGGTTCTGAACATGTTCACAAAAGTTGAGATCAAAAGGAAAAAGTTGCCAATGTAGAGTTGTTCAAATTTGGTTCTGGACAGGAAGGGTTTTGGGGCACTTTGATCAAGTTAACTTGTTCTCCAACTTGTTCCACTTGGTCTAGATGATTTATTAGACCATTTTATTATGTGGACCAAGCTTGAGAGTATTTGGGCAAGTTTGCTAATGCAAAGTTGTTCAAACTAGGAAAAGGGCAGAAATGGTTTTGAGAGGGTTTCATGGGTTTATACTATTCTCCATGCCATGAGACTTGGCAAGATCATCCAATATGTCATATGTGACATGCTAGATTTTTCTTGGAATTTTTAGAGGATATTTCCTTTGTAAATATTTCAAAAGCTTGAAATATCCAGGAAGGTTTTTTGAGGGATTTGACCAATATTTTGAACATGACCATGTGTTTAAACTCTTATATATGGAAAATATATGTCCACTGAGTTTCCCTAAATTTTCACAAATATTTTTAAAGCATAAAGATAATTTTAACCTATTAAAGACCATTTCTGGCCTAAAGAAAAAGCCTTTAAATAAAATAGCAAAATAACTTTTAAAATTATATTTTTGTGGTTTATGGGAGCCCTATACCTAATAGGAGTCAAAAGTATTCTTTGAAAGATTTTTAATACCCCAAATCAAGTAATTGTAGTGCAACCTCAATCCAGGGTTTTTTTGGAAAACTAAATTTAGAAAATACTTTTTGGCCAAATTATTTTTGTAAGAAAAATCTATACTATACTATACACATGGCATGATCATTGGTTCAAGAGTTTGGAGCAAGGATATGAAGTATAGGAGTTGGAGGATTTATTTGATTTTTAGAGCACTTGCAAACAACAGACAAAACCCTCAAAAGTTTTTGTCCTGAAAATCAGGGTGTGACACTGACAGCCCTCCGGTGGCCATCTTCTGCTATATGAAGTCTTTTACCCTGGAAAAAATCATAAGCAAGATTACGGGATGAAACTCCTCCGCCACGAGGCGGAACCTTGGCGGAACCAATCTAGGGCTCCGGCAGAGCTATTCTGCCGGGGAAACTTCCCTTCGGGAGGGGGAAATCATCACCATCATCATCACCAACGATCCTCTCATCGGGAGGGGGTCAATCTCCATCAACATCTTCACCAACACCATCTCCTCTCAAACCCTAGTTCATCTCTTGTATCCAATCTTTGTACCAAAACCTCACATTGGTACCTGTGGGTTGCTAGTAGTGTTGATTACTCCTTGTAGTTGATGCTAGTTAGTTTATTTGGTGGAAGATCTTATGTTCAGATCCTTAATGCATATCAATACCCCTCTGATTATGAACATGAATATGATTTGTGAGTTGTACATTTGTTCATGAGGACATGGGAGAAGTCTTGCTATAAGTAGTCATGTGAATTTGGTATTCGTTCGATATTTTGATGAGATATATGTTGTCTCTCCTCTAGTGGTGTTATGTGAACGTCGACTACATGACACTTCACCATTGTTTGGGCCTAGAGGAAGGAATTGGGAAGTAATAAGTAGATGATGGGTTGCTAGAGTGACAGAAGCTTAAACCCTTGTTTATGCGTTACTTCGTAAGGGGCTGATTTGGATCCATATGTTTCATGCTATGGTTAGGTTACCTTAATACTTCTTTTGTAGTTGCGGATGCTTGCAATAGGGGTTAATCATAAGTGGGATGCTTGTCCAAGAAAGGGCAGTACCCAAGCACCGGTCCACCCACATACCAAATTATCAAAGTAACGAACGCGAACCATATAAGTGTGATGAAAACTAGCTTGACGATAATTCCCATGTGTCCTCGGGAGCGCTTTTCTCATATAAGACCTTGTCCAGGCTTGTCCTTTGCTACAAAAAAGGATTGGGCCACCTTGCTGCAACTTATTTACTTTCATTGCTTGTTACCCGTTACAAATCACAAAACTATCTGTTACCGATAATTTTAGTGCTTGCAGAGAATACCTTACTGAAAACTGCTTATCATTTCCTTCTGCTCCTCGTTGGGTTCGACACTCTTACTTATCGAAAGGACTACGATAGATCCCCTACACTTGTGGGTCATCACCAGACTGTTGGGCTATGAAGATACAAGATAGAAGACTTCGTCTTGTGTCCGGGTGGGACTCTCCTTTGCGTGGAAGGCAAGCTTGGCGATTCAGATATGTAGATTCCCATCTCTATAACCGACTTGATGTAAACCTAATCCCCTCCGGTGTCTATATAAACTAGAGGGTTTAGTCCTTAGGACAACAACAATCATAATCATAGGCTAGCTTCTAGGGTTAGCCTCTACGATCTCGTGGTAGATCCACTCTTGTAATACTCATATCATCAAGATCAATCAACCAGGAAGTAGAGTATTACCTCCATAGAGAGGGCCCGAACCTGGGTAAACATCGTGTCCCCCGCCTCCTGTTACCATTAGCCTTAGACGCACAGTTCGGGACCCCCTAGCCGAGATCCGTCGGTTTTGACACCGATAGTTCCTACCTCATGCACTACAAACAAACCACATGTTCCCTACTCATGCAAATACTTGAGGGGCAAAAACTAGTGCATAGTAAAAACTAGGTATAAAAGAGTATGATCAAAGTGTAACTTGCCTTGCTAACGATCTGCAAACTCTACAGGTTCATAGTAACAAGCTTCACACTCCGGGTAATCTAGCATAGACAAACAGTAGCATACATAAGCAATCACCTAAACGAAACGACGAGAAAACCAAGAAAAGATCCAAATCAAAACACGAAATAAGCGAACGGCTTAAACTAACAAAAGTCAAACCTAACAGCAATATTATCATGTGAAATAGATCTTAACAGTAGGTACATGTGATTAGCTACGATTTGCAAAAAGATTCAACTCAAACGGAACAACGAAACTCAAAATACGAATAAAATAAGATCGTTTACTAATCTGGACTAAACTCAAATTTTACAGTACCAAAATCATGTTCAAATTGGTTAACTAGAAAGAATAGAATGATACAAAGATTTAGGCGCTGGTTTCATCTAATTTGGATAAACGAGTAAAAAGTTATGCTAGTTTAAAGATCAGGGGCTAAATCGCGATAAAACTATTCGTGGATAGGTCCTTGGCCGAAAAAATATACTAAAAAGAAAAACCTACGGCGCGAACGTTCGCTAACAGAACAAAACTAACGAATACTATTTGTTAAAACGAACAAACGGACGGACGTTTGTTAAATAAGAAAACCCTAACGAAAAACCGATCTAATAAAACGAACCAGGCTAAACCGGAAAAAAAACGGGGCGGGTCGACGGTTTATCGGTTAACCGAAAAGAACCGATCGGCGGTGGCGGCGGCTCCGATCTACGGCGGCGGTGGCGGCGCGGGTGGCGAGGCTGGCGACGGGGCTGCGGGGCGAGGTGCGGCGAGAGGTGGCGGCGGACGGGGTCCAGGAGGGGGGCCCAGGGTGGATTATAAAGGGGGGCGGCTCAGCCTCGAGAGGCGTGCTCTAGTTGGATTCCGACGGTGATGCGGCATAAGGGCGTTGGTCTCGTGCGGGAGGTCGGTGGCGGCACGGGGCGGCTGGGCTGGCGGCCTGCTGGGCCAGCTGGGCTTCGGCCCAGTCGGTCCGAAACTTTTTTTAAACAATTTCACCGTGGGAAAAAATCCTAAATAATTATAAAGAAAAATCTAAAAATTCCAGAAAAAATTCACCATCCAAACCTAATATTTAGGACAAGATGAACATTTTTCTGGATAAGATGCAATTTTCAAAAATGCAATATTTTTCTAATTCAAATAAAATAGCAAATAAAATACCAATAAAATCGTAATTTGATTTTAGAATTCTTTATCCAATATTTCTATTAGGTTGAAGAAGTCATATTATCTTCTCTCATATATTTTTAATATTGGAATTAATTGGAGAGAAAAGTAATAAAATCAAATTGATCCTTTCTTCAAATTTGAAATAAATTCAAAATATGATTTTTGTGAAACCTCCAACTCTCTCCTTGGGTCCTTGAGTTTCTTAAGATTTCCAGGATCACAACAAAAATGCAGTAATAAATATGATATGCATATGATGATCTATGTATAACATCCAAATTGAAAATTGGGATGTTACAACAGCTGTCTCTAATGCATAACCCCAAAACGATAGTGGTAAATCAGCAAGAGACATCATAGATCGCACCATATCCAATAAAGTGCGGTTATGACGTTCGGACACACCATTACACTGTGGTGTTCCAGGTGGCGGGAGCTGTGAAACTATTCCACATTGTTTTAAATGAAGGCCAAAGTCGTAACTCAAATATTCTCCTGCACGATCAGATCATAGAAACTTTATTTTCTTGTTACGATGATTCTCCACTTCACTCTGAAATTCTTTGAACTTTTCAAATGTTTCAGACTTGTGTTTCATTAAGTAGATATACCCATATATGCTCAAATCATCAGTGAAGGTCAGAAAATAATGATACCCACCACGAGCATCAACACTCATTGGACCACATGCGTCGATATGTATTATTTCCAATAAGTCACTAGCTCGTTCCATTGTTTTGGAGAATGGAGTTTTAGTCATCTTACCCATAAGGCACGGTTCGCAAGCATCAGATGATTCATAATCAAGTGATTCCAAAAGTCCATCCTTATGTAGTTTCTTTATGCGCTTTACACCGACATGACTCAAACGACAGTGCCACAAATAAGTTGCACTATCATTATCAACTTTGCATCTTTTAACATCAATACTATGAATATGTGTATTACCACGATCAGATTCAATAAACCATCAACATTGGGTGTATGACCATATAAGGTTTTATTCATGTAAACAGAATAACAATTATTCTCTGTCTTAAATGAATAACCATATTGCAATTAACATGATCTAGTCATATTCATGCTCAATGCAAATACCAAATAACATTTATTTAGGTTCAACACTAATCTCGAAAGTATAGGGAGTGCTCGATGATGATCATATCAATCTTGGAACCACTTCCAACACACATTGTCACTTCATCCTCAACTAGTCTCTATTTATTCTGCAACTCCTATTTCAAGTTACTAATCTTAGCAACCGAACAAGTATCAAATACCCAGAGATTACTACGAGCACTAGTAAGGTACACATCAATAATATGTATATCAAATATACCTTTGTTCACTTTTTCATCCTTCTTATCCGCCAAATATTTGGGGCAGTACCACTTCCAGTGACCATTTCCTTTGCAAGCACTCAGTTGCAGGCTTAGTTCCAGCTTTGGGCTTCTTCACGGGAGTGACAACTTTCTTGCCATTCTTCTTGAAGGTCCCTTTTTTCCCTATGCCCTTTTCTTGAAAACTAGTGGTCTTGTTTAATCATCAACACTTGATGCTCTTTCTTGATTTCTACCTTCGTTGATTTCAGCATCATGAAGAGCTCGGGAATCGTTTTCGTCATCCCTTGCATATTGTAGTTCATCACGAAGTTCCAGTAACTTGGTGATGGTGACTAGAGAACTCTGTCAATCACTATCTTATCTGGAAGATTAACTCCCACTTGATTCAAGTGATTGTAGTACCCAGACATTCTGAGCACATGCTCACTAGTTGAGCAATTCTCCTCCATATTTTAGGCAAAGTACTTGTCAGAGGTCTCATACCTCTTGACACGGGCATGAGTCTGAAATACCAATTTCAGCTCTTGGAACATCTCATATGTTCCGTGACGTTTCAAAAACATTTCTGAAGTCCCGGTTCTAAGTCGTAAAGCATGGTGCACTAAATTATCAAGTAGTCATCATATTGAGCTAGCCAAACATTCACAACGTCTGCGTCTGCTCCTGCAATAGGTCTGTCACCTAGCGATGCATGAAGGACATAATTCTTCTGTGCAGCAATGAGGATACACCTCAGATCACGGACCCAGTCCGCATCATTGCTACTATCATCTTTCAACTTAATTTTCTCTAGGAACATATAAAAACATAGGGAAGCTATAACGCGAGCTATTGATCTACAACATAATTTGCAAAATACTATCAGGACTAAGTTCACGATAAATTAAAGTTCAATTAATCATATTACTTAAGAACTTCCACTTAGATAGAGATCTCTCTAGTCATCAAAATGATAATGTGATCCAAATCAACTAAACCATGTCTGATCATCACATGAGATGGAGTAGTTTTCAATGGTGAACATCACTATGTTGATCATATCTACTATATGATTCACGCTTGACCTTTTGGTCTCCAGTGTTCCGAGGCCATATCTGCATATGCTAGGCTCGTCAAGTTTAACCCGAGTATTCTGCAGCTGTAGAACTTGTTGGATACTTCATATCTCTCAACTCGGGCATTTGCTTGAAATATTAACTTAAACTCTTGGAACATCTCATATGCTCTATGGCGTTCAAACCATCTTTCAAGTCCCGATTCTAAGCCGTAAAGCATGGCACACTGAACTATTGAGTAGTCATTAGCTTTGCTCTGCCAGACGTTCTTAACGTCATCAGTAGCATCTGTGGCAGGCCTGGCACCCAACGGTACTTCCAGGACGTAATTCTTTTATGCAGCAATGAGGATAATCCTCAAGTTACGGACCCAGTCCATGTAGTTGCTGCCATCATCTTTCAAGTTAGCTTTCTCTAGGAACGCATTAAAATTCAAAGGAACAGTAGCACGGGCCATTGATCTACAACAACATAGACATGCAAAATACTATCAGGTACTAAGTTCATGATAAATTAAAGTTCAATTAATCATATTACTTAAGAACTCCCACTTAGATAGACATCCCTCTAATCATCTAAGTGACCACGTGATCCAAATCAACTAAACCATGTCCGATCATCACGTGAGATGGAGTAGTTTTTAATGGTGAACATCACTATGTTGATCATATCTACTATATGATTCATGCTCGACCTTTCGGTCTCAGTGTTCCGAGGCCATATCTGCATAAGCTAGGCTCGTCAAGTTTAACCCGAGTATTTTGCACATGCAAAACTGGCTTGCACCCGTTGTATGTGAACGTAGAGCTTATCATCACATGGTGTCTCGGCATGAAGAACTGTCGCAATGGTGCATACTCAGGGAGAACACTTATACCTTGAAATTTTAGTAAGGGATCATCTTATAATGCTACCGCCGAACTAAGAAAAATAAGAATATAAAAGATAAACATCACATGCAATCAAAATATGTGACATATATGGCCATCATCATCTTGTGCTCATGATCTCCATCACCGAAACATCATCATGATCTCCATCGTCACCGGCGTGACACCTTGATCTCCATCGTAGCATCGTTGTCGTCTTGCCAACTATTGTTACTACGACTATCGCTGTCGCTTAGTGATAAAGTAAAACAATTACATGGCGATTGCATTGCATACAATAAAGCGACAACCATATGGCTCCTGCCAGTTGCCGATAACTTTGTTACAAAACATGATAATCTCATACAACAATTCATATCACATCATGCCTTGACCATATCACATCACAACAAGCCCTGCAAAAACAAGTTAGACGTCCTCTACTTTGTTTTGCAAGTTTTACGTGGCTGCTACGGGCTTCTAGCAAGAACCGTTCTTACCTACGCATCAAAACCACAATGATTTTTTGTCAAGTGTGATGTTTTAACCTTAAACAAGGACCGGGCATAGCCACACTCGATTCAACTAAAGTTGGAGAAATAGACACCCGCCAGCCACCTATGTGCATAAGCACGTCGGTAGAACCAGTCTCATGAACGCGGTCATGTAATGTCAGTCCAGGCCACTTCATCCAACAATACCGCTGAATCAAAGTATGACATGCTAGTAAGCAGTATGACTATTATCGCCCACAACTCTTTGTGTTCTACTCGTGCATATAACATCTACGCATAGACCTGGCTTGGATGCCACTGTTGGGCAACATGGTAAATTCAAAAAAAATCCTACTATCACGCAAGATCTATCTAGGTGATGCATAGCAACGAGAGGGGAGAATGTGTCCACGTACCCTCGTAGACCGAAAACGGAAGCGTTTCAATAACGCGGTTGATGTAATCGAACTTCTTCGCGATCCAACCGATCAAGTACCGAATGCACGACACCTCCGTGTTCAGCACACGTTCAGCTCGATGACATCCCTCGTACTGTTAATCCAGTTGAGGCCGAGGGAGAGTTTCATTAGCACGACGGCGTGGCAATGATGATGATAAAGTTACCGGCGCAGGGCTTCGCCTAAGCACTACGACAATATGACCGAGGTGTGTAACTGGGGAGGGGGCACCACACATGGCTAAAAGATCAACTTGTGTCTTCTTGGGGTGCTCCCCTCCCCCGTATATAAAGAAGGGAGGGAGCAGGCGGCCGGCCTAGGGGCGCGCCAAGCATAGGGAGTCCTACTAGGGCTCCCAAGTCCTAGTAGGATTCCCTTTCCTATTCGGACGAGGAGAGAAGGAAACAGAGGGAGAGGGAGAAGGAAAGAGTGGCTGCGCCCCCACCCCTTGTCCAATTCGGTTTGGCCAGGGGGGAGGCGCGCTCCACCTCTTGGCCCTTCTCCCCTCTCTCCACTAAATCCCAACAAGGCCCATTACTTCTCCCGGTGAATTCCCGTAACTCCCCGGTACTCCGAAAAATACCCGAATCACTCGGAACCTTTTCGATGTCCGAATATAGCCTTCTAATATATCAATATTTATGTCTCGACCATTTCGAGACTCCTCGTCACATTTGTGGTCTCATCCGGGACTCCGAACAAACTTCGGTCATCAAATCACATAACTCATAATACAAATCGTCATCGAATGTTAAGCATGCGGACCCTACGGGTTCGAGAACTATTTAGACATGACTGAGACACATCTCCGGTCAATAACCAATAGCAGACCTTAGATGCTCATATTGGCTCCTACATATTCTACACAGATCTTTATCGGTCAAACCGCATAACAACATATGTTGTTCTCTTTGTCATTGGTATGTTACTTGCCCGAGATTCGATCGTCAGTATCATCATACCTAGTTCAATCCCATTACTAGCAAGTCTCTTTACTCGTTCCGTAATGCTTCATCCTGCAACTAACTCATTAATCACATTGCTTGCAAGGCTTACAGTGATGAGCATTACCGAGAGGCCCCAGAGATACCTCTCCGAAACACGGAGTGACAAATCCTAATCTTGATCTATGCCAACCGAACAAACACCTTCGGAGACACTTGTAGAGCATCTTTATAATCATCCAGTTATGTTGTGATGTTTGATAGCACCCAAGGTGTTCCTCCGGTATTCGGGAGTTGCATAATCTCATAGTCTGAGGAACGTGTATAAGTCATGGAGAAAGCAGTAACAATGAAACTATAACGATCATAATGCTAAGCTAACGGATGTGTCTTGTCCATCATATCATTCTCCTAATGATGTGACCCTGTTTATCAAATGACAACACATGTCTATAGTTAGGAAACATAACCATCTTTGATTAACGTGCTAGTCAAGTAGAGGCATACTAGGGACACTATGTTTTGTCTATGTATTCACACACGTACTAAGTTTCCGGTTAATACAATTCTAGCATGAATAATAAACATTTATCATGAAATAAGGAAATAAATAATAACTTTATTATTGCCTCTAGCGCATATTTCCTTCAGGTGGTTCTTCAGGATTTAATTCATTGTCGAAGTGTTTTTCAAGATTCTTGTTCGAGGAGCTCAAGTATTCTTCTCTTTGCGCTTTGAAGTGCAAATATTTGCTCTCTTATCTTTTGAGGTGGTGTTATGTCATTCTTGACAATCTGTCTTCGTGTTTCATGATTCACGACTTGTCAGGAATGAGATATTTAAAACCATCAATTTCTCTTCATTCATGAGATCTTTTCAACCCAACAATTTCTTTGTTGGAGTTACTTTGGGTTATCTTTCACCTAAAGCCTTACACTAGGATTGTAGCTATTTGTGGTGATTTTCCATGATCCAAGCTTTCTCTTTATCATCTCTGTGGAAGATTTTTGGCATATCTTTGATGCTCACAAGCAATCAATGGTTTCTATTAGTGGTTGGTTGCCACATGATAGTTTTGAGATGTTTCCATAAGCCCACGAGGAGAATATCATTTGATTGTTGATTCTCCGTTCAAGCCTTTGTCCTAAGGATGTTTTTAAAATTCATTTGCGGTAGAAGATGTTGTTTTCTTCTCCGTTCTTTTCATTCCGCTTTCTTTCAGAGGCATTGTGTTGTTGTGCTCTCGTAAAGTGCCATCCCATCTTGTGAAGTTCATGTTCCCTTCCTTTCATTTTCAGCTGGAGTGCAACCCAAATTCTTTCATTCTTATTCCTTTTCTACCTTCTCTAACTGGAGCGGTTTCAGAGTCTATCTTACTCCTTAACTGAAAGGATCGAGAAGAGGTGTCTAGAGGGGGGGTGATTAGACCCTCAACAAACAAAGTTGGCAGTTTTTAAGTTTTTTAAGTTGAGGTGATAGATTAACACAATTTCAAGCATACACAATACAATTCAAGCAAGCATACAAAGAGTATATGAGCAGCAAAAAATAAAGCATGCAACTTGCAAGAAAGTAAAGGGATGGGATTGGAGTGCGCAAATGCAATTGGAGACACGGAGATTTTTGGCGTGGTTCCGATAGGTGGTGCTAGCGTACATCCACGTTGATGGAGACTTCAACCCACGGAGGGTAACGTTTATGCGAGTCCACGGAGGGCTCCACCCACGAAGGTTCCACGAAGAAGCAACCTTGTCTATCCCATCGTGGCCATCACCCACGAAGGACTTGCCTCACTAGGGTAGATCTTCACGAAGTAGGCGATCTCCTTGCCCGTACAAACTTCTTGGTTCAACTCCACAATCTTGACGGAGGCTCCCAAGCGACGCCTAACCAATCTAGGAGACACCACTCTCCAAAAGTGAAGCGGAGCATCCCTCGCTCATCCCCATGGACTCTACTACAACTCGGCAAGCACCTAGAGGACCAATGACAAGAGCACGTGCACGCAACATCGAGAACGAGGTCAATTCTATCCTCTTCGAGTTTCTTTCGGTTTCACATGAGAATTGGGTTCTACCTCAAAGAGACTCACTATGCATTCTTAGGCACCAAGAAGATGTTCGTGAGAAGGACAAGACGGAGCCTCGAGCATCCACGGAGCAAGGGAGAGGAGAGGAGAACAAGAATAATGAAGGAGAGAAGCTCCTGGACACCCCGGGTGCCCGGACGGAAGGACCCCGGGTGCCCAGACTCAAAGACGTGGGGAGGTCTAAACCCCCTGGACACCCCGGGTGCCCGACCATCTCGGCCCCGGGTGACCGGCCATCTCGGCCCCGGGTGCCCGGCCTCTGCCTGGGCTGCACCCCAGCCGGCCCCGGGTGCTTGGCCCCAAGGCCCTGGGTGCCCGGCCCTCCACCTAGGCCTCGCCTAGCTCACCCCGGGTGCCCGGCCTGCACCGCCCCAGCCGCATGTGGCCTCCCCGGGTGCCCGGGCCTAGGACCCCCGGGTGCCCGGACCTCCTCCCTCCGGAGCCCCTGACCGGTCCGGGTGCCCGGCCGGTTCCACCCCGGGTGCCCGAACCCCTCCTCCGTGGCAACGTGTTTTAGGGACATTTTAGTCCTTTGTACCCCTCTTTCTCCTAGTTTCGTCCCTTGCCTTTATATACTCTTTACCTAGCTCTTTTGGGAGGTTAGCAAAGTATTTAGAACACCAAAGAGAGCTTTGATCCTTGTATCCCCTCCTCTTGGAGATCAAGCCCCCACCTAGGGAAGTATCCTTTGGATTGTCAAGGCCTCCTCTTGGAGAAGATCAACATCAAGACCTCACCTAGTGGGAAGAACTTACCTAGTGCTATTTTCCTTGAATTGTTCATGTAATCTTGTGGATCTCAAGTATGCTACTCTAGTGGATGTGATATTTGGGTTTGTTTGAGAGTTTTGTTCCTTGTGTTATTGATCCTTTTCCCCCTCCAAGTGTGAAAAGATCCCCTCTAGGGTTTCACCCTACAACATCTTGGTATCATGAGCAAGGTTGATTCACATCTTGGAGTCCCATCCCCCCATTTGCTAGCTTGATTTTGTTGTTTTTCGTCCAAATTCAAAAATACCCACAAAAATAGCTTCAAAAAAATTTCTTGCAATCTGTTGGATCTTGTGAGATTTGGTTGTTTTGGTCCATGGATTTGATGTTTGGCAAGTGGATCTAGCCCCTCCCCAACAATCCCCACCCTTCCCACCATGAAATCCTCCAAATTTTGCCAATCCCCAAAATTTTCCGCCCAAATCGGCCACCACCAGGTGCCCGCACCTCGAGTCACCGGGCACCTGCACCCCCGAGCCATTTCCCCCTGACCACCCGGGCACCTGCACCTCCCACCCTCGGGTGCCCGCACCCCCCCCCCCAAATCAGCCCACTACCAACACCATTTTGGCCATA
>NC_041381.1:511642344-511646973 GCF_002162155.2 Triticum dicoccoides | reverse complement strand
TTGGCCATAATTTCCACATCCCAAGTCCGTTTTTCGTGTTCTTTAGCTCGTTTGGAAGCTCTTGACACCCTCCATCCACATATATCTTTACCACCACCATTAGCCTACACCCAAAAATTCATCAGCATAGCAACCACCTTTCGCATTTGACCGATTTTGAGTTGTGGTTTCCGTTTCCTAAGGTGTTTCGGCTACTTAGGAACGTGTGACATCGACATCATCACCTCGGAGTCATCTTCTCCAACGATCATCACCGTTGCCAGCACTAACCGTAAGAAAGGATGGTAACCTCAACAACACTTACCTTTGCTTTTGCATTGATAGCCCGAGCCATTTTGCGTCACTTCCCCTTCGAGACTAGCAAGTTGAGAATTGTCGGGCCATGCTTTTGTGCACCGTAGTGATTGTGTTATCATCTTTGTGCCATAAGTCTCTCTCGTGCATATCATACATACTTGTCTCATATCATACTCAGCTCGAGCATCAAGCATAGAGAGAAAAAAAGAAAACAAAGAAAAGCTTTTAAGCAAAAGAGGAGAAACAAAGAGCTTGTAAGCAATAGCATTGAGCCATTTTCCATAGTTATATCATCTTGGTCATCACATACATAGCATAGCTGGGATTGAAGACGACACGTTTCTCTCATAGGTTGGTGCACAAGCGTATCTTGCCCATTTGAGAAATCGAGCTAGCATCTCTCTAGCATTCGCACAACAAGAGCATTTTCCGTGGTTACACATTTTGAGCTCACTCCTTGGTTGTGCGGATCCCATCTATCTTCCGTGCGTGTGTTCCTAGTGATATCTTTGGGTTTGATCTATTTTATTTACTTGCATTTGTGTGAACCTTCTCAACCTTATCGATATCTTGACTAACATTTGCTTGAAATTTTTTCCACCATCATAACTGAGCTCCTCCATAAGCCTCTTATTTGTAGGTGTGAGAAACAAACCCGGTTCCATTTCTCCTATTGTGGCATTACATTGAGTTACACTTGTTACATCCTCAATCCTTGGAAAAGGTAACTTTGGTATTGTTCTCTCATTTTCCTACTCACCCCACTTGGTTATGATGGATAGGCCAAACTCATCGGCGAACCCGCTTTTCGAGGAGCAATGTGATGATTCCAGGTTCGTCTCCAAGAACCACTTCTTCATCGCGCAACGAGCGCTTCATCAAGAAACCGAAGCATTGGGTGAACGCTTGGAGCAACTCACCTCCGACCTTCGTCAATCGGAAACAAGGAACTGCGACTACATCGACGCCAAGTCCTCCACACAAATGGAAGAGCTCCGCAGCATGATCGTGCGACGCTTGTCTTCCTCATCCTCTTAAACAAGACGACGCCACTCAAGCTGCCGTTCAAATAGGCAATCTTCAGACTACTCCTCGTGATGATCCTCAAGATCACCAAGCTCAAGAAAATCCATTCCATGGCAATGGCTTACAAGACCGAGTTCGAGCACGTGAAAGGGCGCGACACCAAGCGCAAGAAGCAATGGAGCAAGAGCAAATACCTCCATAAGTGCCATGTCAAGAACCTCAAGAAGATGACCCCATCCGTCAAGCACAAGCACTCGAAGCAGAACACGGACTCCAAGATTCCACTTGAGCCGTCGTAGAACAAAACCGCCAAGTGTCTGAACAAGAGGAAGCACTTGGCCAAGCACGACAAGAAGAAGTCGCCCGACATGAAGAGCAACAAGAAAGGCACAACCAAGCGCATATCCCCCGTCCTCCTCCAAGACAAGAGCGACACCAAGTGGAACAAGTGCTTCAAGACCCTGCTCCATGCCAAGAGCGACATCTTGAGGAATGAGCATTTGAGGACCTTCCTCCTCAGCAAGAGCGATATCAAAACCGCTACTATGATGAAGAACTCCTCTACAGCAAGCTCAAGTTCACCATGCCCAAGTTCTCCAGAAGCAATGATCCCGAAGAATATCTCTCATGGTCCTTGAAGGTGGACAAGATTTTCTGCCTTCACAACTATGACAAGGAAAAGAAGATCACCATGGACTCCCTCGAGTTTCAAGACTACGTTCTTATTTGGTGGGAACAAGTGATCGAGCGATGACAAACAAGACGCAAACCACCCATCACAACTTGGACAGAGATGAAGGATGTTATGAGAGCTCACTTCATGCCTACACACTACACCCGTGATCTTTTCAAGAAGTTGCAACTCCTCAAGCAAGGCACGAAGACAGTCGAAGAATACTACTAAGAAATGGTGATTGCCATGATACGAGCCAATGTCAAGGAAGAAGACGAGCAAACAATGGCACGCTTCTTGAACGGCCTCAACCACCCAATCAAGCGGATTGCCGACTTCCAACCATACTCAAACCTTCTCGAGCTAGTTCATCAAGCGACCAAGGCTGAGCAACAAGTGCAAGATGACTTCGATACACCAAGTACTCGTCCAAGACCTACGACTCCTACTCTCAAGCTCCCGCGACTTCGGCACCTCCTACCTCAACGAGAGCATCACCAAGTACCAGCGACAAGTCAAGTTCCAAGCAAGCTACGTCTTCCTCGACTCATCCTCCGACAAGCACCTACAAATCCAAGACTCCCTCACCTTCGGCGCCTTCCAATGACCCTGTCAAGACAAGTTCATTCAAGTGCTTCACATGTGGTGGTCAAGGACACAAGTCCTTCAAATGCACCAACAAGCGAACCATGATCTTCAACAATGATGGCACATATGACTCGATGAGTGAAGAAGAAATGGAAGCCCTTGAGCACGGGGCCATGCATTGGCGCGTGAACGAATATGAAGATGATCAAGTGTTTTGTGACAATGATTCAAGTCCCTCTCTTGTGGTCTCCAAGGTTTTGATGCCCCAACACCACCAAGAAGAAGACCAACGGTGCCACATCTTCCACACCAAGGCCGGCATCAACGAGCATTCCGTGGAAGTCATCCACTACAAAAAAAAGACACATCCGTGACATTTTGGGCCGAACGAATTTTTTTTCTGTCATACATATGACACTTCTATGATGATAATTGTGACAAAACCCGGTATCCTCATAGATTTGGTGGGCTCCTACTTCTATGACAAAAAATCATGACAGAAAATGGGCTTTTCATCCTGGGCGGGTCGGAGACGCAGCTGCATGACATTCTTTGGGCCGTCCATGACGGAAAAAAACCGTGGTAGAAGCGAGGGAGAAGAAAATTTCGGGGAGTTGCCGGTTACGGTGGGAGGTCAGGGGCCGAGCGATGCGCGTTTCTCTCATACACGTACGTGCGTGTGTGCGAGGCGTTGGCTCTAACTAAAACCGAGCAAGGCGTTGGGCTCTAACTGAACCCGAGCGATTGCACTGCAGGCTACGCGTTACTGAACCCGAGCGATCGATCGATGGCTGTTAACTGAACCCGATGGAGCGATTCCTTTGCTACTGCTGCTAACTGAAGCCGATCGATTGGATGAATAGTGAGCATGGGGGGGATGAACAGTGAGCGGTGGCATTGCCTCTGGATGAACAGGACCCCGTGGTGTGGAGGGCTGGATGAATAGTAGACGGTGGACGGGTGGCCGTGGAGGGGTGGTTGAACAGGACCTCGTGGTGTGGAGGGCTGGATGAACAGTAGTCGGTGGAGGGCTCGATGAACAGTAGACGGTGGAGGGGTGGTTGAATAGTAGCCGATGGAGTAGCGCGCGGTGGAGGCTGGATGAACAGGAGCCCGTGGAGGCTGGAGGAGGTCGACGGTGGAGATGAACAGTATCTCGTGGAGTCTCGTTTTGCGGTACGCCACACCCCTCCCTATGAACAGGACCCCCGTTTCGACCGTAGGAGGTCCGTTTCGTCCGCTTTGCGGTATGCCACACCCCTCCCGATCAACAGGACCCCCGTTTCGACCGTAGGAGGTCCGTTTCCTCCGTTTTGCGGTACGCCACACCCCTCCCGATCAACAGGACCCCGTTTCGACCGTAGGAGGTCTGTTTCCTCCGTTTTGCAGTACGCCACACCCCTCCCGATCAACAGGACCCCCGTTTCGACCGTAGGAGGTCCGTTTCCTCCGTTTTGCGGTACGCCACACCCCTCCCGATCAATAGGACCCCGTTGCGAATGTAGGAGGTCCGTTACCTCCATTCTGCGGTATGCCAGGCCTCATTTCTATCGCCTGTTCCGTCCAAGCCCTCCCGATGAACATGACCACACATTCCGTTCCGACCCGGCCGGTTGGCTCCCCATGAACACGACGACGACGCTGTTTCTCCGTTTCGACCCAGCCATGTACGTATGCGCGAGTAGGTGTTCGAGACCCTGCCTGTATGTATGTACGTGGCCGTATTTTCTTTCTTGCACCCTCGCCGCTGTACGTACGTGTACATGCTATGTGCATGCCTCTACTCGACATGTGCGCGCCTCTACTACGACACGTGCGCGCCTCTACATCGACCAGTATGTACGTACACGTTCACGACCAGAATGACAACGCTACGTACGCTTCGACCAGGTGGGTCCCGACTGTCAGGCACTTCCTTGCCTGCGAAGATGTAGCTGGTGGGTCCCAGCAGTCAGGGGGGCGAATCGTTTTTTTGCCCGGATTCACTTCCTTGCGTGCGAAGATGTAGCTGGTGGGTCCCAGCAGTCAGGGGGTGAATCGTTTTT
>NC_041381.1:511568726-511642078 GCF_002162155.2 Triticum dicoccoides | reverse complement strand
TTCCTTGCGTGCGAAGGTGTCGCTGGTGGGTCCCAGCGGTCAGGGGGGCGAATCATTTTGTTTTTTTGCCCGGACGCACTTCCTTGCGTGCGAAGATGTAGCTGGTGGGTCCCAGCAGTCAGGGGGAAACATTTTTTTGTGAAATACAGTGGCTCGTCTGGTGGCTCCCAGCTGTCAGGTGGAGGAATCATTATTTTCTGCGTAATAAGGAGGCACTTCCTTGCTGCGGCCGTGGACCCAGCTGTCAGCCTCTCCACGTACAGTCCACGTACGATGGAAGTCGTTCCTTGACCATGTTGACCACGTTGACCACGCCGCACCGAGAGCACCAGGGCGGTGGACGACGGCGAGGCCTAGGAAGGGGACGACGGGGAGCCGGGGAAGACGCGTCAGTGGAAGCCCGCGCGGAGAGGTGTACGAGGGTTCACTGGTTCGGCTGCGGTGTGAGGCTGCCGTCGCCGCAGGGCCTGGCCAGCGGTGGGAATAGTAGGGGCGATGAGGCCTCCGCGGCAGCACAGCCGGCCATGGGAGGCAGGAGCATGCGGCATGACCGGCGCTGCTTTGGGCGGCTGGAGCAAGAAGACCAGAGGTTGAAGAAGCACTATGACCGTTGGATGGACATTGTATGGTCACTGGAGCTAGAAACGTTCATATGGACTAAAGTTGACAAAGGCCCCCGTCCCAGTCAACTTAGTAGGCCCACAAGTCAGCCTCCCACCATGGTGGGTCCCAGCTAGCAGGGGGAGTATTCATTTTTTTTGCGTAATAAGGAGGCACTTCTGGTGGGTCCGAGCTGACAGCGCAGGGAACGTTTTTTCGCGAAATACGCTGGCCCATCCGGTGGGTCCCAGCAGTCAGGGGGAAACGTTTTTTCACGAAATAAGGTGGCCCATCTGGTGGGTCCCTGCTATCAGGTGGAGGAATAATTATTTTGCGCGTAATAAGGAGGCACTTCCTTGCGGCCGCCTGGACCCAGCTGTTAGCCTCTCCAGGTACAGTACTCTTCCAATGGAAGTCGGTCGTTGACCACGCCGCGCCGAGAGCACCAGGGTGGTGGTCTGGACGACGGCGAGGCCTAGGAAGGGGACGATGCGGAGTCGGGGAAGACGCGACAGTGGTAGCCCGCGTGGAGAGTAGTACGAGGGTTCACTGGTTCGGCTGCGGTGTGAGGCTGCTGTCGCCGCAAAATAACAGGGGTGTGGGTGGGTAGAGGGATGGCCTGGCTAGCGGTGGGAGTAGTACGGGGCGGTGAGGCCTCCGCGGCATCACAGTCGGCCACGGGAGGCAGGAGCACGCGACACGACCGATGCTGCTTTGGGCGGCTGGAGCAAGAAGACCAGAGGTTGAAGAAGCACTACGGCCGTTGGATGGACATCGTACGATCACTACAGCTAGAATCGTTTATATTGACTAAGTTGACAAAGCCCTTGGTACGCGTCAACTTAGTAGGCCCACAGCTCAGATTTGGCAGAGAACATATAGCCCATTTGCGATTTGTAAGAATGTACAGCCCATTTTTCAATTCTAATGGAATTTACTACAACCCATTTACAGTTTGTTAAAAGTACAGCCCAACTTCTAGCTAGGACAACGATTAATAATTTCAAACAACCGCTCAAAATAGAATTCAAAACAAAATTCCCACATTTTGATGGGATCTGAAATATTTTTATCCGAAATTTCTAGTCAGGTTAAATATAATTTCAAAATAAAGTTGTATCACGTTAAAATCCAACAAAATATTGCGCGCGCAACAAGTAATGAAATTAAAATTTCCAAATTCCAAAAATAATATATTTTTCAAACTAATTACGTGTTTGGTGCATAGTAATTGCCCATTTAATATAATTACATCCCATTTATTATTTCTTAAAGTCCATTTTCTTGTTAAGCCTAATGCATACCTCCTAGGAAACTTTGCAGCCCAGCGGGGCGGATAACAAGTTGACCCGGATATTGTGTACAACTGTCTGCCCAGTTGCATTGCTGATGTTGAAAAAAAAGGCCTGTGTAGTACAGTACAACCTAGCATGGTTACTCAGCCCACATTCAGCAACGTCGGAAAGGCCCAAACAAGGCTTCTGTACAACTTTTGGAAGTCACTGAGCTCAATTAATAACTTAAGAAAAAAGTTAGATTACAGTGGAACCTAATTAAAAGCTGTCACGAGCAAATAAATAATTCAACGGGTCCCACTTGTGCGTGCGCGCGCGCGCGCGTGTGTGTGTGTGAGTGAGAGAGAGAGAGAGAGACCCATCGGTCGATGCTCGTAAATACATCTTTCAGCCATATGCATTGCTGATGCTCAGTAAAAACTTATATAGTTGACACAATCATATAGAACATCATAGCACACTGAACTTGCATACAAAAAGTTCACGCATGCGGCACAATCAGGATGGAAGCAGTGGATCGCTACGGGAAGGGCTATGTTGAAACCAACGAAGTCGTACATAATGGTTCATCGTCTTTATAAATGACGGGGAAATATCTTGAATGTTGTGCAAAGAAAACAGACAGACAACACAATAAGTTCTGCTAGCACATTAAGTTAACGTACAACCCTTTCTAAAAAAAGTTCAGGTACAAAATTAGAACAGGTCACAATCAAATGTACTGGCATATCAGTGCTTCAGACCTATAGCTCGGATTTAACTAGTACTATCTGACAAGATTCAGTTGTTACCTCAAATTAGAGCACATCCAGGCAGCCAACCCTGCCTCTTCTCCCAAAGAAGCAGTGGCCTCCGCCGCGCGATGGAGTAGGCCCTATGCTATCCATCATTCTGAGCAACACGGGGAAAGTCTGACGTTGACTCCTGTAATGGACGTCGTCAACGGACCCTGGCACCAGCGGCGGCGGCAGGACTTTGATTGATGGATTGACCACTTCTTCGACATGCATGAACACTCGATACAGGTACATCCCTAACGTGGCCCGCGACGGCCTTGGTGGCGATGAATAGTACAATCCCGGTTCCCGCACCGGTATCTCAACACCAATCACCTTCGGTATGGTGGACGGCTTCTTCATCCATGCCATAACAGTCAGAGCCCAGCTGTCTGGAGGAACAAACATACTTACGAGCTCACCTCCAAGGTCGTTGATAAGCTCGTTCATGGACTCGCTGTTCCAAGCACGTCGAGGCATGCCGTGGAAGGTAAGCTTTGTTAAAAACTCAAGCTCAGAGGGCACCGAGCCCCATCCTGGGTGCCACCGATCAAAGCTCAATAGCGCGCCATTGCAGAACAAACGCCGGGAAGATTTGAACACACGACTGCAGTCGAAAGTTGTCCGGAACCTGACGAAGAAATCAGCCGGTGGCGGACAGACTTCGACGAGCAAGTCACTTATTTGGATGCCGTGCGCAATGCCAAGAGCTTTGACAAGGTCGTCCGACAAGACGGGAGGCCGGTCGCCGTTGATGGTTACCATCAGCACTTTGCTGGCAAACTGGTCGTCAAGCGCCGCCATGCCACTGTTGAGCGACAGCACGCAGCGACCGAAGGTAGGACGGACCTCAGGATCTCCGGCTCGGAGATCCGCGTTGACCGGTGACATGATGGTGCGCTTGAGTATAGGGAGTACAAGAGGGGGATTTGGGGGAACTGGAGTAGGAATCGAGATTCCAGAGGTGGGGGAGGGGCGGGAGACAGGGGATGAAAAGGTAGCATGAATTTCGAGCACGCGCCAATATGCTCTCGGGGTGCAAGCGCACGAAAACACCGGTGGCGCCAATATGCCCGGCCTTTTTTTTCAGGATCTTTTGAGAGCCCGGCCCGAGAGTCATAATTGACATGTTTGGCATTGCGTTACTACTCGGCCCATATTCAATGACACCTCACTGGCCCAAGCAAGTGTACATCATCGAAAAGGCAGTGAGCTCAAATTATATAACTTGAAAAAAGGAGATATACTCTGAACACTGGAGAATGGTGATGCCCTCATTTAGCCCACCAGTAGTTCGAGACAATAAAAAGTTCGAAACAATGATATATAAAACATTCAAACACTGACTAGTGGCTACTACTGACATAAACAGCAAGACATGATAGTTCATAAGAAGTCTTGCTACACCACCAAAACATACCCATCTGCAGCGCTCAGACTCTCGTGATCCAGACGAGAATGACATTCTAAACAGAAGCAACTATTACATAGAAAGAGTGACATAGACGAGGATGACCAAATGACAAGGAATATCCATAACAAAAGAAAGAACTACCCATCCAGAACCAGCAGCAAAGACAACAAAGTCATTCGAAGAGATGATCCAACACCATCATAATTTGCAGCCCTGCTTCAGCGACCAGTGATCCGGAGACACCAGTACTCCACCCTTTCAATGCAACAGCCGAGTTACCTATCAACCTGAAGGCTTGAATGATGTCTACTACACAACCTTCTTCTTGTAGACGTTGTTGGGCCTGCAAGTGCACAGGTTTGTAGGACAGTAGCAAATTTCCCTCAAGTGGATGACCTAAGGTTTATCAATCCGTAGGAGGCGTAGGATGAAGATGGTCTCTCTCAAGCAACCCTGCAACCAAATAACAAAAAGTCTCTTGTGTCCCCAACACACCCAATACAGTGGCAAATTGTATAGGTGCACTAGTTCGGCGAAGAGATGAAGATACGAGTGCAAAATAGATAGTAGATATAGGTTTTTGTAATCTGAAATAATAAAAACAGCAAGGTAGCGAGCGACAAAAGTCAGCGTAAACGGTATTGCAATGATAGGAAACAAGGCCTAGGGTTCATACTTTCACTAGTGCAAGTTCTCTCAATAATAATAACATAGATAGATCATATAACAAGCCCTCAACATGCAACAAAGAGTCACTCCAAATCCACTAATAGCGGAGAACAAACGTAGAGATTATGGTAGGGTACGAAACCACCTCAATGTTATCATTTCTGTTCTATCTATTCAAGAGTTCGTAGTAAAATAACATAAAGCTATTCTTTCCGCTCAATCCATCATAGAGTTCATACTAGAATAACACCTTAAGACACAAATCAACCAAAACCCTAATGTCACCTAGATACTCCATTGTCACCTCAAGTATCCGTGGGCATGATTATATGATATGCGTCACATAATCTCAGATTCATCCAACCAACATAAAAGTACTTCAAAGAGTGCCCCAAAGGTACTACCGGAGAGTCAAGAACGTGTGCCAACCCCTATGCATAGGTTCATGGAACCCGCAAGTTGATCACCAAAACATACATCAAGTGGCACATGATATCCCATTGTCACCACAGATAATCACGGCAAGACATACATCAAGTGTTCTCATAAAAGACTCAATCTGATAAGATAACTTCAAAAGGGGAAACTCAATTCATCACAAGAGAGTAGAGGGGGAGAAACATCATAAGATCCAACTACAATAGCAAAGCTCGGGATACATCAACATCGTGCCATAGAGGGAACACGAGAGAGAACACGAGAGAGAGAGAGATCAAAAACATAGCTACTGGTACATACCCTCAGTCCCGAGGGTGAACTACTCCCTCCTCGTCATGGAAAGCGTCGGGATGATGAAGATGGCCACCGGTGAAGGGATCCCCCTCCGGTAGGGTGCCGGAACAGGGTCCCGATTGGTTTTTCGTGGCTCTGGAGGCTTGCGGCGGCGGAACTCCCGATCTAGGTTCTGTTCTGGAAGTTTTACGATACGTAGGTATATATGGGTGCAGGGGGTACGTCGGTGGAGCTACGCGGGGGCCCACGAGGCAGGGGGCGCACCCTCCACCCTCGTGGACAGCCCGGGGCTCCCCTGGCATGCACTCCAAGCCCATCAGGTTGGTTTCCTTCCAAAATTAACTTCTCCAGTTGATTTCGTTCCGTTTTGACTCCGTCTGATATTCCTTTTCCTCGAAACACTGAAATAGGCATAAAACAACAAATCTGGGCTGGGCCTCCGGTTAATAGGTTAGTCCCAAAAAATAATATAAAAGTGGATAATAAAGCCCAATATTGCCTAAAATAGTAGATAAAGTAGCATGGAGCAATCAAAAATTATAGATACGTTGGATACGTATCAAGCATCCCCAAGCTTAATTCCTGCTCGTCCTCGAGTAGGTAAATGATAAAAAAAGAATTTTTTATGCAGAGTGATACTTTGGCATAATTTCAATGTAAATCTTCTCAATTGTGATATGAATATTCAGATCCGAAAGATTCAAGACAAAAGTTCGTATTGACACAAAAATAATAATACTTCAAGCATACTAATCAAAGCAATCATGTCTTCTCAAAATAACATGGCAAAAGAAAGTTCATCCCTACAAAATCATATAGTTAGGCTATGCTTCATTTTCGTCACACAAAGATGTTCCCAACTTCTATACCCCCAATGACAAGCCAAGCAATTGTTTCATACTTAAATAATCTCAAACTTTTTCAACTTTCATGCAATACATGAGCATGAGCCATGGATATAGCACTATGGGTGGAATAGAATATGATGATGGGGATTGTGTGGAGAAGACAAAAAAAAGAGAAAGTCTCACATTGACGAGGATAATCAACGGGCTATGGAGATGCCCATCAATTGATGTCAACATGAGGAGTAGGGATTGCCATGCAACGGATGCACTAGAGCTATGAATGCTCAACAAAAGAAAACTAGTGGGTGTGCATCCAACTTGCTTGCTCATGAAGACCTAGGGCATTTGAGGAAGCCCATTGTAGGAATATACAAGCCAAGTTCTATAATGAAAAATTTCCCACTAGTATGAAAAAGACAACTTATGAGACTCACTACATGAAGAACAAGGTGCTACTTTGAAGCACAATATATGAGACTCACTACATGAAGAACAAGGTGCTACTTTGAAGCACAATATATGAGACTCACTACATGAAGAACATGGTGCTACTTTGAAGCACAAGTGTGGAAAAAGAGATAGTAGCATTGCCCTTTTTTTTGGGCCTTCCTTTTTTTTATTTTGGCCTTTCTCTTTTTTTGGCAATGCTCTAATAATGATGATCATTACACTTCTATTTATTACAACATGAGGATTACAACTCAAAACTAGAATAAGGTATAACTCTATATGAATGCCTCCGGCGGTGTACCGGGATGGTGTAATGAATCAAGAGTGACATGTATGAAAAATAATGCATGGTGGCTTTGCCACAAATATGATGTCAACTACATGATCATGCAATGGCAATATGACAAAAGTAATGTATGTCATGATGATGATGATGGAAGTTGCATGGCAATATATCTCGGAATGGCTATGGAAATGCCATAATAGGTAGGTATGGTGGCTGTTTTGAGGAAGATATAAGGAGGTTTATGTGTGATAGAGCGTATCGTATCACAGGGTTTGGATGCATCGGCGAAGTTTGCACCAACTCTCAAGGTGAGAAAGGGCAATGCACGATACCGAAGAGGCTAGCGAAGGTAGAAAGGTGAGAGTGCGTATAATCCATGGACTCAACATTAGTCAAAAGAACTCATATACTTATTGCAAAAATTTAGAAGTCATCAAAAATCAAGTACTACACGCATGCTCCTAGGGGGATAGATTGGTAGGAAAAGACCATCGCTCGTCCCCGACCGCCACTCATAAGGATGCACAAGCCAGGTACACTTTATGTTTCAAATTTGTTACATAACTTTAACCATACGTGCATGCTATGGGACTTACAAACTTCATCACAAGCATTTCTGAAATTCACAATCACCCAACTAGCATGACTTTGATATTATCACCTCCATATCTCAAAACAATTATCAAGCATCAAACTTATCTTAGTATTCAACACACTCATAAGAAAGTTTCACATATCTTGAATACCAAGTATATTAACATTAAGCAAATTACCATGCTATTAGCGACTCTCAAAATAATCTAAGTGAAGCATGAGAGATCAACAGTTTCTTTAAAACAAATCCACCATCGTGCTCTAAAATATCTAAGTGAAGCACTAGAGCAAAATTATTAAGCTCAAAAGATATAAGTGAAGCACATAGAGTATTCTACCAAATTCTAATTTGTGTAAGGCTCTCTCTCATTAAAGAATTTCAGATCTTGATACTTTATTCAAACAGCAGGCAAAGCTAAAGAAAACTACAATGCAAAGATAGCACAACTCATGTCAAGAAGCAAAAACTTAGGCTCAACCGATACTAACCGATAGTTGTTGAAGAAGAAAGGTGGGATGCCTACCGGGGCATCCCAAAGCTTAGATGCTTGAGACTTCTTGAAATAATATCTTGGGGTGCCTTGGGCATCCCCACGCTTGAGCTTTTATGTCTCCTTAATTCCTCTCATATCATGGTTTCTCTTTTTATCAAAAGCTTCATTCACAACAAACTCAACAAGAACTCGTGAGATAGGTTAGTATAAACCAATGCAAATCCATAACATCTTCTACTGTAACAAATCACTAACATTATTATTCAACATTAATACTAAATGTCTCTATATATTTAATACTCCTATCCTCAAATATAATCATTAAACAAGCAAACATATGCAAACAATGCAACCATAACAGCAATCTGCCAAAACAGTACAGTCTATAAAGAATGCAAGAGTAACAATACTTCCCTTACTCCAAAAATTATGAACTAAAATTCCCACTGTAATAAATTTATCAGATCTTAATATGCAAAAAGATTCAACGTTATACCATTCTCTGAGTTTTCTAGGGAATTTTTGCAACAGCAGTAAACTTTCTGTTTTCAAACAGCAACATGTATACTAGCAAAATAAGCATGGCAAAGGCTATCCTTGACTTTTTATTGAAACTAAAGATGCAAAACATTATTCTAACTAACATCAAGCAAAAACTAACAAAATAAAATGATGCTCCAAGCAAAACACATAACATGTGGCGAATAAAAATATAGCTCCAAGTAAAGTTACCGATGAACGAAGACGAAAGAGGGGATGCCATCCGGGGCATCCCCAAGCTTAGTTGCTTGGTTGTCCTTGAATAGTACCTTGGGGTGCCTTGGACATCCCCAAGCTTAGGCTCTTTCCACTCCTTATTCCATAATCCATCGAATCTTTACCCAAAACTTGAAAACTTCAACCACACAAAACTCAAACAAAACTCGTAAGCTCCGTTAGTATAAGAAAATAAAACCACCACTTAGGTGCTGTAATGAACTCATTCTAAATTCATATTGGTGTAATATCTACTGTATTCTAACATATCTATGGTTCATACCACTTAATGCTAGCCATAGATGCATCAAAATAAGCAAACAACACAATGAAAACAGAATCTGTCAAAAACAGAACAGTCTGTACTAATCTGTATCAAACGTATACTTCTGGAACCCAAAAAATTATGAAATAAATTGCTGGACCTGAGAAATTTGTCTATTAATCATCTGCAAAAAGAATCAACCTAAAATCACTCTTCAGTAAAAATGGAAGCTATTCTCGTGAGTGCAAAAGTTTCTGTTTTCTACAGCAAGATCATATAAACTTCACCCAAGTCTTCCCAAAGGTTCTACTTGGCAGTTTATTGAAACAAAATCTATAAAACATGATTACTATAGTATCATAATCATGTGGACACACGAAAATAGTAAGGATAAATATTGGGTTGTCTCCCAACAAGCGCCTTTCTTTAATGCCTTTCTAGCTAAGCATGATGATGACAATGATGCTCACATAAAAGATAAGAATTGAAACATAAAGAGAGCATCATGAAGCATATGACTAGCACATTTAAGTCTAACCCACTTCCTATGCATAGGGATTTTGTGAGCAAACAACTTATGGGAACAATAATCAACTAGCATAGGAAGGTAACACAAGCATAACTTCAAGAATTTAAGCACATAGGGAGGAAACTTGACATTATTGCAACTCCTACAAGCATATGTTCCTCTCTCAAAATAGTTTTCAGTAGCATCATGAATGAATTCAACAATATAACCAGCACCTAAAACATTCTTTTCATGATCTACAAGCATAGAAAATTTACTACTCTCAACATGAGCAAATTTCTTCTCATGAATAGTAGTGGGAGCAAACTCAACAAAATAACTATCATGTGATTGAAAATTAAGATCAAGATGACACCTTTCATGGTTATCATTATTCTTTAAAGCATACTTGTCATCACAATAATCATCATAGATAGGAGGCATGCTTTCATCATAGTAAATTTGCTCATCAAAGCTTGGGGGACAAAAAATATCATCTTCATCAAACATAACTTCCCCAAGCTTGTGGCTTTGCGTATCATTAGCATCATGGATATTCAAGGAATTCATACTAACAACATTGCAATCATGCTCATCTTTCACATATTTTATGCCAAGAATTCTATGTAATTCTTCTTCTAGCACTTGAGCACAATTTTCCTTTCCATCATACTCACGAAAGATATTAAAAAGGTGAAGCGTATGAGACAAACTTAACTCCATTTTTTTTGTAATTTTCTTTTATAAACTAGACTAGTGCTAAAACAAGAAACAAAAAGATTCGATTGCAAGATCTAAAGATATACCTTCAAGCACTCACCTCGCCAGAAAAGAGCTTAGGGACGGAGTGTGAGTACCCTTTACCTAGCCTCCCCGGAAACGGCGCCAGAAAAGAGCTTGATGTCTACTACACAACCTTCTTCTTGTAGACGTTGTTGGGCCTGCAAGTGCACAGGTTTGTAGGACAGTAGCAAATTTCCCTCAAGTGGATGACCTAAGGTTTATCAATCCGTAGGAGGCGTAGGATGAAGATGGTCTCTCTCAAGCAACCCTGCAACCAAATAACAAAAAGTCTCTTGTGTCCCCAACACACCCAATACAATGGTAAATTGTATAGGTGCACTAGTTCGGCGAAGAGATGAAGATACAAGTGCAAAATAGATAGTAGATATAGGTTTTTGTAATCTGAAATAATAAAAACAGCAAGGTAGCGAGCGATAAAAGTGAGCGTAAACGGTATTGCAATGATAGGAAACAAGGCCTAGGGTTCATACTTTCACTAGTGCAAGTTCTCTCAACAATAATAACATAGATAGATCATATAACAAGCCCTCAACATGCAACAAAGAGTCACTCCAAAGCCACTAATAGCGGAGAGCAAACGTAGAGATTATGGTAGGGTACGAAACCACCTCAAAGTTATCCTTTCTGTTCTATCTATTCAAGAGTTCGTAGTAAAATAACATAAAGCTATTCTTTCCGCTCAATCCATCATAGAGTTCATACTAGAATAACACCTTAAGACACAAATCAACCAAAACCCTAATGTCACCTAGATACTCCATTGTCACCTCAAGTATCCATGGGCATGATTATATGATATGCGTCACATAATCTCATATTCATCCAACCAACATAAAAGTACTTCAAAGAGTGCCCCAAAGGTACTACCGGAGAGTCAAGAACGTGTGCCAACCCCTATGCATAGGTTCATGGAACCCGCAAGTTGATCACTAAAACATACATCAAGTGGCACATGATATCCCATTGTCACCATAGATAATCACGGCAAGACATACATCAAGTGTTCTCATAAAAGACTCAATCTGATAAGATAACTTCAAAAGGGGAAACTCAATTCATCACAAGAGAGTAGAGGGGGAGAAACATCATAAGATCCAACTACAATAGCAAAGCTCGGGATACATCAAGATCGTGCCATAAAGGGAACACGAGAGAGAACACGAGAGAGAGAGAGATCAAAAACATAGCTATTGGTACATACCCTCAGCCCCGAGGGTGAACTACTCCCTCCTCGTCATGGAAAGCGCCGGGATGATGAAGATGGCCACCGGTGATGGGATCCCCCTCCGGCAGGGTGCCAGAACAGGGTCCCGATTGGTTTTTCGTGGCTCTGGAGGCTTGCGGCGGCGGAACTCCCTATCTAGGTTCTGTTCTGGAAGTTTTACGATATGTAGGTATATATGGGTGCAGGGGGTACATCGGTGGAGCTACGGGGGCCCTACGAGGTAGGGGCGCGCCCAGGGGGGCGCGCCCTCCACCCTCATGGACAGCCCGGGGCTCCCCCGGCGTGCACTCCAAGCCCATCAGGTTGGTTTCCTTCCAAAATTAACTTCTCCAGTTGATTTCGTTCCGTTTTGACTCCGTCTGATATTCCTTTTCCTCGAAACACTAAAATAGGCATAAAACGGCAAATCTGGGCTGGGCCTCCGATTAATAGGTTAGTCCCAAAAATAATATAAAAGTGGATAATAAAGCCCAATATTGCCTAAAACAGTAGATAAAGTAGCATGGAGCAATCAAAAATTATAGACACGTTGGAGACGTATCATTGAACCACATCACTGCCTGTCGTAATTGAGACATCCAAGGATCAAAGTTAATCCGGATGCCTTTGTCATTCTCACCTTGTTTTGGCTGCAGGCTGTATCGTTGACAATCAGGGGAGTTTGCTCCCGAACTCCTAGGGCTCGCCGTGTAGACACAGTTTTCCATAGCAAACAGAGCCTCTCTGCCATCAAGGTCCTTGCCAACGGTGATCTCCTGGTTAATCGGATAATTGAGTCCGGGAAACAGAGAGTGTGAACCAAGGCTGTTTACCCGCCTCCAACTAAAAAATCCTAAAGGCCCCAACAAGCTGGTATCATGCTCATAGACGTAACAGCCACTGTCCGAATACTCACGTATTACACGGTGCTTGTATACAGTGGGGTTTTTGCAATATAACTTTTTCGGCTCATGTGTCCGAATGATCATCAGTCTTTTGCCATCGTTTGATCGAGCGAGGAACCAGTTGTGCTTCCCTGTTTTTGGCAAAGGTGGTGTAATTACAAAGGGCAGTAACTGTAGGGACACTGCATCATATCAAAAAGGACAGGCGTTGTTAATGTAAGATCAACATTGTTCAGAGTATGAGTAGGATAATGCAAGAAACAAAATTGATATGTCCCTGTTGGAACTGGGAAGAAAATATAGGGAAATGTATGCTGGGTTCGAAAATATAGAAGTGCCATGCATGGTTATACTCATTTTATCTCGCAATCGATTCTTCATAGGAAACTACCATGTCATGCATGTTATGTAATCGTGTTCTGTCCTCACAAGCAAATTCTTCAAGGTAACTAATAGAACATGCATTGTTATATACTCGTGTTCTGTGGGCAAAATTTTTGTGAGGATATTATTCTAGCCATTGATTGCTGAAGGGCGAATATAAGTATGTACACATGGTAAGCATCGCAGGATTTCACTACTTCCAAATATAGAGTTCTCCATATGCACATTTATTTCCCTAATGTATGGTTAGATGAAACCAACAGTGTGGTGCATGTTTCTACATGATGAAAATGAGGAAACTAACATGGCCATTGATACACACTCATATTTAGTAGTAGTATATATATATTACTGTAAAATAAGGATAATATCCATATATTCCTAACCGTTTGATTATTCAGGGTACAAATTGGCTGTAATGACATGGTCACAATCGCATGAATTAACTCATTCCAAATATAGCTGATTTACGGTGTCTCTAATATATTGACATAGTTCTACTCAAATTCTGCTCCAACAGGGATATGCCAATCATCCCAAAAAGTTCAAACAGTGTCATGGTGTCATCATTAACATGAGACGGAAACAACTTACACGCGTCGTCCCAGCAATACATGGTGCCATCTGCTTTGTTGATCGCGTAGATGATGCCATTGTGTTCAATAGCATCACAGAAGTGTGTATCAGCTTTGACGATGATCCACTGCGAGCCAAGTTGTCTCCAGCTAAAAAAGGCACCGGCATAAAGATAGGCGAGTCCACGGTCGAATAAGGCAATTAGCTTGAAGTCTGCGTAATTCACATGTCGTGTGGGTACTTGGCAGATTACAATCTTCTGCAAAACAAGATCCGTCCAACTGACATAGTAATCTAGATGACTTGGACCGCGATGGTAATACTCTATATAATCCAACAGAGGAAGGATAATCTCATGGGAGGTCTAGAAGTTCACGAGCACGAACTTTTTACTGTCTTCTCTGAAGGCAGCTGAGGGAGTCCCGGATTAGGGGGTCTCCAGATAGCCGGACTATGACCTTTGGCCGGACTCCTGGACTATGAAGATACAAGATTGAAGACTTCGTCCCATGTCCGGATGGGACTTTCCTTGGCGTGGAAGGCAAGCTTGGCGATATGATATGAAGATCTCCTCCCATTGTAACCGACTCTGTGTAACCCTAGCCCTCTCCGGTGTCTATATAAACCGGAGGGTTTTAGTCCGTAAGACGAACAACAATCATACCATAGGCTAGCTTCTAGGGTTTAGCCTCTCTGATCTCGTGGTAGATCTACTCTTGTACTACCCATATCATCAATATTAATCAAGCAGGAGTAGGGTTATACCTCCATCGAGAGGGCCCGAACCTGGGTAAAAACATCATGTCCCTTGTCTCCTGTTACCATCCGCCTAGATGCATAGTTCGGGACCCCCTACCCGAGATCCGCCGGTTTTGACACCGACAATGGTGCTTTCATTGAGAGTTCCTCTGTGTTGTCACCTTTAGGCCCGATGGCTCCTCCGATCATCAACAACGATGCGGTCCAGGGTGAGACTTTTCTCCCTGGACAGATCTTCATATTCGGCGGCTTTGCACTGCGGGCCAATTCTCTTGGTCATCTGGAGCAGATCGAAAGCTACGCCCCTGGCCATCAGGTCAGGTTTGGAAGTTTGAACTACATGGCTCACATCCGCGGAGACTTGATCTTCGACGGGTTCGAGCCACAGCCGAGCGCGCCGCACTGTCACGATGGGCATGATCTAGCTCTGTCGCCGAATAGTGCCCATGAGGCCGCACCAGTGTCTGCTCCGACCCTTAGCTCGGAGCCGACTGCGCCAATCGAGGACGGGTGGTTGGACACCACCTCGGGGGCTGCAATCTCTACGGTGATCGAGCCGAATACTAGTCTTGTCCTTTGCGAAGCTCATGACTCCAAGGTGTCGGACTCCTTTTCGGACTCCGAACCTTCCGCGCCCCTGCCGATCGAACCCGATTGGGTGCCGATCATGGAGTTCGCCGCCGCGGACATCTTTCAGCACTCGCCCTTCGGCGACATCCTGAATTCACTACAGTCTCTCTCTTTATCCGGAGAGTCCTGGACGGACTATGGTCAGCAAGGTTGGGATGCAGACGACGAAGAAATTCAAAGCCCTCCCACCACCCACTTCGTAGCCACTGTTGATGTTTTAACCGACATGCTCGACTTCGACTCCGAAGACATCGACGGTATGGACGATGTTGCAGGAGACGACCAAGAACCAACACCTATAGGGCACTAGGAAGCCACCTTGTCATACGATATATACATGGTGGACACCCCAAAAGAAGGGAATGACAATGGAACAACGGAGGATGACCCCTCCAAGAAGCAGCCTAAGCGCCGCCGTGAGCGGCGCCGCTCTAAATCCTGCCAAAGCAAAAACAGCGATTCCAGCACGGGAGATAATAACACCCCGGACAGTGCCGAAGACAACCCCCTCCAGCAGGATTCAGCACAGGAGGATGGAGAAGCCAGCCCTCATGAGAGAGCGGCCGACAGAGAGGTAGAGGACGACTATTACATGCCTCCCTCCGAACATGAGGCAAGCCTCGACGATGACAAATTTGTCGTGCCTGAGGATCCCGTCGAACAAGAGCGTTTCAAACGCAGGCTTATGGCCACGACGAGCAGCCTCAAGAAAACACATCAGCAGCTTAGAGCTGACCAAGACTTGCTAGCCGACAGATGGACTGAAGTCCTTGCGGCCAAAGAGTACGAACTCGAACGCCCCTCCAAGAGCTACCCAAAGCGCAGGCTGCTACCCCGATTAGAGCAGGAAGCACTTAAAACTACATCACCAGCACACGACGCAGCCGACCGGCCACCTCGTGGCCGCAACAGAGAGGCCTCTCGGCCATCCACTCAAGCCGCACCCCGGCATCGCTCAAAAAATACCAAGGCACGGGGAAATGCACCAGACCTGCGAGACATATTGGAGGACAAGGTAAGGCAAAAAAGATCGATCTACGGATCGCGTGGGCGCCCCACGACACGTGACGATAACCGTCATGCCGGATATGGCAAATACGGCCAGGCCGAACACAGCAGACAAGGCTCATTTGGGCTACGTCGTGATATAGCCCAGTACAGAGGCGCCGCACACCCACTATCCTTCACAGATGAAGTAATGGATCATCAAATCCCCGAGGGTTTTAAGCCCGTAAACATCTAATCATACGATGGCACAACAGATCCTGCGGTATGGATCGAGGATTATCTCCTTCATATCCACATGGCACGCGGTGATGATCTACACGCTATCAAATACCTCCCACTCAAGCTTAAAGGACCAGCTCGGCATTGGCTTAACAGCTTGCCAGCAGAGTCAATTGGTTGTTGTGAGGACCTGGAAGCCACATTCCTCGACAATTTCCAGGGCACCTATGTGCGACCACCAGACGTCGATGACCTAAGACACATAATTCAGCAGCCACAGGAATCAGCCAGACAATTCTGGACACGGTTCCTAACCAAGAAAAATCAAATAGTCGACTGTCCGGACGCAGAGGCCCTTGCAGCCTTCAAACATAACATCCGAGATGAATGGCTTGCCCGGCACCTAGGACAGGAAAAGCCGAAATCCATGGCAGCCCTCACAACACTCATGACCCACTTTTGCACAGGAGAATACAGCTGGCTAGCTCGTAGTAATAACATGACCAAGAGCACTGGTAATTCGGATACTAAGGACAACAATGGCAGGTCGCGTCGCAACAAACACAAGCGCCGCATTAACGGTGACAATGCTGAGGATACGGCAGTTAATGTCGGATTCAGAGGCTCTAAACCCGGTCAGCGGAAAAAGCCATTCAAAAGAAACACTCCGGGCCCGTCCAGTTTGGACCGAATACTCGATCGCTCGTGCTAGATACACGGCACCCCCGAAACACCAGCCAATCACACCAACAGGGATTGTTGGGTGTTCAAGCAGGCAGGCAAGTTAAGTGCCGAAAACAGAGACAAGGGGCTGCATAGCGATGACGAGGAGGAGCCTCGACCGCCGAACAATACGGGACAGAAGGGCTTTCCCCCACAAGTGCGGACGGTGAACATGATATACGCAACCCACATCCCCAAACGGGAGCGGAAGCGTGCACCCAGTGACGTATATGTGTTGGAGCCAGTCGCCCCAAAGTTCAACCCGTGGTCCTCCTGCCCGATCACTTTTGATCAAAGGGACCACCCCACTAGCATCCGCCATGGCGGATTCGCCGCATTGGTTCTAGACCCAATCATTGACGGATTTCACCTCACTAGAGTCCTCATGGACGGCGGTAGCAGCCTGAACCTGCTTTACCAGGATACAGTGCGAAAAATGGGCATAGATCCCTCAAGGATTAAACCCACAAAGATGACCTTTAAAGGAGTCATACCAGGTGTAGAAGCCAACTGTACAGGCTCAGTTACACTCGAAGTGGTCTTCGGATCCCCGGATAATTTCCGAAGCGAGGAGTTAATCTTCGACATAGTCCCCTTCCGCAGTGGCTATCACGCCCTGCTTGGACGAACCGCATTTGCAAAATTCAATGCAGTGCCGCACTACGCATACCTCAAGCTCAAGATGCCAGGCCCTCACGGAGTCATCACGGTTAATGGTAACACCGAGCGCTCTCTCTGAACAGAGGAGCATACGTCGGCCCTCGCAGCGGAAGTACAAAGTAGCCTCTCAAGGCAATTCTCATGTCCGGCTATTAAACGTCCGGACACCGTCAAGCGCGCCTGGAGTAACCTACAAAAAGACCGCCTGGCACGTTCCGAGCAAGCGTAGCAGTGCGGCCCCAACCCCAGCCCTCGCGAAATTGCGAAACCAGTACTACGCGTACATAATTACGCCCTGGAAATACCATGGGCACAAGGGGAGGGGCGCAACCACGGCACGCCCAACATGCGGCTCAACTGCACTAGGGGCTCCAAATTTTGTCATTTCTTTTTTTTCTTACTTTCAGGACTCCACTCTCCGGAAGGTCTGTCCGGCAGTACAATCGCTGAATACACGATGCAATAGCCAGGGAGGCAGCAACCTACGTCGAATGTCCAGGTGGTCTCTATAACGAGCTAAATACCTGCCTTACATAAAGTCTCGCAGCTTGCCCCTGGAGGGGGACATGTCAAATAATCTGATCTCTTGCTTATCGCACTATTTGTATCGTTCTTCTTTCACAACAGCCTTTTAATAAATAATACATAGCTCTCATCTATTATTGCATTCATTTTTTATGTAAATATGTTCAGTTATGACATTATGCAACCGTACACTTTGGTACGGCCGATACACCAGGGCTCAAGTACCCCAGAAAATGGTGTGAGAAGTCCGATCACTCTCATGAGTGCGGCACCCCGAACTTATAGCATTATATGCATCGGCTCCGAATCATGTCTTGGGTCAATAGTTGGGTTTGCCCGGCTCCCATGTTTTGGTACCTTACATTCCGCTATATCGGCTAAGGTAGCGCTGGGAGAACTACTGCGATTGTGCCCCAGTTGAGCTGGGTTAAGCACCTCAGTAGAGAAAGTTAAAACTGACCGTCATGATAGGGCGAGATCCAGTCGCTGTTCGAGAGGTTTTCGAGTCCCTAAAGACTTATGCCGCTTAGAGCGAGGAGCTGGCTTTGTCCGGCCTAGGCGTGGATAGCGCCCCGAACTCGGTCTTCCGAATACTAGGGGCTTTGCCGAAATTTAAAATTATAGAATTCTATGGTTAAGTGGGAGTGATAAAGCATTATAGTCTGATTGCCTTGTTCATTGTGCTGAGCGCCCCCTCGAAGGACCCAAGAATGGGAACAAGAGCGCTCAGGTTTATCCCGAACACCCCAGCACTCGTGGCATGGGGGTAGAAGCCGATGACACGCATCTCTCAGATTTAGTAAACGGCCGCACAGAAGGTAATATTTTAAATTCAAAAAGTGTTGCTTAGCGCATATGAACAAGTGTTCAGCGCACAGGATAACACAAGTGAGTTCACTCAAAAATTACATCTTTGGAACACTCATTCGCCACAAGGCAGGCACCCTTCAGGACGCCATCATAATACAACTCGGGCTTGCGATGCTCCTTCCCCTCCGGTGGCCCATCTGTCACCAGCTTCTCAGCATCCATCTTGCCCAGTGTACTTTAACACGGGCAAGGGCCCTACGGGCGCCTTCGATGCATACGGAGCGCTTGATGATTTCAAGCCATGGACAGGCATCCACCAGCTGCCTCACCAGCCCAGAGTAACTCCCAGGCATGGCCTCCCCAGGCCATAGCCGGCCTATAAGGCCCTTCATGGCCTGTTCGGCTGCCTTATGGAGCTCGACCAGCTGCTTCAGCTGGTCGCTCAAGGGCACCGGGTGTCCGGCCTCAACATACTGGGACCAGAACACCTTCTCCATTGAGCTCCCTTCCTCGTCTCGGTAGAATGCGGCGGCGTCGGACACACTGCAGGGCAGATCTGCGAATGCTCCTGGAGAGCTCCGGACTCGGGTAAGTAATAAGTAATTCACTTTCACGTGCTTGCTTTGCATAAAGAATGCCTTACCCGCCGCTATCTTCTTCATTGCCTCAATTTCCTGGAGGGCTTTTTGGGCTTCGGCCTTGGCAGATTTGGTGCTCTCAAGGGCCAAGGCAAGCTCGGACTCTCGAGTCTTTGAGTCAAGCTCCAAACTCTCGTGTTTTTTCACAAGAGCGTGGAGCTCTTGCTGCACCTCCTCCACCCGCGCCTCCTGCTTTTCTTGCTCGGTGCGATCCACGGCCGCATTGTCTTCGGCCTTGGAAAGCGCTTCCTTCAGGGTCGCCACCTCGGTTGTGGCCCCTGTAACACTCACATTGGTCCTGTCACTATTTGCAACCAGGTATTTTAATATACTTACATAAGGTACTACTTACCTAACTTGTCCTCGAGCTGCTTCTTGGCAAGACCGAGCTCGTTCTCGGACCGCTCAAGGCTCTGCTTCAATGCATCGACCTTCGCAGTCAGTGCGGCAGAGGTCGGCAGCGCAGCCTGCATTCCCATATCGACATACTTATGTTAGACTCCTACGTATATCTTTTCAAATCCTCAGTCCAGCTTTTCTTTCCGAACACCAAACTGAGCATCAGGGGCTACTGTCTATGCGGTAATATTTTTACATATCTTAGATACATACCTCAAAGCCTGTTAGAAGGTTGGCACAGGCTTCTGTCAGCCCGCTCCTGGCGGACTGAACCTTCCGGATCACCGCACTCATAATAGTGCGGTGCTCCTCATTGATGGAGGCGCCGTTAAGCACCTCCAGCAAATTATCTGGTGCGTCCGATTGAACGGAGATCACCGGCGACGTAGGCTTGCCCTTCTTACTAGGGGGTCGCCTGCCGGATTCCGGAACCACTGAAGGTTCTGGTGCGGTGTCCGGCCCAGGGCCGAACTTAGATCCCTCTGGGGTTTCATCCCCTTTGCGCCTGGAGTCCGGGAGGTCACCTTGCGATGCCTCCAGGACCACCTCCTTCTGGCTTAGCCCCTTTTGGGACTCCACCTCGGCATCGTCCGCAGGGCGAGGGGAGGTAGCAGTCGGGAGTGAAAGACTATTCACATCCAACGAATCCAGGGAGCCGCTCGACGAAGCGTCGAGCCGGGATTTAGGCGGACTGCATGATTATATTCGGCGTCAGAAGATATTGTGCAATAAAGGAATGCCATGAGTTATTCTGGTATCCAGATACTTACGATTTTGCCAGGGGCTTGGCCCTGGATGGCCACTGCTCTCCGCTGTCGTCGGTGCTGGTGGAGTAGTCCGGAAGAAGGGTCTTTCCCTTCTTGGACCCTCCGGCCTCCCTAGTTGGGGAGGCCTTCCTTTTCTTTCCTCCCCCCGTTGGAGGGGGAGAGGCTTCTTCTTCCTCCTCCTCGTCTTCGGGGGAGGAGTGCGCTTCGGGGTCATCGGGCGATGAATCCGGCACCACCAGGCGCCGGGAGCTCTTTCGAGTTCCTGTGGCCTTCTTCTTGGCCTTCTTCTCCAGCACCACGTGAGGTGCCGGGACCAGCAGCTTCGCCAAGCGTGCATCTGCTGGGCCTTCGGGCAAAGGAGTCAGACAGTTAAACCGTCCGGACGTCTCCTTCAAGTCCTGTCAAAGGAGCGGGAGCTTAGATCCCGCATAGAGTCAAACTATGAAAAACAAGTATCATGTAAAGGGTAAAACAAGCTTACTGCGCTGGCTTGGCGCTTCGCGCAGAATCCGCGATCCTCGGTAATGGGAGGGGGAACCTCGGAGCCCTTGAATAGCAGCTTCCAGGCATGTTCGTGCGTTGTGTCAAAGAGCCTGGACAAAGTTTGGTGCTGGGCCGGGTCGAACTCCCACAAGTTAAAAGCTCGTTGTTGACACGGGAGGATCCGGTGGAAGAGCATGACCTGGACTACGTTGACAAGTTTAACCTTCTTGTCCACCAGGTTTTGGACGCAGGTTTGGAGTCCGGTCACCTCTTTCGAATTACCCCACGACAGGCTCGTCTCTTTCCAGGAGGTGAGCCGTGTGGGGATGCCATATTGGAATTCGGGGGCCGCTGCCCATTAAGGGTCACGCGGCTCGGTGATGTAGAACCACCCCAATTGCCACCCTTTGATGGTTTCCACAAAGGAGCCCTCGAGCCATGTGACATTGGGCATCTTGCCCACCATGGCGCCTCCGCACTCTGCTTGCCGGCCACCCAGCCACCCACAACCTTCGGCTTGACATTGAAGGTCTTCAGCCATAAGCCGAAGTGGGGCTTGATGCGGAGGAAGACCTCGCATACGACGATAAACGCCGAGATGTTGAGGATGAAGTTCAGGGCCAGATCGTGGAAATCCAGGCCATAGTAGAACATGATCCCCCGGACAAATGGGTGGAGTGGGAAGCCCAGTCCGCGGAGGAAATGGGGGAGGAACACCACCCTCTCATGGGGCCTGGGGGTGGGGATGAGCTGCCCCTCGTCTAGAAGCCGGTGCGCAATGTCGTTGGACAAGTATCCGGCCTTCCTCAACTTTTCAATGTGCCCCTCTGTGACGGAGGAGGCCATCCACCTACCTCCCGCTCCCGACATGGTTGGAGAAGGTTGAGGTGGGAAGTGCGGACTTGGGCGCTGGAGCTCGAGTGCGCGGAAATGGATAAGCGAAGGAGGAAGAAGGCGTAGATGGAAAGGGTGGATCCTTATCCCCTTATATGGGCGGACGAAACTATGTACCCCCACCAGCCTGGTAAAACTCACTTATCTCCCAAGCGCCATGATTAATGGCACGGTTGTGTTACCCACGCCCGTATTGATGAGAATCCCGGAATAAGGGGACACGGTCTCTGCTTCGACAAGACATGCCAAGGAAACCACCTCGCTAAACGCATTGAGGTGGGACAGCAAAACGATTCGAATAAAGGCTTGGCCATGGCATGATGTCACGCTGCGGAATACGTCAGCAGATTAGATTTGTACAAATATTATTCTCTCTACGGTGGTATGTGGAACTTATTTTGCAGAGCCGGACACTATACTTGTGTTCAAAATCTTCTATGAAGTATTCGGAGAAGGAACCCGCCTTGCAATGTCGAAGACAATCTGCGCGCCGGGCTCATCGTCATTGAAGCCTGGTTCAGGGGCTACTGAGGGAGTCCCGGATTAGGGGGAGTCCGGATAGCCGGACTATGACCTTTGGCCGGACTCCTGGACTATGAAGATACAAGATTGAAGACTTCGTCCCGTGTCCGGATGGGACTTTCCTTGGCGTGGAAGGCAAGCTTGGCGATACGATGTGAAGATCTCCTCCCATTGTAACCGACTCTGTGTAACCCTAGCCCTCTCCGGTGTCTATATAAACTGGAGGGTTTTAGTCCGTAGGACGAACAACAATCATACCATAGGCTAGCTTCTAGGATTTAGCCTCTCTGATCTCGTGGTAGATCTACTCTTGTACTACCCATATCATCAATATTAATCAAGAAGGAGTAGGGTTTTACCTCCATCAGAGGGCCCGAACCTGGGTAAAAACATCGTGTCCCTTGTCTCTTGTTACCATCTGCCTAGACGCACAGTTCGGGACCCCCTACCAGAGATCCGCCGGTTTTGACACCGACAGCAGCCATCCAGTGGGAGTTCATGCTGACCCAATACATACCTGCCAAGAAGTTTCGGGCGATGGTGATCAGATCGATGTCGAGGGAAATGATGTATGGCGACACACTACATACCTGCAATGAAGTTTAGGCTAATGGAGATCGAATTGAAGTCGAGGGGCATCATGCACGCCTCCGTATCATGGTGAGCCGATCTGGCAAGACCAGATAGCAGCAAGAAGGGTGTCTTGAAAAGCTTAGGCCTCGCTTCAACGATGGCCATGTGCATGTCCCTTGAGCATGCAGCCAGCCGTAGGGCGGTCAACATATCCATACACGAACAACAGAGGTCGAGGATGTCAACAGGGAGATTGCTCCAATCGCGGCTCATATGGATGCTGCGCGGTTCGCGTTCGGCCATGGTAGAGTGTGGAAGGGGGCTTGATTTACGGGGGAGAAGGATGTCGGTGCTGGAGCGGCTAGCGAGGGAATAGTGGTACTGGGGGAGGCGAGTGAGGCGATGGTACACGGGGGCACAGTGAGAAGGAGACGGAGACGGAGAAGGAGAAGGAGATGGAGATGGAGTGGTGCTATGGGAGCGAAGAGGGAGACGAGGCGAGACGCCAATGTGTTGTACAGCGGCGGTGACAGACTACACAGTGCACAAGGTGAGGCGGACTTTGGTAACCCAAACACGCCGCCTCGCCTGGACTAGTGTCACGCGCAGGGTGTTGTCACTTCACTGTGAGGACCGGATGAATAGTATTTTGACCATCAAGTGTACCATAGTTGTACTACTACTACTACTACTACTAGGAACATGAGTACTCCAGTATTGTATAGCGGAAATAGGTCTCTCGTGCTAGCATGCCTGTTCACTTCATCGTTCAGGTATCATCCATATTGCGAGCAGAACCAAATTCTCGTGCATGCCCAATCAACGCCCTGCCGCGATGCATGCAGTGGTCATTCTGGTGCATCAAGGACAGCATGCAGATCGTTCCACACTTGAGAAGAGGAAAAATGGAAAGGTAGAACGCGGCAGCGGAGGAAGAGAACACTGGCTAATGAGGCTGGGAGGGGATCGAGCAGGAAGTTAATGCTCCACGCCTAAAGGTTTTGGGAAAACCTGATTTTCATAAGGTGACTTATACTCACCTAAACGGAGGGAGTATTCCTTAACCAGAGAATGTTGTGTCTCTCACTCACGCGCTCAAAAAAAGCTATGACACATTTTTTTATCTGTTTGCATAGGTCCCATCTATCAGGAAGGATGGGCACGTACACGAACAGGTACGACTCCTCAGTCTACCCGCATAGCCTTTTCGTTTAGTCTACCTAGCCGTCTAATCATCTGCCTGCACGCCACTTCTCCCATTTACTTCTCCATCGGGAGCCGATTCGCCTCGGCTTCTTCACCTTCCCTTCGTCTTCATTTGCATCCAAACCCCACTGCGTTCACATTGTGTTAACCTCTTTAAATAATCATCTACTACTTCAGTTAGACTAGCCATCTAATCCTAATTCTCCAAACCATAGCCCTCAGTTCCAGCGGTTCCAAATGGCGAAAGAGATCGAGATGCGGGTTTTTAGCGTCCAACATGTCCTCGTCGAAGGCTCAATGCGCATAGTTGCCACCGTCACTGTCAACCCAAGGGTTGTTCGGCAGTGGATCAACAATGTATCCAACTCCCTCGAAAAGGTAGAGATGAGTGTCATCGGTCTCGACGCAGAGTACACGGAGCGTGCCCCTGGGAAGATCCAGCGCGCCGTTGTCCTTCAGTTGTGCCTCGAAGATGATGTTTTGGTGTACCACATCATACACTCACCCTCCATAGCAGGTGAGCTTCACGATTTCTTGTCTCAGGAGGACGTATACTTCTGTGGGGCAGCCATCGAAGGGGACAAACAAAAGCTGGAGCCGTACAACCTTGATTTGAAAAGCATCGCTGACCTACAAACCAGAATCAAAATTCCTGTAGAAGATTGTGCTAAACAGACACCATCCCTATTCGATGTAGCAAATTTTGTGCTCAGTACAAATCTTCAGAAGGGTGACGAGACGGTGGCATTAAGTTCATCTGGATGGGAGAATTATCCCTTGACGTACGAGCGGATAAAATATGCTGCCCTCGATGCCCGTGTGAGTTTCGAGATAGTTGTAAGGTCCAAAGAGCTTGTTGCGAAGCCGTCTCCCATAGAGAATGAGAAGAAGAAGAAGAAGAAAATGCTGCACCAGCAGGAGGGCATTATGGATGGATGAACTATTTCCTCTCTTGTAAAAAAAATTATCCCCTCTCGGAGTATATTGATATAGATGGACTATTTCGATGGTGTGCATGTCTTTGGAACAGAGTAGTAGCGTGGGTCCGCTTGACTATAAGGAACTATTTATTCGCATGTATAGCTTTCTCTGCTACTCCTTCCAGTGATCGGTATGCAGTGCATGTGTCGGTAGACATGACAGCTTGTCCATGGAAGTTCAACTATGGCGACCATCACGTTTCATCTTGTGATTCCCACGACGCCTCTCCAACCCACAGCACCATGCCCCCCGACGTGCGCCTCACCCCTCTCGGCCGCACCGCCCCTCTGCCTTTGTGTGCATGACATGTGGGCCACCTAAAATGCAGCGAGCATCAAGTTTCTACCACAGCCACCCGCGATTCCCACGATGCCGCTCGAACCCATGAAACCACACGTCCCCCGACCTGCGGCTCACCCCTCTTGGCCCCACCGCCCCTCTGCCTTCGGGAGCATTACATGTGGACCAGTCACCTATCGGGTCCACATGTTATTGACTCAAAGGTAGGTGTAGTAAGGCGCTAAAGCTCAATCCCTATGGCCCTGAGAGGGAAATGTAACTCCTGCGCCAGGGTTTGTGGTGCTCCCGCAGCACGAACTCGTGCCAAACTCGAGATATGTTTCTTTACTATACATGCACGCAATGATTTAGTGGACATTGTAATCTCAACATGTGATGGGGAGCTCTAAATTTGAATTTGAAACTTATAAAACGAATGATTCAAAACAAATAAACTGGGAGAGAGGGAGTATATCATAGGATGTGTCCCATACAAAATAAGTCCCCTGGTTTGTCACCGTGAAGATGCAGTTAGAAAGGAGCACAGTGTCTTCCTACTCGTACGACAACAAATCGGCCGCAGACAACATGGTCTGCCTTTGACCGCCATGTGCAAGGTTCGTGCTATCTTTTATTCAATCTCACCGTTGTTCCATCATACCAATTCATGTGGTGGCCCGTTGCATGGCTGATCCCAATGTTGGACAAAGGTTCTACGGAACGGTGTCACCATTGTAAATGTTGTGCAAATTGATGTTGGTACCCTATCGTACATATGCAAGCCAATCTCCACTTGCACCGAGCCTAGCCTGTGAAATAGTGGGCAAGGGGAGAATTAGGAAATGGACATGGAAGTAGTCTTTAGAATGCATTTACTACGTGATCAAACTCATCTTACCTGCTCATCGGAGGAAATCCGAGTGGTCCTCAACGTCGACATCTCAAGGGGCGTCAACTTGCAACTATGGCCACGCCGTGCTGGAGAGACCCCCAAGGAAACATCCTCGTGCGTTCCACAGAACATCAAGATGCCTTTGTATGAGTAGTTTATCTTGTGAGAGAAAAGGATGAACGAGGGAAGGCCTCTAGAGATAGAGATGGACACTACTACTACCAATGTGCTGGCCCGTGCATTGCAATGGATCCAAACTAGTAGAATAATACTTGTTCATGTGCTTGAAATATAAACACTCTAGTTTTGATATACATGTGTCAGCAGGCACGACAGTTTGTCCATGGAAGTTGAACCACGGCGACCATCACGTTTCTTGTATCTACCACTGCCACACCCACACGTGATTCCCACGACGCCGCTCCAACCCACGGCACGACGTCCCCCAACGTGGACATGGATCCTCTGACGTGGCTAGCACTGCCTTGCCCTGCCTTTCCTTCGCTGACAGGTGGGACCCGTGCTTATGGGCCCCACAAGTCAGTGACAGAATGGTAGGATTGTTCGTGCCCCTCATCCCTCTCGGCCCCACCGCTCCTCTGCCTTTGTGTGTATGACATGCGGGCCAGCTGAACTGCAGCGACCATCAACTTTCTACCACAGACGCACCCAATTGGACGCGGTTTGCCTGCTCCGCTGCTGTGCTCCGATCCGTACTCCCGCACCATCGAATTTTCATCCAGCGGTTGTGACACATTTTCATCCGTACTCCGGCCGGTTCATCTCGAACGAGTGAGTCGCGAACCACGCCACCACCATGAGAATGACATGTGGGCCAGCCGCATTTAAGGTTCGCATGTCATTGACTCATAGGCCGAGCACTAAGCCACTGAAGTTCGGTCCTGTGGGCCCCGAGAGGGAAACGTAACTGCTGCGACAGGCCTTGTGGTACTCCCACAGTACGAGCTCGTGCCAAAACTGGAATTTGTTTCTTACTACTACCAATTAGTACTAGTAAGGTACACGTGCATTGCACGCATGAGATTCTGGTGGTTTGTGCATTATGCTTCTACATGTGGAGTTTTCTGGATTCTAACATGTGGAAAAATCTGGTGGAATGTAAGGTTAGGCAAGTTTGATTAACATAGGTGAGTGTTTGGTTCAAGCCACACCTTAGGCAAGCCACACTAAGGCCCCACATGACATACACACAAAAAATGTGGCAAGATTCCCTTAGGCTTGCCAACTTGTGGCTCTCATTTTGAAGAACTAATAACTTTGCCTAAGCTTAGTTGTGGCAAAGTTAGTCATGAATTAAGTTCAACCATGGAGTCTTCTATATTATACATGTGGCAGAATCTGGTGGATGATATCCAACGGCCAGTAGTGCTCGGATTTGCCATCTTTGTACCGTCGGATTGGCTTCATCCAACGACCAACTTTCAGAGTTTTTCACACACTATATAGGGGGTATAGATATAGATGTGCCGGTCCGTTGCAATGGATCCAAAGTATATCTATTTAGTGGAGTGCACTCTAAACACATTATCTATTCATTTTTCTCTAACCTTCCGTAGCCATGCAACCAAGCCACATAAGCTTCATGGGTGCTCCCCACATCATATTATTCATACTACATTGATTGGAAAAAAGATAAATCACCCAAAACAAGATCTTCCCGTTTTTTGTTCCTACGATGTTGTGCCGTGCACGTATCTACTAGCAGTTGTATAGTGGTAGTACTAGTAATATAGTATTAGGAGTACAAACTTAGTAGTACTAGTAGGAGTAGTACTAGTACGGAATGCTCCTACTCTATCAACGAGCCCCGTCTAACACAAAATTTCTTGGCTTCCGTGCTACTGCTAGATCTTCCCCTTGTTTCTGTTTTCCAACCCGGCGGCGGGCGGGGTGTCGATTTGCTCAATGGCGGTCCCACATGAAAGTGAAAATGCTAGGCAGGCAACACGCCTTCCCTAAGCTATGTGTCGTGCTGGACGGGCCGTGTTGTACTCCCAATTCCCGGGCGTGTGGGGGTGCGACGCGAACGCGGTAGGCCTTTTCCTTTTACTAGCAATGTGCCCATGCGTTGCGACGGATCCAAAGTAGTAGAATAGTAGTATTTGTTCACAAACTTGGAAGAAATCACTATTGTTTTGATATACTCCTAATATATTACTCCCTCCGTACCTAAATATTTGTCTTTTTTGAGATTTCAAATGGACTATCACATATGGATTATATAGACATATTCTAGTGTTTCTAGCAAGATGCACGTGTGTTGCACGAAGTTGATGGAAAAGGTAAGCACAACTTATAAATTGACGGATGGAGTACTAGTTACAGTGATGCATATAATTAAGCAAAGGGATTGCACATGTCGGTATTGACTGGAATGAGAATGCAACATCACAATAAGAATTAAGGCCACGATGATGCGATCACAGTGGTGGTTACAGAAGGCAAGAAGAAAGATGGATCCACGAACATACGACCTCCTCCTCCTCAACTTAGTGCGCCGGGCCACCGACCGGCGGCTAAGGAGCGGCGGCTTTTGTGGCGAGGTCGAGGTGCTTCTCAACAAAGGCATCCAATGCTTCCAGCCGGTTGAGGAAGGCCAATGTCATAGCGTCCTCACTGGCCTTGTAGATACCTATGTACACGATTTGCTCGTACGCGTGGATGTGTAGGTCGACGAATTCTTGCAGGGCGAGGCGCCTCACAGCGAGCGCGACCTCCAGGTGGACATTCTTCATGGCGTTGGCGGGCAGTCGCACGGCCACCAGTGCTTGAAAGAGGTTCTGGCCATGGAGGCCGATTAGGGTGGCAGGCAATGAGGAGGCCGGTCGCGCGGGCTGGAGGAGTACGGCGATGTCGTCCGCGAGCTTCTTGAGGATGGTGAACTTGTTGCTGGTGGCAACGATCATCTGGTCCAACTGAGAGTCGTAGTTGGCGTCGACGGTGGCCATCCACTAGCCAGTCTCCAACACCGTCTGGAGACGATCCTCGGCGCCATGCCGCAGGCCGGCGTCGTGGACCATCTGGCGCAGCAGCTGGCCGCTCACGTGCATCGCCGCCATGGGTCTGGAGCGAGCTCTTTTGCACTTAGTGTAGGTGCATAGGCAAATGCTTAGGTGTCACACCCTAGCTAGTTTATGCATTAGAGTGTTGCATCATGTCTATTTTTCTCAATAGAAACTTGAAATGGGGATGACAGAACCCCTAGCCCCCTCTGGAACCAACTAGGGTTTACTAAAAATATTTTCAATGAACCTGAAATGCCCTTCTAAAATGTCCATCATTTTTGTCTTGGTTCAGAACCTCTGCCAAAAGTGGTGCTTAATTTTCTAGGTCATCCTAAGGTTTTTGAATTAAATCATAAGTATTTGAGTTTGGGCATTTAAATTATATAAATTATTTTAAATGCTCAAATATTTCCAAACTAAAATGTTCCATGCTGTATATATTCCACCTAGTGGCCATGAGCAGTTTGGGAAATTTAGGAGTTGTTTAGGTATTTTTAATAAGTCCACAAAGTTACAGAATAATTAAAAAAAGATAAAAAAAAAGAGCAAAGTCTTACCTGGCGCCACCTAGCAGGCCCACCTGCCGGCCCAGCCCAGCCACCGCTCCAGCGAGCTGCTTGGCTTGGCCAGGCAGGCAGGCAGCTGCTCGACGGCGAGCACAGCATGCGTGCCATGCAGCTGCCGCCGCCTTGCCGCTCCCCTCGTCCAGCTGTTGACGGGGAACGAACCCTCTCCCTCTCCCCGACCCCGCAGACACCCGCTCCTTCCCCAGCTCCTCTCCCTCGCTCTTCCGAACCATGGCCGACGCCACCGCAGCCGCACCGTCGCCGTAATCGCGCTCTCCGTCGTCCTTGCGCCGCGCCACCGTGTCCAGGAGCTTCGCCGCCCTCCGCTCCTTCGAGCAAGCCGAGCCCCGAGCGCTCGCTTGCCCTGAAGCCACTGCCCCGACCTCGTTCGACCTCGCCACCGCCGGAGATCCCCTTCGCCGTCGCCGCCGCACCAGCTTGTCCCCGACCGCGTCGTTTGCTTCCTCAAGACCGCTGTGAGCCTGGCTACCTCCTCCCCCTTCCCTTTCTCGCTCTCGTGCACCACCGCGAGCACACGTAGCTCACCCGCACGCACCGCCACGGAGCTCGTCGCCGACGTGTCTCCGGCTAACCACCGGCCACCCCACCATGTCTAACGCACTCACCGCGTCCCCAGGGGCCCAACGCACCTCACCACGTGCCTCGCCGTGCCCCGTAGCCTCGGATTCGTCTTCACCCGACTCCGGCAACCGCCAAAGTCGTCGCCGACGATGTTTCCGGCCGCCCCGAGCTCAACCACCGCCACCAAGAGCTGCGGCTTGCTCCCAGCTACACGTAGATGCCCTCCGCCACTCATTTGGTTGCCGAAATGCACAAAACCACTCTCGCCGCCGCGTTCGGCCTCGCCGGCGGCTAGACGCCGACGTGTTTGACCTTGACTTTGACTAGGGTGGGTCCAGGTTGACTCCCCTGAGTCTATGACAAGTGCCCCCCCCCCCTCTGCTAATTAACCAGTTTAGATTTAACTAAATTTAGTTAGTTAATTAACTAGTGACATGCGGGACCCACTGGTCAGTTTGACCTGGACCAGCCTGTTGACCTGCTGAGGTCAGCATGACATCATGCTGACGCAGTAATCCTTTTCTAGAATTAAAATAAATCTAGAATGATTTATAAATTCCAGAAAATACCCCCAAACTTTAAAAAATTCATAGTAAATCATCTGTAACTCCAAATGCAAAGTTTTATATATGAAAAATGATCAGAAAAATCCAATCTATCCATCTGTACTGGTTTCATGCATGTTTAAGCAAGATAACCTGATGTTTAGAGCAGAACTACATAAAGCACTTATAAGGGCCATGTATGAGTTTGAAACTTGAATCTTTGATTCAAAATGGTTCAAACCCATCTGGTTTTAGTGGCATTAGCCCAATACACTCATGTTTGCCATGTCTCATGCATACATCATATTGTTGCATATTGTTTGGTGATGTTGTGTATCGGTGCTCTTTGCAGCAGGTTCTGCCTCCGAGGAGTACCACGATTACCCTAGCGAAGAACAATATCAGTGCATTGACCCATCAGGCAAGCAACCAACCATTTGATCATATCGATACAATCCCATGTTCTCGCTCCTGCTCTCTTTTACTGCATTAAGACAACGCGTTTCAAACTGCTGTGTGCTACGGTAGTTGAACCCATTTCCTCTGCATGACCTGTCATTGCCACAGTAACTAGATGAAACCCACTAGCATGTGTAGGAGTTGATTGAGCCATATGTATGTGTTGTTCCTACCTTGCTATGCCTGCTATGGTTAGAGTCGTGTCAGGTCTGGTTCATTTGGGTGATGGGCTAGAGTGAAATGATCATGCCGGTAATGAGAGTGATGTGGTGAACATGATTTGGTAAAGGTATCGGTGAGAGGCCATGTAGGAGTACATGGTGGGTTGTTTCATTGAAGCCGACCTTAAGCACTGAGATATGTATGCGTGATTTAAGATTCAGCTACTACCATGAATTGGGCCCTGAAATATGACCCTGCTCGACTTCTTATTCACCCTAGTCCTCTGTCCAGGAGTTGCAAGTAGTTTCTGGTGTTTGTAGCTTACTGGAGGCCGTGGACAGCGCTGACCTGCGGGGTGGGCTGTGATGCGGTAGGTACATGGCACGGTGTACCGGATACCCGTTAGGTATCTCGGGAACCCTGTACACATTGTTCGGGGCCGGATGTGGAAACCTCGGCCGGACTCCCTGCGGATGGAACCTGGATAGGCGATAAACCTGGACTAGAGACTTAGGTGTTTAGGTAGGTCGTGGTCTACACCCACATCGGCTTTCACTTGAAGTCTGCCGAGCACATGTCGTGTGCAGACGCTAAGTGGTGGAAACATGTATGAAGAAGTACACCCCTGCAGGGTTAACATTATCTATTCGAATAGCCGCGTCCGCGGTAAAGGACTACTTGGTTGCCTATACAGTTCATAGACAAGTAAATGGATACTACTAAAAATCTCAAGATAAGCGTGAGTGCCGAGGATGGCTCTTCCGTAGGATGACGGAGGTGGATCCTCGGTGGCGTATTTAGGTGGTGAGTAGTGGACTCGTGTGCGCAAAACCATTTCAAGTTGGTGTATCGTAGGATAGCTTAGCCAAGAGTCAAAGCTGGCTTGCTGTAATAACCCCACCAACCCTTCTTGATAATGTGCATGTATGTAGGATCTGATGTAAGTCTTGCTGAGTACCTTTGTACTCATGTTGCTTTAATTTACATTTTTCAGAAGACGTTGCAACCCCTTCTGATGGGTTCTTCGTAGACATTGACATCGATGAGTAGACCGAGGCCCAGGTGGTGATCCTGAGCTTGTGAAGGACCACGTAGTATAGCTAGGCTTTCCAAGCCTCTTTTATTTTACTAGTTGTATGTACTCAGACAAGTTACTTCCGCTGTTGGCTTGTATGTCTGTATGACTTGAATGTGCGTCGTGTGACCCGTGCTTGTGTGTATGCTATGTATGGCTCTCTGAGCCTTAAATAAAGTACTGGTGTCATAGAGTCATGTTGTGATGCCTTGTTGTATTTGCACATATCGAGCATATTGTGTGTATGATTGAAATGCTTGGTATGTGTGGGATCTGACTATCTAGTTGTTTATTCTTAGTAGCCTCTCTTACCGGGAAATGTCTCCTAGTGTCTCCACTGAGCCTTGGTAGCTTGCTACTGCTCCGGAACACTTAGGCTGGCCGGCATGTGTCCTTCTTCGTTCCTGTGTCTGTCCCTTCGGGAAATGTCACGCGATGGATACCGAAGTCCTATTAGCCCGCTACAGCCCGGTTTACCGGAGTCCTGCTAGCCCAGTGCTACAGCCCAGATTCACTTGCTGATGACCGACACGTTCGATGCTGGGTCATGGATGCCTGTCCCTGTAAGTCTGTGCCACTTTGGGTTTACGACTAGCCATGTCAGCCGGGCTCTTTACCATATGGATGCTAGCGACACTATCATATACGTGTGCCAAAAGGCGCAAATGGTCCCGGGCAAAGGTAAGACGACACCCGTGGGAATACCGTGCGTGAGGCCGCAAAGTGATATGAGGTGTTACATGCTAGATCGATGTGGCATCGAGTCGGGGTCCTGACATTAGGTGCATACGATGTGGTAGATGCATTGGAATGGAGGGGCGCCTTTATATGAGGGCAATGAGGGCAAACTGCATTGCATTCACATCGTGCAGCCTCTTTTCCCGGACCTCCTCCCATTACTTCCCTCATGCATTAATTGAAGGAGGATGCATTGGCCATTCAACATATCGGGAACCGCTACTCCCTCCCTCATCTGCATTAAAGCCGTATCGGGAACTACGCCGCCCGCTGTCAAATCGAATACTCCCTCCGTCTACTACCTCTGTCCTGGTTTATTAGTCCCCTATGTAGTTTGTGCTCAATTTTGACCAAAGATTTAACTGACAAAATGTTAGTGCATGTTAACAAAAATTATAACGTTGGGTTCATATTCGAACATAGTTTTCAAATATATAATTTTTTGTGACATGCATGAGCATTTTGTTAGTTAAATTTATGGTCAAAATTTGGCACAGATTACAATGAGGACCAATAAACCAGGACGGAGGTAGTAGGTGAGTATTAAGTCATCTTACGAAAATCAAATACTCCACTAGTAAACACATAGGCGTGGTGCATTAACTCTCACGTTGTTTCTTATTTTTTGACATAAATAGAGGAATCAACCAGGAAGAGATGTGGGGCTTGTATGCATATGATACTAGTGTATGATACTACATCCGTAATGCATGGTATCATATGTTGGTATCATATAGGACTACATTTATTTCCATGCATGACACAAAGTAGTATATAATACTCAAGCTCCCCTTTCCTCATTTAATTCAATGACAACTCATCAAAATTGCTTAGTTGGCATGCATGATACTACCTATGATACTCCCATTACGACCAGCCTTAGTATCATGTAGTACTTTATTTATTGCCATGTACATGACACATAGTTCACGAGCGCTCTCTATATGTACCACCTTTTTTTTAATTTCAAGTTTTGCTCCATGGCGCAATCCATCGATACTACTACTGTACAAAAGTGGAGTATATACATTTTTTAAAAGGCTAGAGGGCGGGGCAGTCTAGCTCGGTCGGTTTCACGAGAGGCGAGGGCCTTTGTGATTTGACGGCTCATTAATGTTGTCAAATCGAATTCTACTGCGCCGCCCGCTGCACGCTCGGCGCCTCCATTAAATCCCTCTGTTAAACCTGCATGCAAACCGAGAATCCTACTCCGGCCACACGTCCGTTCATGAGAGGGCCAGAATTAAACGCAACACCGGCCGAGCTCCTGCCGTCCGCCCTCAGTTTAAACGAGGCCAGACGCCGGCCAAGCTCCTACCGTCCGCCCTCTATTTACACGAGGCCAGACAGACAGCGGGCAAGAATCGCACCCCTCCGCCGCTCCCCCATCTCCTCCTTCACCATTTTCTCCACCCTTCCGATGGCTTCCGATGAGCCGTTCTCCGGCATATTACCCGGCTGGGTGGCCCGCCGAGCCCTCCGGATATGGGCGAGGCCGCTCGGTGCTTCACCAACCTCGCTTGGCCCGACGGAGCCAGTTGCCGCCCCAAGCAGGCGCATGGTTCAGCAACTCGCCGCTCCAGTTCAGCTCGATGAGGAGTGGTGAGTTGCTCCACGCCGGCACGGCAGCGAGCACGCCGGTACGGGCGCCGTCGCTGTCGCGTCGTACCGTGCCACCAGTGCCTGCGGTGGCCGCGCCTCCCGTGTCTGTGGGCGCACCTCCCGTGCCTGCGACAGCGCCATGCAGGCAGAGACAGAAGCCGGGGGTGTGGAGAGCAATGAGTCGGTGGCCAGCTTCTCCGTGTCCGCCGCCATCATCAAGGAGAAGTAGAACACGGGAGGCCGCCGCCACTTGGGACCCATGAAGGCCACCGCCGAGGCGACGACCACGGATTCAGGTGGTTTCTTTGCTGCTTCGTCTCTTCCGAGGACCTTCGTCGACCCCGCAAGTGTCTGACGGACATGAGGAAGACAAAGGGATCCGCGGGCGGCCATTTAGAACTAAAATAAGTCTAGATATATCCATTTCTAGGACAAGTATTTCCGGACGGAGGGAGTATTAATTATACAAGAGAGCCGGATTGGCACCTCTTAGTTCATGTAAATGTAATGAAATCCATCATGTTTATATGAAGATCCGGCTTTTTTATACGAAATCCTTCATGCTTATATGAAATCAGTTCATGTTTGCACGAATTTCATCTGGTTGGTTAGAGTTGTAAAAATGTATGCCGCTGGCGTTTGATGTCGTCCTCTGCGGAAGGAAGCGGGAGGAAATTTGCCGACTGCCGTTGGAGATGCTCTTTATACTAGAAATAATAGAGTGACATCCAATCCATTTGAGTTAATTGCCTGTATGATTGTCCCTCTATAAAAAGTTAATTGCATGTACAGTGTACACGTGACTTGCAGGGTGGCTACAGCTTCGTACAGAAAGTTAAAAAGAAACAAGTCCATCCTTAATATTCTAAGTACTCTGTGGGTTCCACTGTCTAGCGAAAGAAGTATATATTAAATAAATAGAGTAATATATGATATAAAAATCTAAAGTTAAAAGACAGAATTTGAACTCATGTCATCGTGTTGCGAGCATCTGGCACTAACCAGCCCAGCACATTTTTGTTCTAGACCATGCTGGAGATATATCTCCATGTCTACTCTTATATATACTCCATTCGTTCCTAAATATTTGTCTTTTTCAGATTTCAAATGGACTACCACATACGGATGTGTATGTAGACATATTTTAGAGTGTAGATTCACTCATTTTGCTACGTATGTCTTTTCAGGAAGGGGTCAGATTTGTCCTTGATTTATTTATGAGGTATCCAGATGGCACTGCACCGCCAAGAAAAGAGGGTAACATCAAAATTATGGACTACCTTTTTGAGTATGTTGGTAAGGTCCGGTCATAGTCACTTGTTGAAATCTCTAAAAAGACAAATACTCCCTCCGTACGGAAATACTTGTCATCAAAATGGATAAAAGGAAATGTATCTAGACGTATTTTAGTTTTAGATACATCTATTTTTATCCATTTTGATGACAAGTATTTTCGGACGGAGGGAGTAGAAAACAGAGTTGGTGATGATGGTGTGCATGCCCTCCTGCAATATAGGCCGTCAGATTTTTATCTAACGGGTAGGAAGGAAAATATGGCAATTTTGCAAAAATATACCCACACGTCTCTCCACGTTCGCAAATAAGGCCTTCCCTCGTTCAGCCTTTTCTCTCACAAGATAAACTACTCATACAAATGCATCTTGATGTTCCGTGCAATGCACACGCAGCTAGCTAATTTCTTTTTAAATAGTTGCTGCGATAATTGGGTTGAAGTGATATATTTTATGTCTACCCCGAATGATTTCAGATTCACTAGTAGTAACAAAGAAAAGGTTGCCTTGTTAATTAACAGAAAACAGGGTGAAAACTATCACATGAGGCCGGTAAAAACAAGGCACACTAGGTTCAGCGTCATCGTCACTACAGCTGTGCGCGCGCGAGAAGTCTACATATCGAGGGGGCTACCGAGCGAGGCACCGAGACACAATGTTTGAGAGAGAAACCAATTGACAGATTATGATCAGATCGAGTTGTCACCCTTCTGCTGTCACTGTTTGGGGGGAGGGAGAGAAAGACGTGTCGAGAGTGTGCGCGGTAGGCACAGAGGCACAACTAGCGAGTGTGTGTGTGTGTGTGTGTTTGAAAGAGGAGTAGATAGATTATTATCAAGATCGATGTGCCACCCTACTCCTTCGGTGCCGGGTAGTGTGTGTGTGTGTGTGTGTATGTTTGAGAGAGAATCCAGTCGATAGATTAGTATCAAGATCGAGGTGTCACCCTACTCCTTCGGTGTCAGGTAGTGTGTGTGTGTGTGTGTGTGTGTGTGTGTGTTTGAGAGAGAAGCCAGTCGATAGATTAGCATCAAGGTGTCACCCTACTCCTTTGGTGTTGGGAAGTGTGGGTGTGGGGGGGCAGTGACACTCACATATCTCTACTCTTATAAAAAAACAGAGTTGGGGATGATGGTGTTCCTGCCATCCTGCAATATAGGCCATCCAATTTATATCCGACGGACAGGAAGGAAAATATGGCAATTTTCCAAAAAGATACCCACACCCCTATCTGCATTTGCAAATAAGGCATTCCCTTGTTCATCCTTTTCTCCCACAAGATAAACTTCTCATACAAATGCATCTTGATGTTCCGTGCAACGCATGGGCATCTTGCTAGTAGGGAGAAGGAGTTTGTGTGACACATATCTAGCTATATTAAGGGATAGGTAGATAGCATATGTGCGAGAGACATTATTATACTTTGAGACATTAGTGGCTGCGGGTGGGCGGAACTAAAGGGGTGGGCGTGTTAGATATAGAGAGCCTGTGTGTTTCTGTGTGAGATACTTGTAGGACGGGGTAGAAAGACGAATTTAACCCTGACGGAGGGAGAGAAATACACGAAGTGCGCGTGTGTGATTCCGATGCCCACAGGGAAATGAGATATGTATGCGTGTGAGAGAGATTGCACAATTCATTCACGTATCACTATCTAGCGATCGTGGACGTGCATCGCTTGAACATAAGTCAATATCTACTTCGTATCATGGCCAAAGGTACAATATCGATTCAACGCTGTAAAGATTGGACACTCACATATCACATTTTTTTCTATTTAAATAAACCTTTTCAGTTGTGCATGCCAAAGTTACAGTGATGTTTCTTCAAACAACCAATGTAGCTATCATGCACATGCACCATTCTTACTCTTGCATTCAAATTCATTAGTCTTGGATGATTTAAGTTTATATTTTGAAGTAATATATGTAATATTCATATATGAATTCAACGGGTACGCAATTTATGAAATGGAGGCTATGTAATCATATGAGGTAACACTTTTAAGTAGCTAACTACAATATCCATTTCTTTTTGTGCGCCTCTACACTAACACGTCAGTGCATTATGTTTAAAGTAAATAACCAATGTCACCAAATTATCTATTTACACGAGAAATACATAGGTTGAGCGTTTGATCCCTTTTTTTAGAACGCGCCACTACACCCGTACGATTGGCCACGCCCGTGTGAACGTCCAAGTTATCGGCGCATCATCCCGAGTTATTGTGTTTTTTTCTGGGGTGGACTTCACACCAGTTATTAACTGCTGACGCGTGCCCCGTGTACACAGTCTAGCATGACCTTCCCGCTAGCACGGTCCAAAATTAGTTGAAACTGGATACGAACGATCCCGCGGGCGGCAAAATCTCCCGCCTCCTTCTAAAATTTCCGCCACCTTAGTCATTAGCATGCGAAATCCCCCTTTTGTCCTTGGTGCACGGATACCAATAGTTACAATACCGCCCTCATCTACATGATAGGTCGGGGCTGCTTTGGTAACTTCCGGTTCCCTCGACTACATGGCACCCCCATTTCCTCTCCCCCTCCCGCAAAAACGACTAACTCCACAGCACTAGAGCATCTTACATCACACCGTCCGTACTTCGTCGCCCTTTCTCCCCTTCCCTCTCGAAACCCTAGACTGCTCATCCACCGGCGTACCATAGCCCATTCACTGCCAGCGGCGTCCACCTCGCCAGATCTGCTTCTGCAGCCGCATCTACCCCTCCCACCTCCTCTAGAAACAAGTAGACTGCTCATCCACCATTGTACCACAGCCCATTCAGTGTCGGCCTTGTCCACGGCGCCGGATCTGCTTCGCCGGTACTCTCGTCAACCGCCGCGCATCTATAGCGGCTCATTCGTACTCCCCACCGGAGACGCTTCGTCCACACCCTCCGGAGCCGCCCCACCGATGCCCTCGTTGACGGCCTCTGATCCTCTTCGCCGACACCTTCCTCAACCCTACCGGAGCGGCTTCGCCGACACCATCGTCAACCCTACCGGAGTAGCTTCGCCTATACATTCTCAATCCTACCGGGGCCGCTTTGCCAACTGACAAGTCCACGGCCTCAGATCCGCTTCCTCGCACCCTCATCCAACCTACCGGAGCAGCTTCTGACACCCCGTCCACGGCCGCAGATCCGCATTGTCGACACCACCCTTAACCCAACCACCGGAGCAGCTTTTGATGCCCCGTCCACGACCGCAGATCCGCATCGTCGACACCATCCTTAACCCAACCACCGAAGCAGCTTCTGACGCCCCGTCCACGACCGCAGATCCATGTTGTCGACACCATCCTTAACCCAACCACCAGAGCAGCTTCACCTACGCCCTCGTCCACGGCCACAGATCCACTTCGCCCACACCATAGTCCACCCTACCGGAGCCGCTCCACAAACACCCTACTCGACGGTTCTAGATCTACTTATCGGACCCCGATAGCCAGCGCAGTGTCATCACCCATGATGTTTCTAACCTGATTCCCACCATCTGGAGAGATGCCAAGCACCTGCCATGGCCTAGGTACTTGTCACCTTTAAACCCGTCTAGCATCACCTGCCCGATGCACTTCAAATATACTAACCGGTTGTTGTTACCTGTTATGCAGCTGGCAAAAACTACAAGGACGATGTTTCTTCTGGATCTAACAGCTTGGCCAACCAAGATCCTGGACTGAGGCATTGCTATGATCTTGTAAGCGCGTCTCTCTCTCTCTTGTATTGTTCTGTGCCTGCCAGCGTGCTTTGCTAGGATTTTCGACCAGTAATCCCTTTGTGCAGACAATGATTTCTACTATTGGCTGCTAAATTAGATATGTAGATGTCATACATGATACTACCTTGTACCTCCGTTCCTAAATATAAGTCTTTTAGAGATTCCACTATAGGCTACATACAGAGCAAAATGAGTGAATCTACACTCGAAAATGCATCTATATACATCTGTATGTGGTCCATACTGGAATCTCTACAAAGACATATATTTAGGAACAGGGGCAGTACATTACCCAAAATCGTAGGTGGCATGTAGGAATTCCAGTGCACTACATTAGGCTCCCTTAGAGTGCCTGCTAGTCCAGCATACAGAGTCATGGCTAGTTTATGGTACGCACACAATCGTTAATTGGTGGTTTAAATATGCGCAAGGGATATGCAATGTAGTATCATGTAGAGATGTCTGAAATTAGCCATGTCAACTCGCAGATAGGGTTACACAATGAAAAAGTACAAGATGTATGTGGCAATTTCATGGAACATCGCAAAAAAAGGAGAGGCAGCGGTGAGCCTATACAGTGTGCTATGGTATGTCACTCCTCCATTGCAATCATCATGACATGTTATTTGTATGCCAGTTCTATTAGCCAAGTTTCTTAGGGACAGTTATTATGAGTTATCCTAAGAAAATAAGCACTTGTGAATATAAGCTCCATGTAATACGCCAACCAGTTCTTCTCATTGCGTTTTCAGCTTATCTTTGGTATGATCAGTGGAAAGTCTAGATTGCATTATATATTTTTCATTTTGCTGCCCATATGGAAATTAATTTGACTTGAAAACATCCCAAATTGAACCCAGTGCAGTAATTAATATGATAGGAAAACAGACCATCACTATTTGCTCAAAATGCAAATACAAAGATACCATCTAATTGGCACAATCTACTTTGGTCAATGTTTTCCATAGAGATCCCATTGCCTAATTTAAACGAAGAATGCATGAGCCACATTTAAATGAAGAACAATTATTTATTGAAATTCGATGGTCCAAGTGGCTGGTTATTATCATATAGCAGCACCACCTGAAAGCATCATATAGCAGCAGCAGCTCATAGCAACTCATCATACAGCAGCAGCAGTCTGCAATTCATCATATACCAGCAGCAGCTCATAGCAATTCATCATATAGCAGCAGCAGGAGCAGCTCATAGCAATTCATCATATAGCAGCAGCAGGAGCAGCTCATAGTAATTCATCATATAGCAGCAACAGGAGCAGCTTGTAGCAACTCATCATATAGCAGCAGCAGCAGCTCATAGCAATTCATCATATAGCAGCAGCAGCTCATAGCAACTCATCATACAGTAGCAGCAGCTCATAGCAATTCATCATATAGTAGCAGCAGGAGCAGCTCATAGCAATGCATCATATAGCAGCAGCAGAAGCAGCACATAGCAATTCATCATATAGTGGATCAGAATGAAAATTTGGCAAAAAATCATAGGAGATCCTCACCTTGTTGGATGAGCTCATCCTTCAACAGCACCTAAAGGCCATGGCCTGGGAGGAGGGCAGGGGGAACAAGGTGCCTTCTGCCGCAGTGTGGCATCAGCCGTAGTTGTCCAGTGCCCGCCGGAGTAGTGCGTTGGACGAATCATAGTGGAGCAGCTACTGGAGACCATGAGAATGAGGGGCGGCGCCAGAGGGAGGAGCAGCCAGGGATATTTTCCCCTATCCGCCGGCCATGTAGCCTAGCTGGACATAGCATCGTCAAGGACCAGGCCAGATGGGACCAGTGGCGACGGCTCGCTGGAGGAACCCTAGTGCTGTAGGCAGGGGGTCGAGGTAGATGGAAAGGGGAGAGGAGATGCAAGCGGGTAGGGAAATGAATGCTTGCGTGTTTGTTTTTACTTGAGGGTCAGGTGTGACATGGGCGTCAGCAGTTGCATTTTGAGTGTAATATAGGCAGACAACAGAGTCATTTCACTATTCCCCTTCCCTTCAATTTTTAGTGAGGTTCTACCCGAAACACCCCCCTCCAAAGCGAAATTAGTTAAGCCCAAGCCCATAACTCAAAAATGACTTCTTTACATCTTTTATGGCTTATTTTGACAATATGCCCTAAAAAGGCGGAATCGAACTGGCCCTTAACCTGCAATTCAATTGTGCGTGCAATGATGAATCACTCATGCCTGCTATCTGTACATTTAGGCATCATCATACATGGCATAACCTAATACATGTGCATTCCATTGTAGAATCTGGAATATGCAATGTTTATGTTAGTTCATACGTTGCACATGATGTTTAAATGCCCCTTAAATCTGGTCAGTCAAGTAATGGTCTTTAAGCCTCCTTCTTTGCTTCTTTTCTTGATATGTAAGATTTGCTCACACATCTGTTCAATTGCTTGTTTGCATCAGCCAGCCGTACTAGGACTGTTTGCTTTGATTACTTGTTGTTCTTGACCTAACACTCTAATAGAGCTTGTCAACGATTTAAACACTAAGGGCTGCTATAGTGGGGCCTTGTCTAACTCATAGGTGACATAAAGGTTTGGCTGTACACTACAGTAGGCTCTCCAAGAGTACCTGGAGATCCAGTTCGAAGGTATGCCTAGTTTTTACATAGTGCAGACATAGTAAATGCTCATTTCATTGTTTGCAAGTGCAAGAGATGCGGCATGTTTCATTATGTGGTGTTGTTTTGTTATAATCTCATCCTTTTGTGTTCACAGACTGGAAAGTGTGCATATTTATCTTCCAAGGAGATGAGTAACTAGTTTGTGTCACCTTGCAGAGGGGGTGCAATGAAGATAAGATTGAGGATTTCCAAGTACAAGATGTTAGGAAGGAGCCTTGCAAGAGAAGTAGGAGCTGCGCTGAGCCTCTTCAACTTGCTAAGGTAAGTCACTGTATGCAACTCAATAGTTTAATTCCTTGTTTGTTTCAGGCATAGTTAATTTTCTCTTTTCAATTGCTTTATTTGTCCTCACTTAATGAGATGCCCAAATAATTATGCCTAATGTTCGGTACTTGTATCACTATTAGTTGACATAATTAAAGGCGTTACCATTTAATTACTCTGCCAAAGTATGCCAGAAGCTTTGAAGTCTATTAACCAACTATTATTGCATGAGGCTCACAATCTAGTTTATACTACGCTAATGATTGCATAGTTTTGCCTGCTGTAGTATGTTTGTATGAAACCCTCTACTGTTCATTATGCTCCCTAAGACTTTAATTGAGGTACAGAATGGCCAACTGCTTCCTTACTTATACGCAACATGTTGTCTAAATTTGTAACTTGTCTGTGTTTTCAATTGGACCCCAACATCATGTTCCTCTGGTGAGCTAAGAGGGATTTCTATATGCAGGCTGCACAGACTATCTTTTTTATAATTTTTAAAATATCACCTGCTTATGCTTCATGACATGTAACATTTTTTTTGTGAAAGTGACTTGTAACATTATTGTTAGTCCTGTTTTGCCATGTAGTACAAAATAGTGTCTTGTTCGCTTCACTGTTGTAACTATATTTTTGCCCTAGTCATGTGTACTTACAGAAACATTTCAGGATGAAGTGACATCAACACAAAAATCTGCGAGCAGTGCGGCATGGCCGTTACCGAATGATTATGGATTGGAATTGGAATGTGCTGATGTTCTCGAGCATCAACTAGAGGTGGCAAGACAACGTGTACATGATTGTCAACGTATAATCAACAAGTTAAGACTGGACATGCAGGTATTAGATGCAGGAGTCAAAAAAATGAAACAAGACACCAAGGTAACCATGAAGGAATTGGAGATTTTGCAGACTGAAATTTGTGCTATCTGAATCCGGCCAATCCTATTTTCTGAAGAGATTATAGTTCAAATGGAATTAAGTTGATACGCATCCATGATGTATGAGTTGTATTTGCCCAGTGTATGTAATTTGCTGTTTGTGTATGCTTTATTATCACCTGTGCTGAACCAAAATGCCCAGTGGGTATAATCGGCTATAATTTCTTTATTATATAGTGTAGGATTATTCTACCTTTCTATGCCTTGATCTCTTTGTTGTATAGTGTAAGCTTTTTAGAGGTGATAGTATTGAGTAGGATAATTCTTTGAATATGCTATATCATTCAAACGGGGGCCAACTCGCCCGACCATGGCCCTTCACGGGCTGTCGGATCCATGGGCCTTCTACGTCTCGTAGGATCCATGGGCCTTCTATGTCTCGCAGGATCCATGGGCTTTCTACGTCTCGCAGGATCCATGGGCCGCCGACTCATTTATGGGTCTTGTACGGGCCTTTAATGGGTCATAGACGGGCCTATAATGGAAATCGTACGTTTTATGGGCTGACCATAACGGGCCGTTAATTGGTGATGCTATGAAAATGGCCCAACAGACTAACGGACCACAAACGGGCCGACTGTAACAACGGGCTGAATTTGGCCCACAAGTAGAAAATGACAGTAACAGGCCGTAAGTAACCGAATGCTGCAAATGAGCCCAAGAATAAATGGGACCTCAGAAGGCCGAAAGTTAACTTGGGCTGGAAACGGCATAACGGAATAACCGCCCGTTAATGGGTATAAAGTGTTACACTGTTCATTACGGGTCAGTTTCACCGCGGGCCGTTAATGGGTGTAAAGTAATACACTGTTCATTATGGGCTAGTTTCAGCAGGGGCCGCTAATGGGCCAAGAGTTACAAAGGGCCTCATATGGGCTGAAAGACGTCATGGGCCATAAGTGAAAACGGGCTAGAACCATATTGGATGGCCCAGATGACGCTACTGGGCCTAATTCGCATAGGGCGTAACGGGCCTTGGGTTAGCGGGCTGTAAATGGGCTATATGCTAACAGGCCGTTAGCAGGCTTTCCATGGGCCGGCCCGCCAGCTTTTGACCAAGTCAAACGGGCCGGCCTTTTCACAGGAATGGGCCACTGTTGGGTCGTGACACGTGTCGACGTATCATAGGCGCCTTCTGTCCAGTGAGTGGATGACATATGTCCCAATGATGAGCCGACACGTGTTTCCTCCAGCCAATGATGATTTTACACGTGGAAAATCCCCATTGGTCGGGGCTGTTAATGGGTTATCGGATGCAAAACCTGACCCGATAGCTTAACGGCGTTCCGTTACGGTGGATGCCATGTGTCGGTCACCCTTGATGAAAGCACTTCTGTGACGAGTGATTTATCGTCATGGAAGTGGACACTTCCGTGATGATAATTTTGGTAATGTCATGGAACACTTATACGACAGCACAGGTATGACTATCTTGATTCTGTCATAAAATCGTCATGGATGTACATGCATGACAAAAAACGTGACCTACTGTGACAAACACGTATCATCACGGAAGTGTATTTTTTTTGTAGTGATCATCGACGGAGGGAGCTGTCACAACTTGGCAAGTGAATAGCTATGTTACAAGCTGCAATTGGTCAAGAAGAAGCACCCTCGTCCTTACAAGGTGCAATGGCTAAGCGACTCCGACACTATTCAAGTGGAGAATACGCTGCAAGTTTCTTTCAAGATCGGCGCCTACGAGGACACTTTGGAGTGCGATGTGGTTCCTATGTCCGTGTGCCATCTTCTTTTGGGGAGACCTTGGCAATTCGACCGCGGCGTCATCCACAATGGAAGAACTAACCACTATAGCTTCAAGATGAAGGGCAAGGAGTACATACTCCGACCAATGTCACCAAGCCAAGTGATCGCCGACAAGTAAGCTTCCACCCATCATGGAGATACTAGTGAGAGAGTGAACCACCAAAAAGAAAGTGAGAGCCACAAGCCAAAATTGAGCGCCTCTTCGCCAAGAGAGAAAAACTTAGTCCTCCTAGCCACAGAAAGAGAGATGAGAGAAGTGTGTGAGAACCCATCGAGTGTCATCCACTTTGTCCTCCTATGCAAAGATGAGGTGACAAGAACTAACAATCCTAATCCTCTTCCTCTAGTGTTTTCCAACTTGTTGCAGGAATCCAAAGATGCACTAGTAGAAAAAGGACCTAATGTGAAGCTCATTAGTCCCGGTTTGTAATTGAACCGGCACTAATGTGACCATTAGTGCCGGTTCCAACAGCTAGGCGGGCGGCGCTCATTAGTACTGGTTCGTGGCGAACCTTTAGTACCGGTTTGTGCCACGAACTGGTACTAAAGAGGTGGTGACCTTTAGTACGGGTTGGTGGCTCCAACCGGTACTAAAGGTCCCCCCTTTAGTACGGGTTCGTGCCACCAACCGGTACTAAAGGGGTGCGCTGCCACCCGCAGTGCACAATATTTAGTCCCACCTTGCTAGTTGAGAGGAGCTCGCACTGGTTTATAAGCCCCGTCGCGGCTACCGTGTCGAGCTCCTCTCTAAGCAGGCCTTTGTGGGCCTATTGCAAGTCTTCTGCCCTGTGGGCCATACTAGGTCGTACGGGCCTACATCTTGGCCCAACTAGAGGTTGGGTTCTAGTCATATGCAGGCCGTGTCGGCCCAGTAGGTGGGCTGTTTTTGTTTTATTTCAAAAAAAAATATCCCGATTGGTGTTACCAACCGGGACTAAAGGTCCCCCAGACCACGGCGCGCCTCATGCCACGTGGTGGCCCTTTAGTGCCGGTTCGTGCTGAACCGGGACTAAAGGGGGGGGGGGCTTTAGTCTCTACACTTTAGTGTCGGTTGCAGAACCGGCACTAAAGGCCCCTACGAACCGGTAATATAGCTCCGTTTTCTACTAGTGATGTCTTTCCTGATGAGCTACCTCCCGGTCTCCCTCCTCTACGTGGCATTGAACATAGGATCGACCTCATCCCCGGCGCACCTCTTCCAAACAAGGCTCCCTACCGCGTCAACCCCAAAGAAACTAAGGAGATCCAACGGCAAGTACAACAACTCATCGACAACGGACATGTACATGAAAGCTTAAGCCCTTGTGTCGTTCCGGTTATACTTGTGCCCAAGCAAGATGGTAGTTTTCGCATGTGCTCTGATTGTAGACCTATCAATGTTATCACCATTCGTTATAGGCATCCCATTCCTCGCCTAGATGATATGCTAGATGAACTTAGTGGCGCCACCATTTTCTCAAAATTTGATCTTAAAAGTGGCTATTATCAAATCTGCATACAAGAAGGGGATGAATGGAAAACCGCTTTCAAAACAAATTTTGGCTTGTACAAGTGGTTGGTTATGCCTATGGGTTTATCGGAAGCTCCCGGTACTTTCATGCGTCTTATGCATTTTGTGCTTCGTCCTTATATTGGAGTGTTTGTTGTGGTCTACTTCGATGACATATTTGTTTTTAGCCAATCCATGAAAGATCATCTAAATCATGTTAGGGCTGTTTTGCAAACTCTTCACAAGAAACATCTCTATGCCAACATGAAAAAGTGCATGTTTGGTGTTGACAAGCTTGTTTTCTTGGGTTCCGTTGTTTCCTCAAAGGGTGTCCATGTTTATGAATCTAAAATTGAAGCAATTAAAACTTGGCCCCAACCCACTAATTTGCAACAAGTGCATAGCTTTCTTGGCCTTGCGGGTTTCTATTGTCGCTTTGTGAAAGATTTTAGCACCATCGCCACACCTTTGCATGCCTTGAGTAAGAAAATTGCTCATTTTGTTTTGGGACCTTTGCAATCTACCGCATTTGATGAGCTCAAATCTTTGCTTACTCATGCTCTGATTCTTGCTTTACCCAACTTTGACAAAACTTTTGAGGTTCATTGCGATGCAAGTGGTAATGGAATTGGTGGAGTTTTGATGCAAGAAAAGCGAGATATTGCATATTTTAGTGAAAAACTCTATGGTGCTCAACTTAACTATCCCATCTATGACAAAGAATTGTATGCTTTAGTACGTGTGTTACATGTTTATGAACATTAGCTTAGACCGCATGAGTTTGTCATACATACCAATCATGAAACACTTAAGTACCTTAAAGGTCAAACCAAGTTGAATAAACGGCATGCTAAATGGAGTGAATTTATTGAATCTTTCCCCTATGTGATCAAGTACATTAAGGGAAAAGAGAATGTTGTGGCGGATGCACTTTCCCGTAAATGCATGTTACTTAGTCAACTTGAATTGAATGTTGTTGGATTTGATCATATTAAAGATTTGTATGAGCATGATGTGACTTTTGCTACTCCTTGTGCTAAGTGTGTGACGCATACTTCTTGGTAATGATACTATATCAAAGATGGTTATCTTATGAGAGCTAACAAACTATGCATTCTCGAGTCTTCTCTTCATTTGTTACTTTTGCAAGAGGATCATGGAGGTGGACTCATGGGACACTTTGGACATGATAAGACTTTTGCGGTGCTTTCCAAGAACTATTTTTGGCCCAAGATGTTTCGCGATGTCGCCCGCTTCACCAACCGGTGCTCTACATGTTGCAAAGCTAAGTCACAATCTCAATCCCATGGTTTACATATGCCACTCCCTATTCCACATCAACCTTGGGAAGATATTAGCATGGACTTTGTGCTTGGATTACCTAGGACTCAAAATGGCAAGGACTCCGTATTTGTTGTTGTGGACCAATTCTCTAAAATGGCTCATTTTATCCCATGCAACAAGATAGACGATGCTTCACATGTTGCCAATCTCTTTTGTAGGGAAATCTTGAGATTGCATGGTGTGCCAAAGACAATTGTGTCGGATCGAGACATCAAGTTCTTAAGCTACTTTTGGAAGACACTATGCGCCAAGCTCGGAATCAAGCTTCTCTTCTCCACGGTGTACCACCCTTAAACGGATGGCCAAACGAAAGTAACCAACTGGACGCTTGCAACTCTCCTACGCGTGTTGATAAAGAACATTAAGGAGTGGGAGGAGTGCCTACCCATTGCCGAGTACGCCTGCAACCGCGCAAGACACTCTACAACCGGCAAGTCCCCCTTCGAGGTTGTCTACGGTTTCAACCCTTTGTCGCCATTGGACATCCTTCCTCTACCTCTTCAAGAACGAGCCAACATGGACACAAGTGCAAGAGCCGCCTACCTCAAGAAGATGCATGAAGAAACACGTTCCATGATCGAGCGCCAAGTACAACGACTCGCCTCCAAGCTTAACATCAACAAATCTCCGATGGTGTTCCAACCGGGTGATCAAGTATGGATACATCTCTGCAAGGACCGCTTCCCCAAGGAACACAAGTCCAAGCTACTCCCGAGAGCCGACGGACCATTCAAGGTGCTAGCACGCTACAACGACAATGCCTATAAGGTCGACATCCCACGTGACAAGTACAACGTTAGCGACATCTTCAACGTCAAAGACTTGGCCAAGTACCATGGTGATGAAGAGCATGATCCATGGACGGATCTCTCCCAAGAGGAGGAGATGATGCGGAGCATTCCTCACTCATCCCCATGGACTCTACTACAACTCGGCAAGCACCTCGAGGACCAATGACAAGAGCACGTGCACGCAACATCGAGAATGAGGTCAATTCTATCCTCTTCGAGTTTATTTCGGTTTCACATGAGAATTGGGTTCTACCTCAAAGAGACTCGCTATGCATTCTTAGGAACCAAGAAGATGTTCGTGAGAAGGAGAAGACGGATACTCGAGAATCCACAGAGCAAGGGAGAGGAGAGGAGAACAAGAAGAATGAAGGAGAGAAGCTCCTGGACACCCCGGGTGCCCGGACTCAAAGACATGGGGAGGTCCTAACCCCTGGACACCCCGGGTGCCCGGCCTCTACCTGGGCTGTGCCCCAGCTAGCCCCGGGTGCCCGGCTCTCCACCTGGGCCTCGCCTAGCTCACCCCGGGTGCCCGGCCAACCAGCCCCGGGTGCCCGACCTGCACCGCCCCAGCCGCATGTGGCCTCCTCGAGTGCCCGGCCCTAGGACCCCCGGGTGCCCGGACCTCCTCCCTCCGGAGCCCATGACCGGTCTGAGTGCCTGGCTGGTTCCACCCCGGGTGCCCGGACCCCTCCTCCGTGGCTACGCGTTTTAGGGACATTTTAGTCCTTTGTACCCCTCTTTCTCCTAGTTTCGTTCCTTGCCTTTATATACTCTTTACCTAGCTCTTTTGGGAGGTTAACAAAGTATTTAGAACACCAAAGAGAGCTTTGATCCTTGTATCCCCTCCTGTTGGAGATCAAGCCCCCACCTAGGGAAGAATCCTTTGGATTGTCCAGGCCTCCTCTTGGAGAAGATCAACATCAAGACCTCACCTAGTGGGAAGAACTTACCTAGTGCTATTTTCCTTGAATTGTTCATGTAATCTTGTGGATCTCAAGTATGCTACTCTAGTGGATGTGATATTTGGGTTTGTTTGAGAGTTTTGTTCCTTGTGTTCTTCCTCCTTTCCCCCCTCCAAGTGTGAAAAGATCCCCTCTAGGGTTTCACCCTACAACAAAAAGGTAATAGATGGTGTGTTGTTGATGAACTCCTTGCTCTTGTGCTTCAAATGATAGTCTCCCTGAGGGAGTCCTGGATTAGGTTAAACCCTATGGTCAGCAAGATTGGGATGCGGACGATGAAGAAATTCGAAACCCACCCACCACCCACTTAGTAGCCACTGTCGACGATTTAACCGACATGCTCGACTTCGACTCCGAAGACATCGACGGTATGGATGCCGATGAAGGAGATAACCAAGAACCAGCGCCTATAGGGCACTGGAAAGCCACCTCGTCATACGACATATACATGGTGGACACCCTAAAAGAAGGGGATGGCGATGGAACAACGGAGGATGACCCCTTCAAGAAACAGCCTAAGCATCGGCGTCAGCGGCGCCGCTCTAAATCCCGCCAAAGCAAAAACGGCGATTCCGGCACAGGAGACAATAACACCCCGGACAGCGCCAAAGACAACCCCCTCCAGCAGGATTCAGCACAGGAGGATGGAGAAGCCAACCCTCATGAGAGAGCGGCAGACAGAGAGGTCGAGGACGACAATTATATGCCTCCCTCCGAAGACGAGGCAAGCCTCGACGACGATGAATTTGTCGTGCCTAAGGATCCCGTCGAACAAGAGCGTTTCAAACGCAGGCTTATGGCCACGACAAACAGCCTCAAAAGAAAACAGCAGCAGCTTAGAGCGGACCAAGATTTGCTAGCCGACAGATGGACTGAAGTCCTGGCGGCCGAAGAGTACAAACTCGAATGCCCCTCCAAGAGCTACCCAAAGCGCAGGCTGCTACCCCAACTAGAGGAGGAAGCAACTAAACCTACATCACCAGCGTATGATGCGGCCGATCGACCACCCCGTGGCCGCGACAGAGAGGCCTTTCGGCCCTCAACTCAAGCCGCACCCCGGCGCCGCTCAAAAAGTACTAAGGCACGAGGAAACACGCTAGACCTACGAGACATATTGGAGGACAAGGCAAGGTAAACAAGACCGATCTACGGATCGCGTGGGCGCCCCACGACACATGACGATAACCGTCACACCGGATATGGCAAATACGGCCAGGTCGAACACAACAGACAAAGCTCACCCGAGCTACGTCGTGATATAGCCCAGTACAGAGGCGCCGCACACCCACTATGCTTCACAGATGAAGTAATGGATCATCAAATCCCCGAAGGGTTTAAACCCGTAAACATCGAATCATATGATGGCACAACAGATCTTGCGGTATGGATCGAGGATTATCTCCTTCATATCCACATGGCCCGCGGTGATGATCTACACGCCATAAAATACCTCCCACTCAAGCTTAAAGGACCAGCTCGGCATTGTCTTAACAGCTTGCCAGCAGAGTCAATTGGTTGCTGGGAGGACCTGGAATCCGCATTCCTTGACAACTTCCAGGGCACTTATGTGCGACCACCGGACGCCGATGACCTAAGCCACATAATTCAGCAGCCAGAGGAATCGGCCAGACAATTCTGGACACGGTTCCTAACCAAGAAAAATCAAATAGTTGACTGTCCGAACGCAGAGGCCCTCGCAGCCTTCAAACATAATATCCGTGACGAATGGCTTGCCCGGCACCTTGGACAGGAAAAGCCGAAATCCATGGCAGCCGTCACAACACTCATGACCCGCTTTTGCGTGGGAGAAGACAGCTGGCTAGCTCGCAGTAATAACATGACAAAGAGCCCTGGTAATTCAGATACCAAGGACAACAATGGCAGGTCGCGTCGCAACAAGCACAAGCGTCGCATTAATGGCGACAATACTGAGGATACGGCCGTTAATGCCGGATTCAGAGGCTCTAAACCCGGTCAGTGGAAAAAGCCATTCAAAACAAATACCCCAGGCCCGTCCAGTTTAGACCGGATACTCGATCGCTCATGCCAGATACACGGCACCCCCGAACAACCAGCCAATCACACCAACAGGGATTGTTGGGTGTTCAAGCAGGCAGGCAAGTTAAGTGCCGAAAACAAAGACAAGGGGCTGCATAGCGATGACGAGGAGGAGCCTCAGCCGCCGAACAACAGAGGACAGAAGGGCTTCCCCCCACAAGTGCGGACGGTGAACATGATATACGCAACCCACATCCCCAAAAGGGAACGGAAGTGTGCGCTCAGGGACGTATATGCGTTGGAGCTAGTCGCCCCAAAGTTCAACCCGTGGTCCTCCTGCCCGATCACTTCTGATCGAAGGGACCACCCCACTAGCATTTGTCACGGCGGATTCGCTGCATCGGTTCTAGACCCAATCATTGACGGATTTCACCTCACTAGAGTCCTCATGGACGGCGGCAGCAGCCTGAACCTGCTTTACCAGGATACAGTGCGGAAAATGGGCATACCAGGTGTCGAAGCCAGCTGTACAGGCTCAGTTACACTCAAAGTGGTCTTCGGATCCCTGGATAATTTCCGAAGAGAGGAGTTAATCTTTGATATAGTCCCGTTCCGCAGTGGCTATCACGCCCTGCTCGGACGAACTGCATTTGCAAAGTTCAATGCGGTGCCGCACTACGCATATCTCAAGCTCAAGACGCCAGGCCCTCGCGGAGTCATTACGGTCAATGGAAACACCGAACGCTCTCTCCGAACAGAGGAGCACACGGCAGCCCTCGCGGCGGAAGTACAAAGTAGCCTTTTAAGGCAATTCTCCAGTCCGGTTGTTAAACGTACGGACACCGTCAAGCGCGCCCGGAGTAACTTAACAAGACCGTCTCGCACGTTCCGAGAAAGCATAGCAATGCGGCCCCAACCCCAGCCCTCGCGAGATTGCGAAACCTGTACCACGCGTACATAATTACGCTCTGGAAATACCATGGGCATAAGGGGAGGGGCACAACCACGACATGCCCAGAATGCGGCTCAACCGCACTAGGGGCTCCCGATTTGGTCATTTCTCTTTTCTTAGTTTCAGGACTCCACTCTTCGGAAGGCCTGTCCGGCAGTACACTCGCCGAACACATGATGCAACAGCCAGGGAGATAGCAAGCCACGTCGAAAGTCCAGGTGGTCTCTATAACGAGCTAAATACCTGTCTTACTTAAAGTCTCGCAGCTTGCCCCTGGAGGGGGACATGTTAAAAAATCCCATCTCTTGCTTATCGCACTATTTGTATCGTTCTGCTTTCATAGCATCCCTTTAATAAACAATACATAGCTCTTGTCTATTATTCCATTCATTTTTCATATAAATATGTTCAGTCATGACATTATGCAACTGTACACTCTGGTACGGCCAATACACCAGGGGCTTCAGCACCCCAGAATGTGGTGTGAGAAGATCGAACACTCTCATGAGTGCGGCACCCCGAACTTACAGCATTATATGCATTGGCTCCGAATCATGTCTTTGGTCAATAGTTGGGTTTGCCCGGCTCCCATGTTTTGGTACCTTACGTTCCGTTATATTGGCTAAGGTAGCGCTGAGAGAACTACTGCGATTGTGCCCCAGTTGAGCTGGGTTAACACCTCAGTAGAGAAAGCTAAAACTGACTGTCATGATAGGGCGAGAGACCGGTCGCTGTTCGAGAGTTTTTCGAGTCCCTAAAGACTTATGCCGCTTAGAGCGAGGAGCTGGATTTATCCGGCCTAGGCGTGGATACCGCCCCGAACTCGGTCTTCCGAATACTAGGGGCTTCGCCGAAATTTAAAATTATAGAATTCTATGGCTAAGTGAGAGTGATAAAGCATTATAAGTCTGATTGCCTTGTTCATTGTGCTGAGCGCATCCCTCGAAGGACCCAAGAATGGGAACAAGAGCGCTCAGGTTTATCCCGAACACCCCAACACTCGTGGCATGGGGGCAGAAGCCGACGACTTGCATCTCTCAGGTTTAATAAACGGCCGCACAGAAGGTAGAATTTTAAATTCAAAAAGCGTTGCTTAGCGCATATGAACAAGTTTTCAGCGCACAGGATAAACACGAGTGAGTTTACTCAAAAATTACATCCCTGGTACATTCATCCGCTACAAGACGGGCACCCTTCAGGACACCCTCATGATACATCTCGGGCCGGCGATGCTCCTTCCCCTCCGGTGGCCCATCCTTCACCAGCTTCTCAGCATCCAGCTTGCCCCAGTGCACTTTGGCACGCGCAAGGGCCCTACAGGCGCCTTCGATGCATACGGAGCACTTGATGACTTCAAGCCATGGACGGGCATCCACCAGCCGTCGCACCAGCCCAAAGTAGCTCCCAGGCATGGCCTCCCTAGGCCACAGCCGGCCTATAAGGCCCTTCATGGCCTGTTCGGCTGCCTTATGGAGCTCGACCAGCTTTTTCAGCTGGTCGCTCAGGGGCACCGGGTGTCCGGACTCAGCATACTGGGACCAGAACACCTTCTACGTCGAGCTCCCTTCTTCGGCTCGGTAGAATGCGGCAGCGTCGGACACACTGCAGGGCAGATCTACGAATGCTCCTGGAGAGCTCTAGATTCGGGTAAGTAACACGTAATTCACTTTCACATGCTAGTTTTGCATAAAGAATGCCTTACCCGCCGCTATCTTCTTCATCGCCTCAATCTCCTGGAGGGCTTTTTGGGCTTCGGCCTTGGTAGACTTGGCGCTTTCAAGTGCCGAGGCAAGCTCGGACTCTCGCGTCTTTGAGTCAAGCTCTAAACTCTCGTGTTTCTTCACGAGAGCATCGAGCTCTTGCCGCACCTCCGCCACCCGCGCCTCTTGCTTTTCTCGCTCAGTGCGCTCCACGGCCGCATTGTCTTTGGCCTTGGACAGCGCTTCCTTCAGGGCCGCCACCTCGGTTGTGGCCCCTGTAATATTCACGTTGGTCATGTCATTATTTGCAACCAGGTATTTTTATATACTTACATAAGGTACTACCTACCTTCCTTGTCCTCGAGCTGCTTCTTGGCATGGCCGAGCTTGTTCTCGGACCGCTTGAGGCTCTGCTTCAATGCATCGACCTCCACAGTCAGTGCGGCAGAGGTCAGCAGCGCAACCTGCATTCCCATATTGACATAGTTATGTTAGACTCCTGCGAATATCTTTTTAGATCCTCAGTCCGGCTTTTCTTTCCGAACACCAAATTGAGCATCAGGGGCTACTGTCTATGCGGTAACATTTTTATATGTTTTAAATACATACCTCAAAGCCTGTTAGAAGGCTGGTACAGGCTTCGGTCAGCCCGCTCTTGGCGGACTGAACCTTCTGGATCACCGCACTCATAACAGTGCGGTGTTCCTCGTCGATGGAGGCACCGTTAAGCACCTCAAGCAAATTTTCCGGCGCCTCCGGTTGGACGGAGGCCGCCGGCGTCGTAAGCTTGCACTTCTTGCGAGGGAGCCGCTTGCTGGACTCCGGAATCACTGAAGGTTCCAGAGCAGTGTCCGGCCCAGGGCTGGACTTAGATCCCTCTGGGGCTTCACCCCCTTTGGGCCTGGAGTCCAGGAGGTCACCTTGCGGCGCCTCCAGGACCACCTCCTCCTGGTTTAGTCCCTTGTGGGACTCCACCTCGACATCGTCTGTAGGGCGAGGGGAGGTAGCAATTGGAAGTGAAGCGATATTCACGTCCGACGGATCCACGGAGCCGCTCGATGAATCGCCGAGCTGAGCCTTGGGCGGACTGCATGATTAAATTTGGCGTCAGAAGACACTGTACAATAAAGGAACGCCATGAGTTATTCTGGTCTCCGGATACTTACGATTTAGCCAGGGGCTTGGCCCTGGATGGCCACTCGTCTCTGCCGTCTTCGGCGTCGGTGGCGTAGTCCGGAAGAAGGGTCTTCCCCTTCTTGGACCCTCCGGCCTCCCCAGTTGGGGTGGCCTTTCTTTTCTTTCCTCCCCCCGCTGGAGGGGGAGAGGCTTCTTCTTCCTCCTCCTCGTCTTCAGAGGAGGAGTGCGCTTTGGGGTCGTCGGGCAACGGGTCCGACACCACCAGGCGCCGGGAGCTCTTTCGAGTTCCCGTGGCCTTCTTCTTGGCCTTCTTCTTCGGCACCACGTGAGGTGCCGGGGCCAGCAGCTTCGTTAAGCGTGCATCAGCTGGGCCTTCGGGCAAAGGAGCCAGACAGTTAAACCGTCCGGACGTCTCCTTCCAGTCCTGTTAAAGGAGCAGGAGCTTAGATCCCACATAGAATCAGACTATGGAAAACAAGTATCCTGTAAAGGGTAAAACGAGCTTACCGTGCTGGCTTGGCGCTTTGCGCAGAATCCGCGGTCCTCGGTAATAGGTGGGGGAACCTCTGAGCTCTTGAATAGCACCTTCCAGGCATCTTCGTGCGTTGTGTCGAAGAGCCTGGACAAAGTTTGGTGCTGGTCCGGGTCGAACTCCCACAAGTTGAAAGCCCGTCATTGACACGGGAGGATCCGGCAGAAGAGCATGACCTGGACTGCGTTGACAAGCTTAACCTTCTTGTCCACCAAGTTTTGGACGCAGGTTCGGAGTCCGACCACCTCTTTCGGATTACCCCACGACAGGCCCGTCTCTTTCCAGGATGTGAGCCGTGTGGGGATGCCGGATTGGAATTCGGGGGCTTCTGCCCATTCAGGGTCATGCGGCTCGGTGATGTAGAACCACCCCGATTACCACCCTTTGATGGTTTCCACAAAGGAGCCCTCGAGCCAGATGACGTTGGGCATCTTGCCCAGCATGGCACCTCCGCACTCCGCTTGCCGGCCGCCCACAACCTTTGGCTTGACATTGAAGGTCTTTAGCCATAAGCCGAAGTGGGGCTGGATGCGGAGGAAGACCTCACACACAACGATAAACGCCGAGATGTTGAGGATAAAGTTCGGGGCCAGATCATGGAAATCTAGGCCGTAGTAGAACATGAGCCCCCGGACAAATGGGTGGAGTGGGAAGCCCAGTCCGCGGAGGAAATGGGGGAGAAACACTACCCTCTCATGGGGCCCAGGGGTGGGGATGAGTTGCCCCTCATCTGGGAGCCGGTGCGCGATGTCGTTAGACAAGTATCCGGCCTTCCTCAACTTCTTGATTTGCCCCTCCGTAACGGAGGAGGCCATCCACCTGCCTCCCGCTCCGGACATGATTGGAGAAGGTTGAGGTAGGAAGTGCGGACTTGGGCGCTGGAGCTCGAGTGCGCGGAAATGGATAAGCAAAGGAGGAAGAAGGCGTAGATTGAAAGGGTGGATCCTTATCCCCTTATATGGGCGGCCGAAACTATGTGCCCCCACCAGCCTAGTAAAACTCGCTTATCTCCCAAGCGCCGCGATTAATGGCGCGGTTGGGTTACCCACGCCCGTATTGATGAGAATCCCGGAATAAGGGGACACGATCTCTGCTTTGACAAGACGTGCCAAGGAAACCGCCTCGCTAAACACGCTGAGGTGGGACAGTAAAACGATTCGAATACAGGCTTGGCCGTGGCGTGATGTCACACTACGGAATATGTCAGCAGATTAGATTTGCGTAAATATTATTCTCTCTACGGTGGTATGTGGAACTTATTTTGCAGAGCCAGACACTATCCTTGTGTTCAAACATCTTCTATGAAGTATTCGGAGGAGGAACCCGCCATGCAATGCCGAAGACAATTTGCGCGCCAGACTCGTCGTCATTGAAGCCTGGTTCAGGGGCTACTGAGGGAGTCCTGGATTAGGGGGTGTCCGGATGGCCGGACTATGACCTTTGGCCGGACTCCCGGACTATGAAGATACAAGATTGAAGACTCCGTCCCGTGTCCGGATAGGACTTTCCTTGGCGTGGAAGGCAAGCTTGGCGATACGATATGTAGATCTCCTCCCATTGTAACCAACTCTGTGTAACCCTAGCCCTCTCCAGTGTCTATATAAACCGGAGAGGTTTAGTCTGTAGGACGAACAACAATCATACCATAGGCTCGCTTCTAGGGTTTAGCCTCTCTGATCTCGTGGTAGATCTACTCTTGTACTACCCATATCATCAATATTAATCAAGCAGGAGTAGGGTTTTACCTCCATCGAGAGGGCCCGAACCTGGGTAAAAACATCGTGTCCCTTGTCTCCTCTTACCATCCGCCTAGACGCACAGTTCGGGACCCCCTACCCGAGATCCGCCGGTTTTGACACCGACACTCGCCAACACTCAACTCTCTCTCACAGATTTGGCTATGGTGGAAAGATGATTTGAGTGGAAAGCAACTTGAGAAAGGCTAGAGATCAAGATTCATATGGTAGGATTGGAATATCTTGGTCTCAACACATGAGTAGGTGGTTTTCTCTCAGAAAATAAGTAGTGGAAATGTAGGTTTGTTCTGATGGCTCTCTCCATGAATGAAGAGTGGGTGGAGGAGTATATATAGCCTCCACACAAAATCTAGCTGTTACACACAGATTCCCAAACTCGGTGGGACCGAATCAGCAAACTCGGTTGGACTGATTCAGGTCAAAATATGAACATTAGAGTTTTCGGTGGGACCGATATAGTCATCTCGGTGGGACTGATGTGCTAGGGTTAGGGCATAACGTAATCTCGGTGTGACCGATCGCATAAACTTGGTGGGACCGATTTTAGTAATAGGTACACAGAGGGTTGGTCAGGCAAACTCGATGGGACCGATTCACTCACTTTGATGGGACCGAAGTGTTATGAAAAGGAAACAAGGAGTTTGCAATGCAGACTCAGTGGGACCGGTTTTCTCATTTCGGTGAGACCGAAATGTTACAAAAAGGAAATAGAGAGTTTGTAATCCCATCTCGGTGAGACCGAGATCCCTATCGGTGAGACCGAAGTAACTAGGGTTTGTGGCAGTGGCTATGTCAAATGAAACTCGGTGGCGGCGGATAGATCAAACCGGTGGGGCCGAGTTTGACATTTAGGTTTAGGACATATGTGGATGTGAGAAAGTGGCTAAGGGTTTTGGAGCATATCACTAAGCACTTTGAGCAAGCAAGCCATTAAGCAACACCTCATCCCCTTTTAATAGTATTGGCTTTCCTTGGACTCAATGTGATCTTGGATCACTAAAATAGAAAATGCGGGGTCTTGAGCTTTTACCAATATTTGTTCTTAGCATCTTGAAGGGGTTCCACATCCTCTTGTCCATGTCCGTGCCACTCCAGTGTTGAACTTATCTGAAATGCACTAGGTAGAAGTATTAGTCCTAACAAGAGATATGTTGTCATGAATTACCAAAATCACCCAGGGAGCACTTGTGCTTTCAATCTCCCCCTTTTTGGTAATTGATGACAACATACATCAAAGCTTTAGATAAAGATATAAGGAAATAGCAAGTAAAGCTTTGGAAAGACATGCAACATGCATTGGCTCCCCCTACATGTATGCAATCATGTGATGATAGATCATAAGAGTATGAGAATGCATAAACATGTGAGAGCAGGCAATAAGTTACATGTGTCTTGGCTATATGCATCAGAGCAAATGATATAGATACTGGAAATATACCTTCATGTTCATCCACCATTTTGTAGAGACTTGGAGATATAGAGATTGCTTAAAGTGTGATTGAGTTGTGATCTCATAGAATTGGGCTTATCCAAGTACCTACAGGGGTTAGATAACATGCACGAGTACAAGAGTATCCAAGACATATGATCATCATCATAAGAGAATGGTCAAGGATTAGTCATAGTAAGGCTCATGCCTTGCATGCATCCACATGGAGTTTCTACTCCAAATTTGAGGCATCAATGATGTTCAATTCACCTATCAACCTTCGACTTGAGTGTAGCCTTGAGCAACGAGATGAGCCTTGTTGCGTACAACTTGTCCATCTTCATCTTGCTTGTTCTGAAATACCCATTTGGTTCCAATGACATTGTGCTTCTCATCGGGCTTCTCAACCAACATCCACACTTGGTTCCTCTCATAGTTGTGTAGCTCTTCGTGCATGGCATTTATCCAATCCTGATCTTCCAATGCTTCTTCAACCTTCATAGGTTCAATGCTAGAAATTAATGAGTAATGTTCACAAAAGTTAGCCAGACGAGTTTTAGAGCAAGTAATTCTCCCGGTTTGAATGTCATCAAAGATTTGTTCGATGGGATGATCTCTTGAGACTCTTGCTCGAACTCATGATAGCTTTTGTTTGGGTCGGGGTGGAACATCCTCTTCATTGTCTTGTTCTTCTTCTTGTCTTTCTTCGTTGTTGTTGGCGTGATCATTCTCCCATGGAGGTGGAGAAGGAGGTCGTCGAGGTTCATCTTGTTGTACATCCTCGTTATTATCGTCTTGACCTGTCCCACTTGCGGATGCCTCCAAGTTAACTCATGGTTCACCTTGCTGTGAGGTTGAGGCTTCTAGTTGGAGAGACGAGGTACTCTCCTTCGCCTCCGTTGGACGAATCTTGTTGATAGACAAGTCTTGGATTGCTTCCAAAGGATCTTTGTCACTGATAGTGTTCTGGACTAGGGGGTATTCACCACGTCGTCTCCCGGTCAGTTAGATTGGGCCGAGGACCCCCCCCCATGGCCGTATACTCATGGGCCAGTTCGGATAGCTGCCGCTTACAAGGAAGATTCCACAAGACTTGGTGATCAAGACAAGGACTCCTCCCCCACCGGCGTATTCGTCTAGGACTCTTGTTATCCTAGGCATCTGGTACATTATATAAACTAGGGCCAGGCTAGTCGATAGATAAGAACAATCATAATCATAGGCTGGCTTCTAGGGTTAGCCTCTACGATCTCGTGGTAGATCAACTCTTGTAATACTCATATCATCAAGATCAATCAAGCAGGAAGTAGGGTATTACCTCCATCGAGAGGGCCCGAACCTGGGTAAACATCATGTCCCCCACCTCCTGTTACCATTAGCCTTAGACGCACAGTTCAGGACCCCCTACCCGAGATCCGCCAGTTTTGACACCGACATTGGTGCTTTCATTGAGAGTTCCGCTGTGTGATCGGCAAAAGGATCAACGGCTCGACTGCAGATCAACTACGATGTCGACTTCTTCGTCACTGCCTCGACTGGTCACCTTGGCTTGACCGAGGACTACACCCTGCCTCTGATCGTCATGTTTGTATGAGAGCCCTCATTAACATCAACTCCGATCTCTATCAAGAGCATGGAGGAATCATCCATGGAGCTCGAGGGCTCAACATCAACATTGCCCTTGGCGATCGTGCTGTTTTTCTGGACAGCAAACTTGTACCCGCCGCCACTGCCTCTTCAAGTGTCGTTTTAATGATTGCTTTGGTGGAATTGTGCGGAATTGAGTCTACAACAACCTTGGAAAATTTCGTCGAGTTTCGATGGAGGAATCTCTCGCAATCTATCATATACCAGAGCCCTGTCAAATCTGGACAGGAATCTGGACGAGTTTAGGGCGTGGTCTCCAGAGCTAAGCTCGGAGGTCCTCTAAAAGACCCAACTGTTCATCTGCTACGGAATTCCCATATCTACCACCCCTCAAAATTTCAGCTCGATCCGACCGTCCAAACTCCGGGAACCTTCCGATTAGTGCATCACTTTTCGGATCTGTTTTCTGCGCGAGAACGAATCCGACCCGAATTCATCTTTTTTATGAACGGGATTTTGGACATCCTTTTTGAAGGAAGTTTTGTATGGGGTATTGTGTTTTGTTCCCAAACACATCCCACTAATTTTAATGTATTTTTCAATATGACCTTCACCATTACGCTGGTGTCAAACCAGCCCGACAACGTTGCTCTACGGCAGCCGACCTGCGCCACACAGATCGTCACTTTGTTGAGCCGAGCTCAACTTCTTCAGATCATCATCTCGGCAAGCCGAACAAGAGTTCGGTATCGCGAAGGATAAATCCTCACCAACATCACTGCCCCACGGATTACGCGCAGTGGGCACACCGGCATCGCCGCACGGTCACTTCATCAAGCCAGCATTGACCATGTCACAAGTTACGACCTGCATCAGCAAGGCCGAACCGTTGCTTCATCGAGTCGATGTCCATTACGCCGAACTACTTCAACACCTCGATAGACATGGCAGTTGCAACATCTCCTCACCGACCTGCTCCGTCAGGCTAGCTCACAAGGAGGCGGAGAGTTCAAGGCGGGGTACCTCGCGAGGTGCCCGTGACTCAAGCCATGACGACCAAGGGCGCCAGCCGGGCGCCGGCCCGCGCAGTGTCCTTCTTTCCCCTTTGGTGCAAGGGGAGCAAGCGCAGGCGAGAGCATCAAGCAAAGGCATCCATTTCGGTGCAACAAGACTAAGACCAATCCAACGACAGGATGGAGGTCACCGTGGAGCCCAAGTCAGCGTCACCACCAGAGCCTTTGACAGGCGAGGACCAACTTTAGTCAGGATAAGTGTACTAGATGTTCCCCTTCAAAATGGCCAATTGTTGGCGCCCTTCCCGCTCAATATTTGGGAAGAGGCCCAGGGCCTTCACCCATAAATAGGACTAGCCACCCACAGGGTAGAGGGACCGAGACTGAGATCTAGAGAGGAATCTGGAGATAAGATAGGCATTTAGAATCAACCCCTCCAAAGGGACAACGCCACCACAAGAACAGACCCTCGCGAGGCTATTCTTCCTTGTATTGTTCATCATCAGCCCAAGAGGCAATCCACCACGCCACACACTGGAGTAGGGTATTACACCACAATGGTGGCCTGAACCAGTATAAACCCTGTGTCTCTTGTGTTCTTCTTCTCGTAGTTTAGATCCTAGCGATTCAGCGAGGAACAGGTAGGTAGAAGGCGAAACCTCCGCGCGCACCCCAGTGTTCGAACCTCAAGGGTCTGCCGGAACCCTAAATCTGACATTTGGCGCGCCAGGAGGGGTGCGCCGGGATCCACCTTCCGCCACTTTGTGTCCCGCCGCATCGTCATCACCATGTCCGGCGACCAAGCGGGCAACCCTGCCCCCTGGACAGCTTGGCCCGCCAGCGCAGAGCCGCTCGCCCCGGGCGACCCAACGCCCCAGGCAGCTCGCGGTCCGCAGGGCACTGCGGGCAGACCCCGACAGCTCTCACACCGCGACAGATGCGGTCGGCAGCAAGAGCCTCCAACCACGTCGCGGCCACGGCGCTGTACACTCGCCGGGAGCAGGCGAACTCAAGGGCCGCGCTCACGGTGGCCCGAGAGCTGCTGCAGTGCAGGCTGATGGAAGGCGGCTGCGACGTGCTGCTAGAGCGGGTGGCAAAGCTCCTGGGCTTCGCCGCCTCGGGGACTCACCCCTTTTGCACTCAACTCCCGTCTCAGGCCTAGAGCAGCCCGCGCGGGGGCCCCACGCGCACCCACGGGCTCCAAGGCTACCCCGGCACCAATGAAGCCATCGGCACCGGGCCAGCGGCTGCACTGACTCTGCTCCCCGCTGGCGAAGAAGGACTCGTCGCAACCCACGGCCCTAGTGGGCCGCCGCGCTACCACCCCTAGGTTGGCACATCAAGCAGAGCCGCATGGCGCGTGGAGCATTATGACGTGGCCTTCGGGGTGGCGGCCCCCGAAGAGTACGTGCCCCGCATGTTGGACTAAGGGCACCCGCGCGAGGGCGAACAAGGCTCGCTCCTCAGCCCAAGCTGGGGGGACGAGGCACCAGAAGCTGAGCTCTTCCAGGAGTCCCGAGACGGCCCCACCGGCCACTGGAAGCGACGATTATCGGATACCGCTAATTCCTCAGGAGCAGGCATACGCTAATCATGGGTCGCAGGAGATGCAGGTCGCCACAGCAAGCAGTTGCCCCGCTCCCGCAGCCTCCTACCCCTCAGGAGGAGGGCATCGGGGGCTGCAGGGGAGGGGCCGAGATCCGACATCACCACCGCGGCGTTCGGAGCAAGGCGTTCCCAGGAGGTAGGCCCTCCGCTGGGGAGGCACCTTAGGGCCTGCCCCTGGCGGAGGACCCGTGGTCGTCGAGGGAACCGCTGGCGACCGCTCTACCCCATCGGCGGCGTCCTGGTTTCCGGTCGTCGTTGATGGCACTAGAGTGTGGCGCAAGGCGGGGCCCTCGTCTGGCGATATGAAGCAAGGCCGGTACCTGTGAAGAAGGCCCAGCGCCTGTGAAGCTCGCCGCCCCGTGACACTCTCACGTAATAATGAGTGGAGCTGTACACACCCCGGAGTCTCAGGGGTGCCGGCCTCAGGCCCTGGGGCTCCCTCCCACGCCCAGTGGTAGCACTTAGCTCCGCGCTAGTGAGAAAACGTCCAAGACAAGACTAGGTGCCGGATGCGGCCTTTTCTGCCTTCATTGCTTTTCCCTTGGTTGTTGCTTTCCCCCGCTGGATTTAAGTTGGATTCGAATTTGAGATTTGCGTGTGTTCGGGGAAGGGGTGCTTAGTCTCGTTCGAGCAATCTCTCGCGTTTCGGTTACGACCTCGCCTCAGCTGCCTCCCCTCGTGAGCCCCTCGCGAGCCGGGTCTGGCCTAGCTTGCGTGCAGCCCAGACTACCGCCGTTATATCCTCTCAGGAGGTTTTTTCACTTCAGATCCTACAGATTCGATCAAGAGGCATTCGAGACACCACAGCCTCCCACGTATTATCTCAGGACCCGCATGGGACAAAGGTAAAATAGCCAACCGGTTCTTCACCTAGCCCACCACTTGGCGCGGGCATGTGGGCGACACAGCACCCACTAGTACACTGGACATAAGCTTTACATAAGGGGCACCCCCTCTCAAAATGCTCTTACAATAGTCAGGTCGAAAGCCTGAGTTCTATTCATGCAGGGTAAGGAAACAAGAGCAATGCGCGGTCAGTCGGATAAATCCCCTAATGCATCCTCAGGAGCACCACCCGAACTGTCGCTGGCGTCGCTGGCCTCGCCATCGCCCTCTGCATTGTCGCCGGCGGCGTCAGGGCCGTTCACCACGCCGCCCTCGTTGGCAGCCACGATCGCGTCATCATCGTCTGAAGTGAAGGCCCTGACAAGAGCGTCCACGTTGTCGTCCACCCAGACCGCCAGGTCACCCCGGACGGCCTGGGGAACTGGGGCGATGGCGGCGTCAAAGTCGAAGTGAGGATCCATGTTCTGGAGATGGCTGAAGACACGGGAGAAGGCGCGCCCGAGCAGGGCGCGGCTCTTTTCCTCCACCAACCTGTTGGCCCTGACCGACCGCGCCTCCAGCTGCGTCACGATGTCGGTGAAGAACTGAAGGTTACCGGCGTAGTTGGTTGCGTGCGGCGCGCCAACGGCCGCTTCGCAGATGTTGCCCAAGGCCATGTTGGCTCTCTCCCGAAGCGTGGTGAGCATGGGGGTGTGCTCATGTTCCAGGAGCCGCTGCTGACGTATCTCGTCCGCATTCTGGCGCACAACGGCCTCAGCCTCGTCCAGCCGTTGGCAAAGAAGAAGCACCTCGGCACGACAAGTAGTCGACTCCCCCTGCGCCACCTCAATTGCGGCCCGCAAGGCATCAACCCGCCGCGTCGCTTCCTCCAGCTTGGTCCTCGGGGCGGTGGTCCTACCTTCAGCCTCGGTCCGGATCAACGCAGCCTCTCCTCGAACTCTCGAGCACGTCGTTGCCACCCGACGTCCAATCTCCTCCAAGACACGGGTTTCCCGCGCAGCGACATCATTCTCCTCTCGTGTCACCAAGCGCTCCCTTGACTCCAGGCGTTCGTACTCACGTGCGCGTTCGGCAGCTTCCAGCGTCAGCACTTCCTCACGCTTCTGGAGCTCCGCTGGGTCACCGGAAGTCACCTTCATCAACGCGAGGGCCGCCTCGCGCAGCTCCACCTGCTCCTCCAGTGAGCGGCACCGGGCCAGGAGTTCCCGTGCCCTCTCTTCCGTCGCCTCTCGCCGCTGGTCAGCTTCCCGGGCTCCCTCGACGGCCCGGGAACGGGCCACCAAAGAGGCCACCAGCGACGCCTTGGCCTCCTCATCGTCAAGATCGCATTGGCGGCACGCGAGGGCGACTGTCGCCTCCAGCTCGCACCTCTCCGCGACCAAGCGCAGGCCCTCGGCCTCAAGGCGTGCGTCTTCATCAGCAAGCTCTTCACCAAGCAGGCTCACCGCGTCAGCCGCCCTCCGAAGGAACCCTTGGCGAAGAGCGCGACGCTCCCGAGCGCGCTCAAGTACGTCTTCCACGCCGTCATCCGCCCCAAGCAAGCGCCGGGGGGCACTGATTAGCGCTCCCCCTCCGGGCAGGCGGCTGGGGGCTGGCGCCCTTGAGGCGACCGGGCGCACCTCGCCAGGAGCCCGGCCTGGGGCTGGTCCACCCCCAAGTGAAGAGCACTGGGAGTACCCCAGCCAATCACTGTCCACGACCAGACGAGAAGCCCACGGCAGGCTGGCTAGGCCCTGAGAAGGCTCGCGAAGGAAGGTCACGAGGCGCGCGGGGCCGCGTTGCGCCTCGGGGTGATTCGTCTCTTCGACCGACCTCACCACAAGGGCTCTACTGCTCGGAGCGACCGGAGACGGTGGAGAAGGCGGAAGCAGGGGGATGGCTCCTCAGTCATCTCTATGAGCTCGGGAGGAAGGGCCCTGCGGAGCAAGGTTCAGGAAGGGCAGCAGAAGAATCTGGAGCTGGGAAGGGAGAAGGCTTACTCGTCGATGGCGAAGTACTTTCTACGCTTCAGCAGGCGACAAGGGTAATCATCGCCCAAGGCCTCCCTTCTCTTCCGAAGGGCCTCAAAGTCCACGCGGAAGCGGCCCAAGAGTTGAGCGCAGGGGTCAGCCTGCGACGAGGAGGAAACGTCAAGGCGACCCGCGTCAGGGGTGTCTGCCTGATGCGCGCCGCCCGTCGCCTCGCCAAGAAAGGCGGCCGGGGCCTCCGAGGCCTCGGCCCTGGGTGCAGCAGGCGGCTGCTCGCCGCCCTCAGCCTCGGCAGCACGGGCCTCAGGGGACGCTCCCTCTTGAGCGCTGCCCAGCACTGTCGCCCCGGCGGGGGCACCCTCAGCCTCTGGAGGCTCATACCTCCCTGCTCCGCCACTTGAGGAAGAACCACCTCAACCAATTGAAAGGGCGGCCACTGTCACTGGATTCTCGCGAGGCCCCTGGAGGCCGACGGGGTGCGGTCCCCATTCGTCGAAAACGGGCATCTGATTCACGAAGTCTCTCCTGCCCGAACAGAGGAACAGCAAGGCCCCCCTTGCTGGATGCTGCCTGGGTTGGGGTCCCCAGTCAGAACCAAGAGTACCTTACTCAATGCTTCAGGCATCAGGTCCTCTTCCTGGAGCCTCATATGATCCCCGCGCCCGTTGAAGGCCCACATTCAGCGAGAGTGGCGCTGGAGAGGGGCGACCCGGCGTAGCAGGAACTCCTTCACCACCTTGGGCGCCATCACGTCAAGCGATCTCAAGCACTCGAAGCGACGCCAGACGAAGAAGAGCTGGGGGCTTGTGAGCGTCTCCTGGCCCCAGCCCGAATTGTGGACAGCAGGTGAAGTCGGCTTCGACGGCAGGGGACTGGGCACCCCCACGTCCACATACAGCCACCGCTCGCGGAACCCAGGCGCGGGCGGAGGGAGACCAAAGTCAATCCCTAAGGCCGCTGTCTCGGGTGCAGCGATGAAGCTCGCGCATCCCGAGCATTGGGCGGGGTCAACAAGGTGCAGAGCGAAGAAGTGGCGCAATAGGGCGACCGAAGGGATGATGCCTACCATAGCCTCGCAAACGAAGGCGAAGACCGCCAGAAGAGTAATGGAGTCAGGACCCAGATGCATCATGTGGATCTGATAATGGGAGAGCATGGCGTTGAAGAAATCCGAAAATGGGGGAATTAGCCCCGCCCACAGGGCGTCGACGAAATAGGGGACCTCGGTGATTATCCTGTCGATGGAGAACCGAGACGCAGGCCAGGCCGTCGTCCTCCCGCATTCATTGAAGATGGTGGCCAGGGCCGAGCTAACCTTGCCCAAGCCCTCTCGATTGACTATGATCGACCGGTCCACGGCAGGGGCCGCCGACAGCGGCGAACAAGGCAAAGGCATGGGTCCCTTCCCTCTCCCCTTCTTCGTCGGAGCCATGGCGACGAAAGGGGGGAGGAAAGGTTCGAGATTGGCTTCGAAGCAGAAGCTGGAGTTCGAAAGGAGGAAGGACAGAGGGCGCACGAGCAACGGAAAGGGGAGTGGCTGTGTACAACTGCAAGTCCGCCTAGCCTAGCACCAAATGAGGAGGCGTGGGGGAACAATGCCACCCGCGTCCGATCAACCGCCACACGGCGCCCAAGGCCGCAGGCTATTAGGGCCCGCGACGCTTTGCACTTGCCCTTTCGCCTCTCTGCTCGGCCAATTCTGGGCGCGCCTTGGGCCCGGGGGCTACTGTCGGCGTTCTAGGAACGGGGGTCCCCAGACTTGCCTGCCTGCGGCCTGCGGCGTGGCTCAAAGGGGGCCCGGCACGGCCCATCTTCATCAACACAAGCTCAAGACCCTCGCGAGGGACCAAGCCTCGCGGGGCGGGCGACAAGGAGCTTCCTCAGGCACGGCCTCGTCAGGCTGGCTCGCGAGGAGGCGGAGAGTTCAAGGTGGGGTACCTCGCGAGGTGACCGTGACTCAAGCCATGACGACCAAGGGCGCCAGCCGGGCGCCAGCCGGGCGCCAGCCGGGCGCCAGCCCGTGCAGTGTCCTTCTTTCCCCTTTGGTGCAAGGGGAGCAAGCGCAGGCGAGAGCATCAAGCAAAGGCATCCATTTCGGTGCAACAAGAACAAGACCAGTCCAACGGCAAGATGGAGGTCACCATGGAGCCCAAGTCGGCGTCACCACCAGAGCCTTTGACAGGCGAGGACCAACTTTAGTCAGGATAAGTGTACTAGATGTTCCCCTTCAAAATGGCTAATTGTTGGCGCCCTTCCCGCTCAATATTTGGGAAGAGGCCCAGGGCCTTCGCCTATAAATAGGACTAGCCACCCACAGGGTAGAGGGACCGAGACCGAGATCCAGAGAGGAATCTGGAGATAAGATAGGCATCTAGAATCAACCCCTCCAAAGGGACAACGCCACCACAAGAACAGACCCTCGCGAGGTTGTTCTTCCTTGTATTGTCCATCATCAGCCCAAGAGGCAATCCACCACGCACACACTGGAGTAGGGTATTATACCACAATGGTGGCTTGAACCATTATAAACCCTATGTCTCTTGTGTTGTTCTTCTCATAGTTTAGATCCTAGCGATTCGGCAAGGAACAGGTAGGTAGAAGGCGAAACCTCCGCGCGCACCCCAGTGTTCGAACCTCAAGGGTCTGCCGGAACCCTAAATCCGACAATCCCTTCATCGACCTACTCCAGAGACTTCGGTATCGTCAACTGACCAACTTCGTCACGTCAGCTGGACCGGGGGCTCTGCCTCGGCAAGCCAACCTTTGCCAGCATCACCATGCTGCCGCTCCATCGCCCACCAGGCAATGGGTGTGCGATCAAGTCCCGATTTCGGGAATAACCTTTTTTTAGATTGCTACAACAGATAAACCAGGTGCTATTAATCCTAGTAATTTTTTCTTGCTTGGGTTTATTTTTTCAAAAAATTATTACTCTGGTTTGTCCCATCGTCTATACACATGCCTATCAAATGGTGTCCGCATTAACGATGGTCGCGTGGTGGTCAGTCAGTTTCCGTACATAGTTCGGCAAATGCCGTATCCGGAACTCGGACCGACCCGTGAATTCGGGCTTTGCCACACACTTACCATATCACGCCGACGCCCTGCATCGACATTGACCTGGACGCTTAGGCCATATCTCTTTCATTATTTACTTCACTTGTATTAAATAAGTAGAAGAATTTTTTTAATATACATTATTATCTTTATTTATCATTACTTTTGGTTTGCACTATTTTATCTGTGCAGCCAATCGACTTAGACTGAGCCGCGCTGTCACCTCCATCGGCCAAATTGTGTTGTCGCCTTGGTGCGCTACCCTATGTTGGCAACCCCGCGTCGTCACTTTCGTTAGCCTATTCGGTCGGAGCCTCCGGTTTCATCAATGCCGAACACATTAGCTAGCTAAGTCGCTTTCATACTCAAAAACTTTCTGTTTTAAATTTTGTTCGGTTCGACCAAGCATTATACTTTTTGGCAAAAAGTTGTTTGTGACAAAATTCCTTGTCAAAACTTTGTCTACGCCACATAAATTCAATACCCCATTTACTTGGGGGCTTCCTTTATGAAGCTTTCTCCTCTTGCATATGATAATACTTGTACAGCTTCGTTCCTTGTTCGTGTATTACGCCACAATATGCACCATATTGACATAAGTGTTCCGCAAGCTGGGTTGCCTTGCTCCTGTGCTTACCCCTACATTCCCGATTGTTCGGCTAGGGAGTAAAGGGAGCACCTCTGCGATTGTCACGACCGGTTCATCCGAGTTTGGACCTCAGACTGGGTGAAGCCGAAAGCTAGCACTCTTATTGTTTTCAATCATGGCCGGCACACAATGGAACTCATGGGTACAAAAAATCTATTGCACAAGTCTCATAGTAACAATGAGCACCGAAGAAAGGTATCGGTGTGTTGGGATCTATGGTAGGGTGCGTCGACTGCAAATTAAAATTTCCTACGTGTAGAACAACCAAGAACATGCTACGGGAGATGGATCACAGTTCGTTACCACTAGACGTGCAGTGTCGTGCAGCGGAAGAAGAGTTGGGGAAGCGCGTTCGCGTGGATCGTCTCCTCCTCGCCTGATCTCCCTCGAACAGCCGGTCGTCCGATCCCACATACAAGTTCGCCGGAGCGGCGCAAGTGCACCGCCTCTAACGGTATCCGCGCGTGCAGGAGGAACACCGTGCGGCGGACTGCTAGGTCCGATCACACAGTCGGCGGCGAGTGGAGGTGTCTATTCGCAACACATGCAAACCCTAGTCGCAGCACCGAAGTGATCAACCACATAAGCGCGCCGCACCTCCACCTTATATAGGCGTCCGTTGCGGGCTCAACACTTGGGCCTCGCACGGACCCTAAAGCCCACAAGTCTACTCGGCCACAATCCGAATACATCTCGGATCACATCCGACCAGTGTCTTCGGATCCGACCTCGTAGGTTCCTTCCCTTAAGCGCGCGACCCCTTAGGTTCAAGTCAGCTTGGTCGCAGTTCGGATCACCTCCAACCTGCACGGTTGGTAGCAGCCTCTAGCAAGGCGTGCCGACCACTAAGCAGACTATGAAGCTGGTTAGGCGAACATGTACAACGTGTCACACTTATGTTCCCTTTGCCTCACGATATGTGTTGTCGGGCTCAAGGCGAGACTGTCATCCTTGTGCTAGCCCGACCTCTTTCTCATTCCAGTGATCCCGACCACTACCCGGATTATCTCATAATCCTTGTCGCATGGCCATGCTTATCCTGGTCGAATCACACGAGGGGCCCAGAGTATATCTCTCCTCATCGGAGGGGCAAATCCCATCTTGCTTGATCATGTCTCGCAGCATGGGACTGGACATACCCGAAACCTACCTTTATAACTACCCAGTCACGGAGTAGCGTTTGGTCGGCCCAAAGCAAATCTGTCACCATCCTGAGTACATGCGCCAGCTCAGGTCTTAGGACATAGAACGTATGTTGTACTAGAGACTCACAGATGACATATCGCTGCGTCTCATAGTTGGGTCTGTCCGACTCGGACCTTATCTCGACTCGGATTCGACTATGTCAAATCCGACCAGACCTTTCCAAGTCCATATTATCCGGTTAGCATCCAATGCTCCAGGGCTAGTGAGACCAAGCCATCAACCGTGTCATATGCTAGTCTAATCGGCTGCGCGTCCACACAGCCCTTTCGACTAGGGACCTTTTAGGACAGTCATCATACAATGCATAGTCCCACAAACAAGTCACGTACTTGCTGATACACATCATTGATAATGTCCAAGGACTATCTTTATTCATAAACACATAGGAAATATCATCATACATGATTGCCTCTAGGGCATATCTCCAATAGTCTCCCACTTGTACTAGAGTCAATCAAATAGAAATCGAATGCCAATAGCTCTAACGTGCCCCTCATGCTTGGGTTGTGGAAGCGGCTTAGTCAACGGATCTGCAACATATGCATCCATGTGAATCTTGCATAACTCTACATCACCATTCTTTACGATCTTTCGTATTAGGTAATATTTCCAATCTATATGTCTGACCTTGTGGTGATTCCTCGGCTCCTTGGCTTGTGCGATGGCACCAGAATTATCACAATAAAGGTCCAACGGTTTCACCGAGACTGGGAAATCTAACGCCCCGGATCCGATGCGCCAGGTGTCTGCCAGTTATTCGCCGTCGTTGTCATGTCATTTGCTTGCGTGTTGCATATTGTCATGTCATCATGTGCATTTCATTTTGCATACGTGTTCGTCTCATGCATCCGAGCCTTTTCCCCATTGTCCGTTTTGCAATCCAGCGCTCCTATGTCCTCCGGCGCTCCCCTTTTGTCTCCTGTTGTGAGTGGGTGTTAAACTTTCTCAGAATGGACCGAGTCTTGCCAAGCGGCCTTGGTATAGCACCGGTAGACCGCCTGTCAAGTTTCGTGCCATTTGGAGGTCGTTTGGTACTCCAACGGTTAACCGGGTAACCGCAAAGGCCTCTTTTGTGTTGCAGCCCAACACCCCTTCCAAAGTGGCCCAAAAACCCATCCAACTCCCCTCCATGCTCTCGGTCGTTCGATCACAATCGCATGGCCGAAAACCGCTCCTCATTTGGACTCTCCTAGCTCCCTCTACCTATAAATATGTGGCCTCCCCCGAAATTCTGCAGTCCAAACCCCCGAAACCCTAGATTTTTCCCCTCCGCGCCGCGCCGGACATGTCCAACCCGGCCGGACGCATCTCCGCCGCCGCCCGCAGCCTATGGCGCGCCGCCACGTGTCCTTCGCCGCCGTCCCACCGCCGCCGGCCCGCGGAGCCCATCCGGGGCCCGCGCGGGCCCAGATTCG
>NC_041381.1:511565169-511568288 GCF_002162155.2 Triticum dicoccoides | reverse complement strand
GCCCCGCCTCCGCGTCTGCGCCTCCCCAGGCCACCTCACCGCCGGGAACGGGTCCCCAGCCTCGCCTTCTTCCGGATCCGGCGGTCCCCGTCTCTCCGCCGGGCGCCGTTGGCCTCCTCCGCCCTCGCCGGAATCCCAGCGCCGCCGCCGCCGCGGATCGGGAGGCGCCCGATCCAGTCGGCCTCCGCCCAGCGTCGTTGACCTCGCCGCCGTGGGCCCGCAAGCCGGCCCCCAGGCCCAGTTCCTCAGTCCGCGTCCTCCAGCCTGCCAGGCCTGCTCCGCCACCGACCTGGGCCGAGCCCAGCTAGGTGAGAACCCACAAAGTCCCACTCGTGCGACATATAGCCATATAGCGCTTACCTGTTTTTTTTCCTGAAACTGCTAAGTCCCCAGATTCCAGTAATTTTCATGCCATGTTTGACGTGATATATCTCTGCATCCGTAACTCCGTTTCGTGCGTGTAATATGTCAAATTGTTCGTCTCGACGAGTACATCATTTCATTCCATTGCATCATATTAATTTGAGGTCATCTAGATGCCCGAATCATCATCGTAAGAGTGCTTCATAATGTTTTCTGCTGTCTGTTATCAGAACGAGCTCTTTTGTCATTTTTGCCATGATTGATGTGTGCATCCTATGAGGTTGATGTCTTCATGTGTTTTGAACTATGCCATGCCATCTTTACAGGGGTGTTTGTCATGTATTTTTGTGATCAATGTGGTGACTAGCACAAGCATGCAAACTAGGCATCGTGATGTTGCTGATTTTAGTCCCTGTTCTGCTGTTATTTTGATGCCATGTTAACATGATGCTACAGAGTGATCCATGCATAATTTGAGATACTTCAGTAAGGGTGTTTTGAACAATAGGTTATTGTCTATCCATCCATTGTCCTGGTTGCAATTATGAAGTAGTCTAGCATGTCATTTTCGTGCTCTACTTTTGCTTCAAAATGTTTCCTGGCAGATTGTTTACATGTTATTCAATTTGGCCAAGCTTGCTATAGTTGATCCTTGCATGCTATGTACTTGTTCTTGACTTGGTTTGTTTCACAAACATGTCTTCTTGATGATGCTATGCTTATCTTGTCATGCAATGACTTGTGGTGAGTGTATCGAGCTTGTTAAGTAGTGTTCATGTTGTTGCTGTTTTGCTAGGCTGAATCTGTTATTTCGTGATGCTATATAAACATGCTTCTACTAATCATTCTATGCATAATCTGAAGATGTTCTATAAACATGTTTTGATCTACATGTTATGCTCTATCCATACATGCCCCTGGCTGCATTTATAGCTTGCTGTAGCTTGTTCATATCTTGCTCCAAAGTTGCTTCATAATGTTGCTGTCAGCCTGTTAACATTAAGTTCACTTGTTCCCATGTGTTTTGCTAGTGACCCATGCACCCTATGACCTTGCTATTGCCATGCTTAGCTTCACAAACATGTCTTCTTACTGTTGGGTGTCTTTTCATGCCATGTAATGATCTGTAATGAGTTGCACAAGCTCATCTACATGCCTTCATAATTATGTTCCTGCCATGTTTGAATCTGTTTTATAACTTGCTATGTTTACATGGGTGCCATCATATTTTCTGATCCCTTTTGGCTTATGGTCAGTAAGGGACTTTTGATCTATGCATTTAGTAGATTCATGCCATGCCTTTGTTTGCCATGATAAGTTCCTGTAACATGGTGTTTGATAGCTCTAAACATTGCATCGTGATGTTATTTTCTGCAAAGTCTAAAATTGTTATAATTTGCAATCTTACCATGTGTGTTTGAGCATGTTCTAGTGATTTCTGGAGTTAGCTCAGTGTTCATGTTTTGTAATGCTTTACCTGTACATCACGCCCATGCCTTTTGTTATTATGTTGTGGTACTGTAGCTTGTTGTTTTGATGCTTGCAATATGCCTAGTTGCTGTTTTGGACAGCTTGTCCTTTAAACTTGTATAGAGTGCATGTGTTGAACCGCTGCTCCGTTTTGAGTGTGTTCTATATGAAACTTGCTTAGAATTGCATGTAGTTTCATATTATCATGTTGCATCCTTGTTTTGGTGTGTTTGCTTGATGTTTGTATGCATTTTGCATCAATGCCATGTTTAACTTGTTTTGCTCATATCTTCTAGGCCGTAGCTCCAAATCTAATGAACTTTATATGTAACTTGACTAGAATCTCGTGTAGATCATCTTTGTGCATTTTAACTTGATGTTTAACAACTTGAACATAAGGTTTGTTCAGATCTGGACCAATTTCGAAATTTGCATATGAAGACTTACCGGAATTGTTATATGTTGTTCCCACCCTCATTTAAACTTGCCTTGATGTGTTGCTCTTGTTTGCATCATCTCTTGCCATGAGTAGCTTCATGTAGCTTTGTCATGCATCATGCTTGTTCGTGCATCATGCCTTGTTCATGTGTGGTGTGTTTACCATGTTGTGTGCTTCTTTTCGATAGTTCCTGTTTCGTTGCGATCGTGAGGATTCGTTCGTCTACGTTTGGTTCGGCTTCATCCGTTCGTCTTCTTCATGGACTCGTTCTTCTTCCTTGCGGGATTTCAGGCAAGATGACCGCTACCCTGGATCTCACTACCATCATTGCTATGCCAGTTGCTTCGTTCTATCGCTATGCTACGCTACCTATTACCTGTTTATCAAGCCATCCCATATTGCCATGAACCTCTAACATTTGACACCTTTCCTATGCAAACCGTTGTTTGGCTATGTTACCGCTTTTGCTCAGCCCCTCTTATAACGTTGCTAGTTGCAGGTGAAGTTGAAGATTTCTCCATGGTGGACAGGATTTTGGTTGGGATATCACAATATCTCTTATATTATTAATGCATCTATATACTTGGTAAAGGGTGGAAGACTCGGCCTTTTGCCTAGTGTTTTGTTCCACTCTTGCCGCCCTAGTTTCCGTCATACCGGTGTTATGTTCCCGGATTTTGCATTCCTTACGCGGTCGGGTGATTTATGGGACCCCCTTGACAGTTCGCTTTGAATAAAACTCCTCCAGCAAGGCCCAACCTTGGTTTTACCATTTGCCTCACCACCACCTATCCCTTTCCCTTGGGTCGGCCAACCCGAGGGTCATCTTTATTTTAGCCCCCCCGGG
>NC_041381.1:511509882-511565107 GCF_002162155.2 Triticum dicoccoides | reverse complement strand
TTCCTTACGCGGTCGGGTGATTTATGGGACCCCCTTGACAGTTCGCTTTGAATAAAACTCCTCCAGCAAGGCCCAACCTTGGTTTTACCATTTGCCTCACCACCACCTATCCCTTTCCCTTGGGTCGGCCAACCCGAGGGTCATCTTTATTTTAGCCCCCCCCCCCCCGGGCCAGTGCTTGTCTAAGTGTTGGTCCGAACCGGGCAGACTGCGGGGCCACCTCGGGGCAACTCGAGGGCTGGTTTTACTCGTAGGCTGACCTATCCGGTGTTGCCCTGAGAATGAGATATGTGCAGCTCCTATCGGGATTGTCGGTGCATCGGGTGGCTTTGCTGGTCTTGTTTTACCATTGTCGGAAGGTCTTGTAAACCGGGATTCCGAGTCTGATCGGGTCTTCCTGGGAGAAAGTCTATTCCTTCGTTGATCGCCAGAGCTTGTCATGGGCTAAGTTGGGACACCCCTGCAGGGTATAATCTTTCGAAAGTCGTGCCTGCGGTTATAGGCAGATGGGAATTTGTTAATGTCCGGTTGTAGATAACTTGACACCAGATCCGAATTAAAACGCATCAACCGCGTGTGTAGCCGTGATGGTCTCTTCTCGGCGGAGTCCGGGAAGTGAACACGGTTTCTGGGTTATGTTTGACGTAAGTAGGAGTTCAGGATCACTTCTTGATCATTGCTAGCTTCACGACCGTTCCTTTTGCTCTCTTCTCGCTCTTATTTGCATATGTTAGCCACCATATATGCTTAGTCGCTGCTGCAGCCTCACCACTTACCCCTTCCTTTCCTTTTAAGATTTGCTAGTCTTGATACCCATGGTAATGGGATTGCTGAGTCCTCGTGGCTCACAGATTACTACAACAACAGTTGCAGGTACAGGTTATGCGATGATCATGATGCGAGAGCGATGCTTGCTTGCGTTGAGTTCTTCTTCTGCTTCTTCGATCAGAGGATAGGTTCCAGGTCGGCAGCCTGGGCTAGCAGGGTGGATGTCCTTTGAGTTTCTGTTTGTGTTTCATCCGTAGTCGGATGATGCTCTAATGTATTGTGATGTTGTATTCGTGTGGCATTGTATGCCTTATGTATGTATCCCCATCTATTATGTAATGTTGATGTAATGATATCCACCTTGCAAAAGCGTTTCAATATGCGGGTCTATCCTTGGTGGGACCTTCGAGTTCCTTTTGGATAGGGTCGCATATTGGGCGTGACAGGAAAATACCAAGATCATCCAGAAAAGGCCAGATCCAAACACCTTCCTTTGCAGCTTCACAAGCCGCAATGTATTCGGCTTCTGTGGTAGAATCGGCCACCGTATCCTGCTTGGAACTCATCCAGTGCACTGCTCCTCTATTCAGGACGTACACGAATCCGGACTATGATCGACAATCATCTCTGTCGGTTTGGAAACTAGCATCGACGTAACCCCTTACGACGAGCTCTTCCTCACCTCCATAAACTAGGAACATCTCTTTAGTCCTTTTCAGGTACTTCAAAATAGTCTTCACCGCTGCCCAGTGACTCTCACCTGGGTTGGCCTGGTATCTACTTGTTAGGCTTATTGCAAAAGCAACATCAGGCCTTGTACATATCATGGCATACATGATGGATCCGATTGCCGAGGCATACAGAATTCTACTCATCCTGCTTTGCTCATCAGATGTCGAAGGACTCTGAGTCTCGCTTAGCCTTATACCATGTGAGAGTGGCAAGAACCCTTTCTTCGCCTCACTCATGTTGAACCGCTTCAACACTTTATCTATGTACGTGCTCTGGCTTAAGCCGAGCGGCCTCCTCGATCTATCTCTATAGATCTTAATGCCTAAAATATAGATTGCCTCACCAAGGTCCTTCATCGAAAACTTGCCATTCAATGATTCCTTGACCAAGTTTAGCATCGAAACATTGTTCCCGATCAACAATATGTCATCCACATACAAGATCAAAAACACTATCGAGCTCCCACTTGACTTCTTGTATAAACAAGAGTCCTCTTTGCTTTTGATGAAACCGAGACCAGTGACGACCTCATCAAACGAATGTTCCAACTCCGAGATGCTTGCTTCAACCCATAAATGGATCTCTTGAGCTTGCATACCTTACTAGTGCTAGTCGGATCGACAAAACCCTCGGGTTGTATCATATACACGTCCTCGGTTAAATTTCCGTGAAGGAAAGCGGTTTTGACATCCAGCTGCCATATCTCATAATCGAAATATGCAGCTATAGCTAGTATGATCCTCACCGGTTTCAGCATCGCTACCGGCGAGTAAGTCTCGTCGTAGTCAATTCCTTGAACTTGTCCATAACCTTTAGCGACAAGCCGAGCTTTGTGGATCTGAACATTTCCATCCACATAGGTTTTCTTCTTAAAGACCCATTTGCAACCAATGGCTGTTACGCCAGGCGGTGGATCAACCAAGTCCCAGACTTGATTCTCATCCAATGGACTTTAACTCGGATCTCATGGCCTCCAGCCATGCCTCGGAATCTGGGCTCACCATCGCTTCTGCATATGTGGTCGACCCGTCGCTTTATAGCAACAATACATCGTGCACTCTGCGTAATCTTTCCGACCTCCGTGGTTCTGGTGCCGCTTCCACTACGGGTTCCCTGACTGACTCCGGTATGATCTCATCACCAGCCGAGCCGTCCCCGAGTGGTCCTCGAATTTCTTCGAGTCAGAACGTCATCCCACTGGCCTCCCGACTGAGAAACTCTTTCTCAAGGAAAACCCCGTTCCGAGAAACAAACACTTTGTTCTCTTCCTGGTTGTAGAAGCTATATCCCAAGGTTTCCCTCGGATATCCCACGAATATGCATTTATCCAATTTAGGTGTAAGCTTGCCTGACATAAGTCGCTTGACAAATGCTTCACAACCCCAAATCTTTAGAAAAGACAAACTGGGACTCTTCTTGGTCCACATCTCATGTGGTGTCTTGTCTACAGATTTTGATGGTACCCTATTAAGTGTGAAAGCTGCAGTTTCTAGAGCGTATCTCCAGAATGACAATGGTAAATCCGATTTGCTCATCATAGACCGGACCATGTCCAACAAGGTCCTATTCCTTCGTTCCCACACGCCGTTTCTCTGTGGCGTACCTGGAGGTGTGAGCTGAGGTGCTATACCTCGACTTTTCAGATGATCATAAAACGCATGGCTCATGTACTCACCTCCACGATCAGATCGCAGAAGCTTTATAGTCTTGCCGAGCTGATTCTCAACCTCGTTCTAAAACTCTTTGAACTTTTCAAAAGTTTCCGACTTGTGCCTCATCAAATAGATATATCCATATCTACTCAAGTCGTCGGTAAAAGTCACGAAGTACTGATAGCCACCTTTGGCAGTTGTGCTCATTGGACCACACACATCACTGTGTATAAGCTCCAATAGCTCGGACACCCTCTCGCAACTCTTTGCGAAAGGAGACTTAGTCATCTTGCCGAGCAAGCATGATTCACATGTCTCGAACGACCCAGAGTCGAATGAAGTTAGGAGCCCATCATCATGGAGCTTCTTCATGCGTTTCAGACTAATGTGTCCAAGCCGGCAATGCCAGAAGTATGTCGGATTTATCTCATTAGGCTTATGCCTCTTGACATTCACGTTATAGACCGGTTCCTGTTCTAGATTCAATATAAATAGCCCATCAACAATGGGTGCATAGCCGTGGAACATACCATTCAAAAATATCGAACAACCATTATCCTTTAAATTGAATTCATAACCTTGACTCATCAAACATGAGGCAGAAATAATGTTCCGACTAAGTGCAGGAATGTAATAACAATTATTCAATTCCATAATGAATCCAGAAGGAAGCTGGAGTTGCATCGTGCCAACCTCCAACGCAGCAACTCTTGCTTTGTTGCTGACCCTGATGTCAATCTCCCCTTGTGCCACACGCCTAGTTCTTACCAGCCCCTGCATCGAGTTGCAAATATGAACAACCGATCCGGTATCAAATACCCAAGAGATACTAGGTATGTCAGCAAGGTAAATGTCTATAACATATGCAACAAGTGTACCTTTGCTTGAAGTAGCATTCCCAGCTTTCTTGCCATGCTCTGCAAGCCACTTGCTATAGTTCCTCTTCCAGTGACCGGTCTCCTTGCAGTGAAAGTAAACGGTCTTCGAGTCCGGTCCAGACTTTGGCGCAGCGGCGGAGGTTACCGTATCCGTGCCCTTTGCCTTAGCCTTTTTCTTGGACCAACTCTTCTTGAACTTAGCCGATTTCTGGACCATCGACACTTGATGCGTGCCTTTCTTAATATCCTGCTCTGCCACTTTGAGCATCCCATGCAATTTAGTGAGTGATACGTCCATTTTGCATCATGCTTTTATGACAATATTTATTGCATTATGGGCTGTTATTTCATGTTATGTCACGATACTTACGGCTATTCTCTCTTATTTTACAAGGTTTACATGAAGAGGGAGAATGCCGGCAGCTGGGATTCTGGGCTGGAAAAGGAGCAAATATTGGAGGCCTATTCTACGCAACTCCAAAAGTCCTGAAACTCCACGGAATACCTTGAAATAAATAAAGAAAAATCATCTCCAAAGATGAAGGCCAGGGGGCCCACACCCTGCTCACGAGGGTGGGGGGCGCCCCCCCTGGGCGTGCCCCCTACCTCGTGGGCCCCCTGGTGGCTCTCCGACGCCCATCTTCTCCTATATGAAGTCTTTCGATGAAAAAAAATAGGAAGCAACCTTTCGGGACGAGACTCCGCCACCACGAGGCGGAACCTTGGCGGAACCAATCTAGGGCTCTGGCATAACTGTTCTGCCGGGGACACTTCCCTCCGGGAGGGGGAAATCATCACCATCGTCATCACCAACGCTCTTCTCATTGGGAGAGGGCAATCTCCATCAACATCTTCACCAGCACCATCTCATCTCCAAACCCTAGTTCATCTCTTGTATCCAATTCTTGTCTCCAAGTCCGGGATTGGTGCTAGTAGGTTCCTAGTAGTGTTGATTACTCCTTGTAGTTGATGCTAGTTGGTTTATTTGGTGGAAGATCATATGTTCAGATCCTTTATGCACATTATTACTCCTCTGATTATGAACATGAATATGCTTTGTGAGTAATTACGTTTGTTCCTGAGGACAAGGGAGAAGTCTTGCTATTAGTAGTCATGTGAATTTGGTATTCGTTCGATATTTTGATGAGATGTATGTTGTCTAGCCTCTAGTGGTGTTATGTGAACGTCGACTACATAACACTTCACCATTATTTGGGCCTAGAGGAAGGCATTGGGAAGTAATAAGTAGATGATGGGTTGCTAGAGTGACAGAAGCTTAAACCCTAGTTTATGTGTTGCTTCGTAAGGGGTTGATTTGGATCCATATGTTTCATGCTATGGTTATGTTTACCTTAATACTTTTGTTGTAGTTGCGGATGCTTGCAATAGAGGTTAATCATAAGTGGGATGCTTATCCAAGTAAGGGAAGTACCCAAGCACTGGTCCACCCACATATCAAATTATCAAAGTACCGAACACGAATCATATGAGCGTGATGAAAACTAGCTTGACGATATTCCCATGTGTCCTCGGGAGCGCTTTTCCTATCATAAGAGTTTGTCCAGGCTTGTCCTTTGCTACAAAAAGGATTGGGCCACCATGCTACACCTTATTTACTTTTGTTACTTGTTGCTCGTTACAATTTATCTTATCACAAAACTATCTGTTACCACTTATTTCAGTACTTGCAGAGAATACCTTGCTGAAAACCGCTTATCATTTCCTTCTGCTCCTCGTTGGGTTTGACACTCTTACTTATCGAAAGGACTACGATAGATCCCCTATACTTGTGGGTCATCAAGACTCTTTTTTGGCGTCGTTACCGGGGAGTGAAGCGCCTTTGGTAGGTAGAATTTGGTAAGGAAAAATTTATTTAGTGTGCTGAAATTTTCTGTCACTTGTTACTATGGAAAGTAATTGTCTGAGGGGCTTGTTCGGGGTATCTTCACCTCTTCTAGTAGAGCAAAAAGTTGATCATCAACCTACTCAACCTATTGAAAATGAAACTCCTTTTGAGATTCCTTCGGGTTTGATGGAAAAACTGCTAGCTAACACTTTTACAGGAGATGGAACAAAGCATCCTGATGAACATCTACGCTATGTGGATGATGTTTGTGGACTATTTAAGCTTGCAGGTATACCCGATGATGTTGTTAATAAGAAGGCTTTCCCTTTATCTTTGAAGGGAGACGCATTGACATGGTATAGGCTATGTGATGATATGAGATCATGGAACTATAAAAGATTGAAATTGGAATTTCATCAAAAGTATTACCCTATGCATCTTGTTCATTGTGATCGCAATTATATATATAATTTTTGGCCTCGCGAAGGAGAAAGCATCGCTCAAGCTTGGGGGAGGCTTAAATCAATGTTATATGCATGCCCCAATCATGAGCTCGCGAAAGAAGTAATTATGCAAAGTTTTTATGCTCGGCTTTCTGATAACAATCGCACCATGCTCGATACTTCTTGCGTTGGCTCTTTTATGATGAAGACTACTGAATTCAGATGTAATTTATTGGAAAGAATTAATCGCAACTCTGAAGATTGGGACCTCCACAAAGGTAAGGAGTCAGGTATGACACCTAAGTTTGATTGTGTTAAATCTTTTATGGATATCGATATTTTCCGTAAGTTTAGCACTAAATATGGACTTGACTTTGAGATAGTAGCTTCTTTCTGTGAATCTTTTGCTACTTATGTTGATCTCCCCAAGGAGAAGTGGTTTAAATATCATCCTCCCATAGAAGTGAAAGTAGCTACACCTATTAAAGTTGAAGAAAAAATTGTCACTTATAATGATCCTATCGTTCCCACTTCTTATGTTGAGAAACCACCTTTCCCTGTTAGAATGAAGGATCATGCTAAAGCTTCAACTGTTGTTCGTAAAAGCAATATTAGAACTTATACACCTGCTAAGCAAGTCAAAGTAGAACCTAATATTGCTATTGTTAAAGATCTCTTGTCTGATAACATCAATGGGCATGTTATTCAATTCCAGGGTGAAACTGCTAGAATTGCTAAACCTTGTGATAAAGATAAACATAGACCTGTGGTAGGCGTGCCCATTATTTCTGTTAAAATAGGAGATCATTGTTATCATGGCTTGTGTGATATGGGTGCTAGTGCTAGTGTTATACCCATTGACTTATACAAAGAAATTATGCATGATATTGCACCTGCTGAGTTAGAAGATATTGATGTTATAATTAAACCTGCCAATAGAGATACTATATCTGCAGTGGGAATTGTTAGAGATGTTGAAGTCTTGTGTGGAAAAACCAAATATCCCGCTGATTTTCTTGTTCTTGGTTCTCCACAAGATAGATTTTGTCCCATTATATTTGGTAGACCCTTCTTGAATACTGTTAATGCTAAGATAGACTACAAAAAGAATGATGTTACTGTTGGCTTGGATGATATGGTTCATGAGTTTAATTTCTCTAAATTTAGTAAGCAACATCGTGAGGAGGAATTGCCTAGTAAGGATGAAATTATTGGTCTTGCTTCCATTGTCGTGCCTCCTAGTGATCCTTTAGAACAGTATTTGCTAGACCATGAAAATGATATGTTCATGAATGAAAGAAGGGAAATAGATGAAGTATTCTTTAAACAGGAACCTATTCTGCAACACAATTTGCCTGTTGAAATCCTAGGGGATCCTCCTCCACCCAAGGGTGATCCCGTCTTTGAGCTTAAACTGTTGCATGATAATCTTAAATATGCTTATCTTGATGAAAAGAAAATATATCCTGTCATTATTAGCCCTAACCTTTCAGAGCATGAAGAAGAAAGATTATTGAAAACTCTGAAGAAGCACCGTGCTGCTATTGGATATACTCTAGATGATCTTAAGGGCATCAGTCCCACTCTATGTCAACATAAAATAAATTTGGAAGCTGATGCCAAACCAGTTTGTGATCCTCAACGATGTTTGAATCCTAAAATGAAAGAAGTGGTAAGAAAAGAAATACTCAAGCTTCTGGAGGCAGGTATAATTTATCCCGTTGCTGATAGTCAGTGGGTAAGTCCTGTCCATTGTGTCCCTAAGAAGGGAGGCATTACCGTTGTCCCTAATGATAAAGATGAATTGATTCCGCAAAGAATTATCACAGGCTATAGGATGGTAATTGATTTCCGCAAATTAAATAAAGCTACTAAGAAAGATCATTACCCCTTACCTTTTATTGATCAAATGCTAGAAAGATTATGCAAACATACACACTATTGCTTTCTAGATGGTTATTCTGGTTTCTCTCAAATACCTGTGTCAGCTAAAGATCAATCAAAGACTACTTTTACGTGCCCTTTTGGTACTCTTTCTTATAGACGTACGCCTTTTGGTTTATGTAATGCACCTGCTACCTTTCAAAGATGCATGATGGCTATATTCTCTGACTTATGCGAGAAAATTTGTGAGGTTTTCATGGATGATTTTTCCGTCTATGGTACCTCTTTTGATGATTGCTTGAGCAATCTTGCTCGAGTTTTGCAGAGATGTGAAGAAACTAATCTTGTCTTGAATTGGGAAAAGTGTCACTTTATGGTTAATGAAGGTATTGTCTTGGGGCACAAAGTTTCTGAAAGAGGTATTGAAGTTGATAAGGCCAAGGTTGATGCTATTGAAAAGATGCCCTGTCCCAAGGACATCAAAGGTATAAGAAGTTTCCTTGGTCACGCCAGATTTTATAGGAGGTTCATTAAGGACTTCTCAAAAATCTCTCGGCTTCTGACTAATTTATTACAAAAAGATGTACCATTTGTCTTTGATGATGATTGTGTAGAATCATTTGAAATACTTAAGAAAGCATTAGTCTCTGCACCTGTTGTTCAGCCACCTGATTGGAATTTACCCTTTGAAATTATGTGCGATGCTAGTGATTATGCTGTAGGTGCTGTTCTAGGGCAAAGAGTTGATAAGAAATTAAATGTTATCCATTATGCCAGTAAGACTCTAGACAGTGCTCAAAGAAATTATGCTACTACCGAAAAGGAACTTTTAGCAGTTGTGTTTGCTTGTGATAAGTTTAGACCTTATATTGTTGATTCCAAAGTTACTATTCACACTGATCATGCTGCTATTAAATACCTTATGGAAAAGAAGGATGCAAAACCTAGATTCATTAGATGGGTTCTCTTGCTGCAATATTTCTCCGTTTTGGAATATTTAGAAAAATAGAAAAATAAGAAGCGGTCCGGGGAGGACACGAGGCCTCCACGAGGGTGGAGGGCGCGCCCTACCCCCATGGGCGCGCCCCCCTACCTCGTGAGCACCTCGTGTACCCTCTGGACTCCGTTTCCTTGCACGATACGTATTTTGGTCGGTAAAAATTCATTATATATATCCCTGAAGGTTTTGACTCTCGTATCACACAAATATCCTCTGTTTTCGTTTCGAGCTATTTCCGTTGCAGATTTAGAGCACCATGACTTCTCCCTCTTCCAGCAACGAAGACAAGGATGCTTGGCTATTGAAGATAGAGTTGAAAAGAGAGGAACCAGAAGAAATCAACAAGCATGAAAGGATCAAGAAGGCCATGGAGGTTCAAGCTCCGGTGGACCATATTGCTGGGCTCAAGGGCATTATCCGCAAGTTGGAGGAACTTTTATGCTCGATGTGCGATTATCCACTATCATCTTCACCACCTCCATCACCCCCGAGGATATAATCACATGGGTATGGGCACTCCCCTTGGCAACTGCCAAGCTTGGGAGAGGTGCCCTGGTATCGTATCACCATCACAACTCCTATCTTTACCGTATTTCTTAGTTCGATCCTATTAGTAGTATCTTGATTTAGTAGAATAAAGTCATGGCATGATCTAGTTTTGAGTTTTGCTTTACGATCCTTCTTTGTAATCGAGTCTGTGAGCTATATAATAAAGATTAGTGTTGAGTCAAGGGCTTGAGTATTTTGCCATGATCTTGGGTGATTAGAAGAAAAAGAATAAAAAGAATCAAAAAGTTCATATTGATCTTAGTGAAAGTAATGACTTCACATAGAGAGAGTATGATGATTAAAAGTTGTTGGGAGTTGGCAAATATAGCTTTGGTCATCGTTGCAATTAATAGGAAGTAATAAGGAAAGAGAGGTTTCACATATAGATTTATCATTTACATCTTTTATGATTGGGAGCACTCATTAAAATATGACATGCTAAAAGAGTTGAAGTTGGACAAGGAAGACAACATAATGAGTTGTGTTTTCTTACATCCGAGATAAAGTATGTTTTCATGGATCCTCTACCATGTTGAGCTTGCCTTTCCCCCTCATGCTAGCCAAATTCTTAGCACCAAGTAGAAATACTACTTGTGCTTCCAAATACCCTTAAACCAGTTTTGCCATGAGAGTCCACTATATCTACCTATGGATTGAGTAAGATCCCTCAAGTAAGTTGTCATCGGTGCAAGCAATAAAAATTGCTCTCTAAATATGCATGACTTATTAGTGCAGAGAAATAAGCTTTGTACGAACTTGTTGTGGATGCAATAAAAGCGATGGACTACATAATAAAGGTCCACATGCAAGGGGCAATATAAATTGATGTTCTTTTGCATTAAGATTTTGTGCATCAACCCTAAACGCGCATGACAACCTCTGCTTCCCTCTACGAAGGGCCTATCTTTTATTATTATCCTCTACCTTATACAAGAGTCACGGTGATCCTCACCTTTCCTTTTTCATTTTATCCTTTGGCAAGCTTAGCATGTTGGAAAGAGTATGATATACATATCTATTAGATGTGGGGGAGCATGAATTATTATTGTTGACATTACCCTTGAGGTAAAAGGTTGTGGGGCAAAACTATAAGCCCCTATCTTTCTCTGTGTCTGATTAAAACTCCGTAACCACAAGTATCGCGTGAGTGCTAGCAATTATGAAGGACTAAATGATAGTTGAGTATGTGGACTTGCTTTTAAGCTCTGACATAGACTCTTTCCGATGTTATGATAAATTGCAATTGCTTCAATGACTGAGATTATAATTGTTAGTGCCCAATAAGGTTTCTGATTCATGCTTTGGCTTTGTGAATAGATCATCACTTAAACATGAGTAATCATATGACAAAATCTATTTATGTTGCTGTTATGAAATAATCATGATGCCTTCATGTCCGTATTTTGTTTTTATCGACGCCTCTACCTCTAAACATGAGGACATATTTATTGTTATCGGCTTTTCGCTTGAGGACAAGCGAGGTCTAAGCTTGGGGGAGTTGATACGTCCATTTTGCATCATGCTTTTATGACAATATTTACTGCATTATGGGCTGTTATTTCACGTTATGTCATGATACTTACGGCTATTCTCTCTTATTTTACAAGGTTTACATGAAGAGGGAGAATGCCGGCAGCTGGAATTCTGGGCTGGAAAAGGAGCAAATATTGGAGGCCTATTCTACGCAACTCCAAAAGTCCTGAAACTCCATGGAATACCTTGAAAAAAATAAAGAAAAATCATCACCAAAGATGAAGGCCAGGGGGCCCACACCCTGCTCACGAGGGTGGGGGCGCCCCCTACCTCGTGGGCCCCCTGGTGGCTCTCCGACGCCCATCTTCTCCTATATGAAGTCTTTCGATGAAAAAAAATAGGAAGCAACCTTTCGGGACGAGACTCCGCCGCCACGAGGCGGAACCTTGGCGGAACCAATCTAGGGCTCTGGCAGAGCTGTTCTGCCAGGGACACTTCCCTCCGGGAGGGGGAAATCATCACCATCGTCATCACCAACGCTCCTCTCATCGGGAGAGGGCAATCTCCATCAACATCTTCACTAGCACCATCTCATATCCAAACCCTAGTTCATCTCTTGTATCCAATTCTTGTCTCCAAGTCCGGGATTGGTGCTAGTAGGTTGCTAGTAGTGTTGATTACTCCTTGTAGTTGATGCTAGTTGGTTTATTTGGTGGAGTATCATATGTTCAGATCCTTTATGCACATTATTACCCCTCTGATTATGAACATGAATATGCTTTGTGAGTAATTATGTTTGTTCCTGAGGACAAGGGAGAAGTCTTGCTATTAGTAGTCATGTGAATTTGTTATTCGTTCGATATTTTGATGAGATGTATGTTGTCTAGCCTCTAGTGGTGTTATGTGAACGTCGACTACATAACACTTCACCATTATTTGGGCCCAGAGGAAGGCATTGGGAAGTAATAAGTAGATGATGGGTTGCTAGAGTGACAGAAGCTTAAACCCTAGTTTATGCGTTGCTTCGTAAGGGGCTGATTTGGATCTATATGTTTCATGCTATGGTTAGGTTTACCTTAATACTTTTGTTGTAGTTGCGGATGCTTGCAATAAAGGTTAATCATAAGTGGGATGCTTGTCCAAGTAAGGGCAGTACCCAAGCACTGGTCCACTCACATCAAATTATCAAAGTACTGAACGCGAATCATATGAGCGTGATGAAAACTAGCTTGACGATATTCCCATGTGTCCTCGGGAGCGCTTTTCCTATCATAAGAGTTTGTCGAGGCTTGTCCTTTGCTACAAAAAGGATTGGGCCACCTTGCTGCACCTTATTTACTTTTGTTACTTGTTGCTCGTTACAATTTATCTTATCACAAAACTATCTGTTACCACTTATTTCAGTACTTGCAGAGAATACCTTGCTGAAAACCGCTTATCATTTCCTTCTGCTCATCATTGGGTTCGACACTCTTACTTATCGAAAGGACTACGATAGATCCCCTATACTTGTGGGTCATCAGTGAGCTTCTTAGCCATCCCATGCATATGATAGTTCGAGATGAACATCCCATAGCTGGGCGGAAGAGAACCCAGAACAGCATCAGTAGCCAGCTCATCCAAGAGCGAGAAGCCCAAACGATCCAAAGCTTGCACATATCCGATCATCTTGATCACATGTGGGCTCAGTGGATCACCTTCCTTCAGCTTGCAATCCATCAAGGATCGCCAGACGTTGAACCTTTCGGTCCTAGCCTGTGTGTGAAACATGCTCTTGAGACTCTCGATCATATCGTAAGCCTCAACATTTTCGAAATGCTGTTGCAAATTGGGCTCCACACAAGCCAGCATCAGACAGCTGATCTCCGTTGATTCATCAACGAGTTTCTGGTAGCCATTCTTAGTTATGGCATTAGCATTATCGGCAGGTTCCTCTGGAAGTGGATCCTCTAGAACATGTTCCTTTTTATCGTGTTTGAGAGCAATTCTCAGATTTCTATACCAAGTGGTAAAGTTTGTTCCATTCAGTTATCCTTTTCTAGAATTGATTTCAATGCAAAGTTGGGTTGAGCAGGTGGTGCCATTTATCTACAACAGAAAATATGCAATCACTAAGCAATGTGTTTATGTAGAGTAATTCGCCTAAACAGAAATACTCCCACTGAAGTCAGCATCCCTCCGCAAACTCTCAGTGATTCAGGATCCGACTAGCGCATGCGACTAGTGAGCTTTAGCATCACTGCTAGCCAACATACCTATCCGGTAAGCAACTCCTTGCCAATCGTATCTCTATACGATTCCTGTCGGTCGGGAAGGTATCTCATACCCAGGCTCCGAACCTTCTTTGCCACAAGGCCCAAAACCGTTTTGATAGCCTTGTCAAGTTAACCTGATGTAGTGCATGTCCGTGTCCGACACGAACCCTTCAGTTCAAGGACACCTAGCAGCACCCCAATTTTATGAGCCCACTACTAGACGTACTTGACGTGCGAAGGTGCAACATCGGGAATGGCAATTTACTTGATATTCATGAGGGATCTTTCTACCATTCTAACATGCATAGAAACAAATAAGCATAACAATCACAAATAAACACATATTGTGAAATAGTATGGCTCCTTCATGGACGTTCTTCCAGGTCGGCTCCGACTCTGATGACCATCTAGGAACTCCATCTTGTTTGTCACGCCGGGATGCCAAGCCACCAACCTGATCTCTATTATCCAACTACTACAACTAGTAATGAATTTACATAGAGTCACAAGTCGACACGCAGGTCGTTATACAATATAATGACAACACTTTGGCTCCTGCCAGCTGACAAACATTACACGCAGGCCATGTATAAATTACACACATGCATCACATACACATGAGCCATACTATTCACATCAAACCTGCAAAACAAAGTTATGCATAGAATCGCATTCTACTGGTTTGTGTGTCGGGTACAAAATACACGGCGCTACGCACACGGCGGTCCCGCTAGCAGGTTAGCGGGCGGGGTTCGAAGGGGCAGCACCCCTCGCGGATGCAGGCAGTGCCCGACGTTTTCGGAAATCACAGATTGCATCTGAACTCCGTTCACGCCGAATTTTCTGATCTGACCGATCATATTGATCATCGCGAATCCGATTCGGATTTACGTTTCACTGTTAACCCCGATGGCGGATGACCGACCGGTAGGGGTAGATCGTGTCACGACCTCATCAATCCCGATTGACATAAAACATAGCCTTAATGATCCCCATGTGTAGTTGATCACATCAACCGTGCACATAGCCGATCTTATCAACGACAACAGATCTCATCTGCCGCCTCCACATATCTAATATGCATACGATCTGAATCCAAATCCTATAGCAGAGGCTCTGATACCACTGTTGGGATCTACGGTAGGGTGCGTCGACTGCAAATTAAAATTTCCTATGCATAGAACAACCAAGAACATGCTACGGGAGATGGATCACAGTTTGTTACCACTAGACGTGCAGTGCCGTGCAGCGGAAGAAGAGTTGGGGCAGCGCGTCCGCGTGGAACGTCTCCTCCTCGTCCGATCTCCCTCGAACAGCCGGTCGTCCGATCCCACGTACAAGTTCGCCGGAGCGGCGCAAGTGCACCGCCTCTAACGGTATCCACGTGTGCAGGAGGAACACCGTGCGGCGGACTGCTAGGTCTGATCACACAGTCGGCGGCGAGTGGAGGTGTCTATTCGCAACACATGCAAACCCTAGTCACAGCATCGAAGTGATCAACCACATAAGTGGGCCGCACCTCCACCTTATATAGGCGTCCGTCGCGGGCTCAACACTTGGGCCTCGCATGGACCCTAAAGCCCACAAGTCTACTCGGCCATAATCTGAATACAGCTCGGATCACATCCGACCAGTGTCTTCGGATCCGACCTCGTAGGTTCCTTCCCTTAAGCGCGTGACCCCTTAGGTTCAAGTCAGCTTGGTCACAGTTCGGATCACCTCCGACCTGCACGGTTGGTAGCGGCCTCTAGCAAGGCATGCCGACCACTAAGCAGACTATGAAGCTGGTTAGGCGAACCTGTACAACGTGTCACACTTCTGTTCCCTTTGCCTCACGATATATGTTGTCGGGCTCAAGGCGAGACTGTCATCCTTGTGCTAGCCCGACCTCTTTCTCATTCCAGTGATCCCGACCACTACCCGGATTATCTCATAATCCTTGTCGCATGGCCATGCTTATCCTAGTCGGATCACACGAGGGCCCCAGAGTATATCTCTCCTGATCGGAGGGGCAAATCCCATCTTGCTCGACCATGTCTCGCGGCATGGGACTGGACATACCCAAAACCTACCTTTGTAACTACACAGTCACGGAGTAGAGTTTGGTCGGCCCAAAGCAAGTCTGTCACCATCCCGAGTACATGCGCCAGCTCAGGTCTTAGGACATATAATGTATGTTGTACTAGAGACTCACAGATGACATATCGCTGCGTCTCATAGTTGGGACTGTCCGACTTGGACCTTATCTCGACTCGGATCCGACTATGTCGAATCCGACCAGACCTTTCCAAGTCCATATTATCCGGTTAGCATCCAATGCTCCATGTATGGTGAGACCAAGCCATCGACCGTGTCATATGCTAGTCTAATCGGCTGCTCGTCCACACAGCCCTTTCGACTAGGGACCTTTTAGGACAATCATGATACAATGCATAGTCCCACAAACAAGTCACGTACTTGCTGATACACATCATTGATAATGTCCAAGGACTATCTTTATTCATAAACACATAGGAAATATCATCATACATGATTGCCTCTAGGGCATATCTCCAACACGGTGGAGGTACTATTTTCTTCGGAGATGCTTCTTACACTTCATCAGTAATATAGCATAAGTTCCCTGAGCGCGCTTTGTCTGTTACAGCCTTATGGCCTGATTGCTTGGTTATCGGAAACACCGTCGATATTCTTGACAGATGGAGTACATAACACTTTTCGGTCCTTGACCGAAGAGAGAGAAGCCGACGGTCGGTTAAGACGCATTTAAAGTTCGGGTGAACAAAGATATGATATAAGTACTTCGGTACATACTATCATTATACATAAAATTCTTTTTACCCAAGTCACTTGGGTCTCTTAAAATTTATATGAGTTGTTTTTCAAGCTTATGGCACTTTTAAACTATTTGTGTGTTTCCAACATAAGTCTCGAAGTGCAACGCCAGACACCTTTAGAGGTTCAGCAAAAACATTCTCGGATATTGCTATATATGCATCGGTTTCAAATTGTGTCTTCGGTCAATAGTTGGGTTGCCCGGCTCCTGTGCTTGTCTCCTACGTTCCGCTCTGTTCGGCTAGGTGTGCAAAGGGAGAACCACTGCGATTGTGATTCCGGCTCGCATGGTTAAGCACCTCAGTGGAGAAAGCCGAAAACTGACTGTCACAATAAGCATAAACTGGTCAGCAATCCGATGACTATGTTAAATGATAGGCCATTCATAACATTGGCCAAAAGTGTTTACAACTTGACCTCGGCTATCGCGGAACACTAACCGGGGGCTCGTAGCTAGCTTCCCCAGTTTAAAGCTCCTATGACTAAGTGAAAGTTATAAAGCCTGCATATCTGATTGCCTTGTTTCCGCTAACACAACCGCCTTCGGGCACCGAGACGTCAGCTAAGGGTTGTCTTGTTGTTATGGAAACACCATGCATAGTATCTACAAAGGGGTAGAAGCCGACGATGGGCCACTTTCAACTGATAAATGGTCGCAACAGAGTAAAAAAACATATTGTCGGCATTTGCATTTAATATACAAGGTCCGCCTTCCGTAATCATCATTACAAAGCCATAAATATGCATCAATTTGGCTTAGGATTTTTGCCAAAGCTGGGTTGCCTGGCTCCTATGCTTACCCCTACATTCCCGATTGTTCGGCTAGGCGGTAAAGGGAGCACCTCTGTGATTGTTACTACTGGGTCATCCGAGTTAGTACCTCAAACTGGGTGAAGCCGAAAGCTAGCAATCTTAAAGGATCACATTGGTCGGCCACAACGGAAGTGAAAATTTTGGTTCATCAATACCATGGAGTTCGGGAACTTTCCCCAAACTAAATCCTCAATATTTTCCTCCCACATTGATCGGAGATGAGGTTTCATGATCATGATAAGCATGATGACCCAAAGAAAGGAACCGATAGCGGTACTATTTTCCTTAGAAGATGTTTCTTACATTAAGTAATATAACATATCTCTCCCCGTACCTTTGTTTATAAAACCGTATGGCCGGATTGCCTTGTTTTCCATAAATGTTTGCCGTTATAACGACTTTATAAATTAGAAAAACACTCCTCAGCTACTGGCCAAAGAGGTTGAAACCGATGGTCGGTCAACAAAGTTTTGTACAATACGGATTCGAGCATTAATGATATTGAGTACTTGGATACACAGAATCATTACACATAATCTATGATTTTACTCTGGATATCGATCCTTAATTTGGCCACCCATGCCCACATTAAGGCTCAGGGGCTACTGGGCTTGGCGTCCATTATTTATAAATATTAAAGGGGCACATCGATCCCTTGATCTGGTGTTGCCACCTGACTAGTGTCTCGGGGGCTACTGCGTTGCCTGTTCAATGCAGAAAATTCGAAGTGCTTAGTATTCGGCTTGACCGAACTACGGGCAAACGCGTCTTCGGACAACAATAGGTACCATCTGGACCTATCTGGCATCAAGCTAATATATTGCGGCAACTCCTCAAGACCCTCTCTCAAGGGCCCGTTCGCCGATCACTATTATCTCTAATATATTACACTATGTTTCTATTCCTACGTGTGCTGCCGAGCTAGGAATTGATCCTCAGGCCGATTTCGCGCATCGACCTGAGTCTCAGGGGCTACTAGGAACAGCGGTTTCATGTTTTCCTTCAGGTGCATCTTGGGTTTTAGGCTGACACACACCTTGAGGGCTACTGGATATACATATACTGGCTATATATCTCGGCAGAGAATAAAATGCACCGGTCAAAAATCAGCCCGCGGTTGGGGTGGTACACCACCTCAGACGCAGTCCGACATAAAGCTCGGGCGCCAGTGGCTAGCTCCATAGAGAGCATTTTTGGCATTAAGCTCGGCTAAAACCCTTTAACTTTTTTGAACCTAGGTGATCTATGACACCTCGAATATAGTCCGGCGTTGGAGCTTGGACATAGTCCGGCGTTGGAGCTTGGATATAATCCGACGCTGGAGCTCAGATACAGTTCGACATTGGAGCTTAGCTGTAACAATACTCATTAGATACAGTCCGGCGATGGGGCTCGGATACATTCCAGCGTTGGAGCTCGGAAGCGGTCCGGCGTTGGTGCTCGACTGCAAAAGATACCTCGAATGCAGTCCGGCATTGGAGCTTAGACGCAAGAGGACACTACCGCCCAGGAACAACTTCAAACCCGAGGTGTGGCATAAAAATAACAAGGCGTTTATAGAGGCCAGAAACTTAAAGGGGCTCCTCAGATACCCGACGTGTAAACTCTTCGGATGCACTTCGGCGATCCTCAAGAACGAAGATGAGAAGATTTGTTGAACCACTTTTCAAGACCGATGACCGAAGATGAAGAACAGTTCGGAAGAATCAAGGAGCGTCCCCAACTTGAAGACCGATTCAAGGGGCTACTCACGGTGTCCTGGACTAGGGGGTACTCACCATGTTGTCTCCCGATCAGTTAGATTGGGCCGAGGACCCCCATGGTCGTATACTCATGGGCCAGTTCGGACAGCTGCCGCATACAAGGAAGATTCCACAAGACTTGGTGATCAAGAAAGGACTCCTCCCCCACCGGCGTATTCGTCTAGGACTCTTGTTATCCTAGGCATCTAGTACATTATATAAACTAGGGCCAGGCTAGTCGATAGATAAGAACAATCATAATCATAGGCTGGCTTCTAGGGTTAGCCTCTATGATCTCGTGGTAGATCAACTCTTGTAATACTCATATCATCAAGATCAATCAAGCAGGAAGTAGGGTATTACCTCCATCGAGAGGGCCCGAACCTGGGTAATCATCGTGTCCCCCGCCTCCTGTTACCATTAGCCTTAGACGCACATTTCGGGACCCCCTACCCGAGATCCACCGGTTTTGACACCGACAGTCACCTACATCAATTGGCAATTGCTCTACTTGCGAGCCGTTAGATTCATCAAACTTCACATCTACCGTCTCTTCAACCTTTCGGGTGAAATTGTTGTAGACACGGTAAGTGTGAGAGTTTGAGCCATAACTGAGTAAGAAACCTTCATGAGACTTAGGAGCAAATTTTGAACGAGGATGCTTGTAAAGAATGTAACACTTTGAGCCGAATACCCGAAAGTATCCAACTTGGGGTTTGTTACCGGTGAGAAGCTCGTATGCCGTCTTGTCGAGTAGCTTGTGAAGATATAGATGATTCGTTGCATGACAAGCTGTCTCAACCGCTTCTGCCCAAAAGTGTTTTGACGTCTTGTACTCATCAAGCATCATTCTCGCCATTTCGATGAGCGTCCAATTCTTCCTCTCAACAACTCCATTTTGTTGAGGTGTGTACGTAGCTGAGAACTCATGAGATCCCTTCTTCGTCAAGAAAGGTGTCCACATTGGCATTCTTGAACTCCGTTCCGTTGTCGCTGCGAACCTTCTTGATCTTCACTTCAAATTGGTATTGGGCCTTCCTAGCAAAGTTTTTGAAGATCTTTTGAAACTGCGATTTATCATCGAGAAAGAACACCCACGTAAATCTTGAAAAATCATCAACGATGACTAGTCCAAACGAGTTACCACCGAGACTTTTGTAAGCGTTGGGACCAAAGAGATCCATGTGAAGTAGCTCGAGCAGTCTTCTCGTGGTCATGATGTTCTTCATGGGGTGGCTTCCTCCAACCTGCTTTCCTGCCTGACAAGAGCTGCAAAGTCTATCCTTATCAAATATGACATATTTAACACCAAGGGATATGATCACCTTTAATAAGCTTGTCAAGGTTTCGCATGCCCATCGTCTATGCCACAACCAGCCTTTGGAAGATTTAGCAATTTAGCAAGTTCTAGGTTGAGCCTTTTTAGTGAAATAAACAATGTATAGATCACCTCTACGTATGCCGGTAAAGACCATTTTATGATTATTTCTTTGAAACACTTGGCAATCTACTTTAGTAAATAGGACATTGAAACCAAAGTCAGCTAGTCTAGATACAGAAAGTAGATTATAGCCAAGAGATTCAATGAGCATAACATTTTGTATGGAGATGTCATGTGAGATGGCCACTTTACCAAGGCCAACCACCTTACCCTTTGAGTTATCACCGAAAGTGACATACTTTCGAGGGCTGTCATTTTTAGCAAGCTCACGAAACATATCTTTATCTCTGGTCATGTGATCGGTACATCCACTATCAAGGACCCATTCCTTTCCTCCAGCCATGTATCCGCGAAGATTAGCCATAAGACAAAAGTGTCTCATAGACTCTTCAAGATCAAAGTCATTATCATCATCCTCATCATAGTATCCATGTTCAACATCATCTTGCAAATGATTATTTCCTAGAGAGAGTGATTCATTAGATATATGATTTTGACAATGTTCATCTCTATGAATTCTAATAGCTTCGGAAATAATATTGCTAATGATTCCAACATCTCCTTTGGCACGCATGAGATTGGTAACCTCAAATAAACAATCTCCAAACTTAGGATCATTTGGATTCATCTTATTCAAAGCAATAGACTTGTGAAGAATCTCATCTAAGTTTTTCAAGGAATAGTCAGGAAATCGTTCCTCAAGAAATCTCCATATAGTATAAGCACAATCAAGAGTAGGCAAGTGACCAATCAAATTTCTAGGCAATCCTCTAATGATAAGATTGATAGTTCTAAGATTGTGAATCATGTCAAGAGACTCATCATGGGTAGGATGCAAGGGATCAACAACGGGTTCACAAGGAGTAGTAATGTACTTGTTCAAGTGATATTCATGAAAAATTTCAAGCATCTCATTTTTCCACCACTAAAGAACTCTCCATCAAGCATAGGCACTCTGCATCTAAGACTCCCCAACATAGACTCATCCATCTTCCTCCAATGGTGATTAAACCAAAGCAATGGAGACCAATGCTCTGATACCGATTGAAAGGATTGAGAAGAGGTGTCTATAGGAGGGGGTGATTAGACCCTCAACAAACAAAGTTGGCAGTTTTTATGTTTTTCAAGTTGAGGTGGTAGATTAACACAATTTCAAGCATACACAACACAATTCAAGCAAAAATGCAAAGAGTATATGAGCAGCGGAAAGTAAAGCATGTAACTTGCAAAAAAGTAAAGGGATGGGATTGGAGTGTGCAAACACAATTGGATACACGAAGATTTTTGGCGTGGTTCCGATAGGTGGTGCTATCGTACATCCACGTTGAAGGAGACTTCAACCCACGGAGGGTAACGGTTGCGCGAGTCCACGAAGGGCTCCACCCACGAAGGGTCCATGAAGAAGCAACCTTGTATATCCCATCATGGCCATCACCCATGAAGGACTTGCCTCACTAGGGTAGATCTTCACAAAGTAGGGGATCTCCTTGCCCGTACAAACTTCTTGGTTCAACTCCACAATCTTGACGAAGGCTCCCAAGCGACACCTAACCAATCTAGGAGACACCACTCTCTCCAAAAGGTAATAGATGGTGTGTTTTTGATGAACTCCTTGCCCTTGTGCTTCAAATGATAGTCTCCCCAACACTCACCTCTCTCTCACAGATTTGGCTATGGTGGAAAGATGATTTGAGTGGAAAGCAACTTGAGAAAGGCTAGAGATCAAGATTCATATGGTAGGATTGGAATATCTTGGTCTCAACACATGAGTAGGTGGTTTTCTCTCACAAAATAAGTAGTGGAAGTGTAGGTTTGTTCTGATGGCTCTCTCCACGAATGAAGAGTGGGTGGAGGGGTATATATAGCCTCCACACAAAATCTAGCAGTTACACACAGATTCCCAAACTCGGTGGGACCGAATCAGCAAACTCGGTCAGACCGATTTAGGTCAAAATACGAACGTTAGAGTTTTCGGTGGGACCGATATAGTCATCTCGGTGGGACCGATGTGCTAGGGTTAGGGCATAACGTAATCTCGGTGTGACCGATCGCATAAACTCGGTGGAACCGATTTCAGTAATACGTACACAGAGGGTTGGTCAGGCAAACTCGGCGGGACCGATTCGCTCACTTTGGTGGGACCGAAGTGTTACGGAAAGGAAACAGGGAGTTTGCAATGTAGACTCGGTGGGACCTAAGTGTTACGGAAAGGAAACATGGAGTTTGCAATGCAGACTCAGTGGGACCGATTTGCTCATTTCGGTGAGACCGAAATGTTACAAAAAGGAAACAAAGAGTTTGCAATCCCATCTCGGTGAGACCGAGATCCCTACCGGTGAGACCGAAGTAACTAAGGTTTGTGGCAGTGGCTATGTCAAATGAAACTCGGTGGCGGCGGATAGATCAAATCGGCGGGGCCGAGTTTGACATTTAGGTTTAGGACATATGTGGATGTGAGAAAGTGGCTGAGGGTTTTGGAGCATATCACTAAGCACTTTGAGCAAGTAAGCCATTAAGCAACACCTCATCCCCTTTTAATAGTATTGGCTTTCCTATGGACTCAATGTGATCTTGGATCACTAAAATAGAAAATGTAGGGTCTTGAGCTTTTGCCAATATTTGTTCTTAGCATCTTGAAGGGGTTCCACATCCTCTTGTCCATGTCCATGCCACTCCAATGTTGAACTTATCTTAAATGCACTAGGTAGAAGTATTAGTCCTAACAAGAGATATGTTGTCATGAATTACCAAAATCACCCAGGGAGCACTTGTGCTTTCATTAAGCCTTTGATTCTCATCATATTCGTCATTCCTATTTTCTACCCGAGTGCTCTCGTCTTTGTTCTTCTTCTCTCTTGCATTCCTACTTCACACGATCCTCTTTTCTTCCGTGTTGTTCCTTGGATCTCGGGACGAAATCTTCTGTTAGTGGAGGAGAGTTGTAACGCCCCGAAACCGATGCGCCAGGTGTCTCCCAGTTATTCGTCGTCATTGCCATGTTATTCACTTGCGTGTTGCACTTTGCCATGTCATCATGTGCATTGCATCTACATGTTTTTCAAAACTTGCATCCGTTTGGGTTCCTCCGGTTCTCTCCTTTGTCCGTTCTGAGCACAGATATACTCGCCCGCGCCCGCCGCACCTCCCAGACCTTGTTTCGTGAGTGGGAGAGAAACATTCTCGGAATGGGCCTAGAGTTTTTGAGCGGTCTTGGTACATCACTGATAGACCGCCTGTCAAATTTCGTTCCATTTGGAGGTCGTTTGATGCCCCAACGGTTAACTGCGTTAACCGAATCCCTCCTTCTCTTTGTAGCGCAACACCCCTCCACACAACCCACCTAGCCCATCTAATCCACCTCCATGCTCTTTGTCTTTAGATCACGATCGTGTGGGCGAAAACCGCTCCTCAATATGTTGGAAATATGCCCTAGAGGCAATAATAAAAGTATTATTATTATATTTCCTTGTTCATGATAATTGTCTTTTATTCATGCTATAACTGTATTGTCCGAAAATCATAATACACGTGTGAATACATAGACCACAATATGTCCCTAGTGAGCCTCTAGTTGACTAGCTCGTTGTGATCAACAGATAGTCATGGTTTCCTGGCTATGGACATTGGATGTCGTTGATAACGGGATCACATCATTAGGAGAATGATGTGATGGACAAGACCCAATCCTAAGCATAGCACAAAGATCGTGTAGTTCGTTTGCTAGAGCTTTGCCAATGTCAAGTATCTCTTCCTTTGACCATGAGATCGTGTAACTCCTGGATACCGTAGGAGTGCTTTGGGTGTATCAAACGTCACAACGTAACTGGGTGACTATAAAGGTGCACTACAGGTATCTCCGAAAGTATCTATTGTTTTATGCGGATCGAGACTGGGATTTGTCACTCCGTGTAAACGGAGAGGTATCTCTGGGCCCACTCGGTAGGATATCATCATATGCGCAATGTGACCAAGGAGTTGATCACGGGATGATGTGTTACGGAACGAGTAAAGTGACTTGCCGGTAACGAGATTGAACAAGGTATTGGATACCGACGATCGAATCTCGGGCAAGTAACATACCGATAGACAAAGGGAATTGAATACGGGATTGATTAAGTCCTTGACATCGTGGTTCATCCGATGAGATCATCGTGGAACATGTGGGAGCCAACATGGGTATCCAGATCCCGCTGTTGGTTATTGACCGGAGAACGTCTCGGTCATGTCTGCATGTCTCCCGAACCCGTAGGGTCTACACACTTAAGGTTCGATGACGCTAGGGTTATAAAGGAAGCTTGTATGTGGTTACTGAATGTTGTTCGGAGTCCCGGATGAGATCCCGGACGTCACGAGGAGTTCCGTAATGGTCCGGAGGTAAAGATTTATATATAGGAAGTCCTGTTTCGGGCATCGGGACAAGTTTCGGGGTCATCGGTATTGTACCGGGACCACCGGAAGGGTCCCGGGGGCCCACCGGGTGGGGCCACCTGCCCCGGGGGGCCACATGGGCTGTAGGGGGTGCGCCTTGGCCTGCATGGGCCAAGGGCACCAGCCCCAAGAGGCCCATGCGCCTAGGGAACCCTAGAGGGAAGAGTCCTCAAGGGGGAAGGCACCTCCGAGGTGCCTTGGGGAGGATGGACTCCTCCCCCCCCTCTTGGCCGCCGCACCAGATGCCATCTGGAGGCTGGCCGCCGCCCCTTGGGGTGGGAAACCCTAAAGGGGGCGCAGCCCTCCCCTTCCCCTATATATATGAGGCCTAGGGGCTGCCCATAACACGCGATTTGATCTCTCGTTGGTGCAGCCATGCCCCTCTCCCTCCTCCTCTTCTCCCATGGTGCTTGGCGAAGCCCTGCGGGATTGCCACGCTCCTCCACCACCACCACGCCGTTGTGCTGCTGTTGGATGGAGTCTTCCTCAACCTCTCCCTCTCTCCTTGCTGGATCAAGGCGTGGGAGACGTCACCGGGCTGTACGTGTGTTGAACGCGGAGGTGCCGTCCGTTCGGCACTTGATCATCGGTGATCTGAATCACGACGAGTACGACTCCATCAACCCCGTTCACTTGAACGCTTCCGCTTAGCGATCTACAAGGGTATGTAGATGCACTCTCTTTCTACTCGTTGCTGGTCTCTCCATAGATAGATCTTGGTGACACGTAGGAAAATTTTGAATTTATGCTACGTTCCCCAACAGTTGCATCATGAGCTAGGTCTATTGCGTAGATTCTTTGCACGAATAGAACACAAAGTAGTTGTGGGCGTTGATGTTGTTCAATATGCTTACCGTTACTAGTCCAATCTTATTTCGACGGTATTGTGGGATGAAGCGGCCCGGACCGACCTTACACGTACTCTTACGTGAGACAGGTTCCACCGATTGACATGCACTTGGTGCATAAGGTGGCTAGCGGGTGCCAGTCTCTCCCATTTTAGTCGGAACGGATTCGATGAAAAGGGTCCTTATGAAGGGTAAATAGCAATTGGCATATCACGTTGTGGTATTGCGTAGGTAAGAAACGCTCTTGCTAGAAACCCATAGCAGCCACGTAAAACATGCAAACAACGATTAGAGGACGTCTAACTTGTTTTTGCAGGGTATGCTATGTGATGTGATATGGCCAAGAAGAATGTGATGAATGATATGTGATGTATGAGATTGATCATGTTCTTGTAATAGGAATCACGACTTGCATGTCGATGAGTATGACAACCGGCAGGAGACATAGGAGTTGTCTTTATTTTTTGTATGACCTGCGTGTCATTGAAGAACGCCATGTAACTTACTTTACTTTATTTCTAAACGCGTTAGCCATAGAAGTAGAAGTAGTCGTTGGCGTGACAACTTCATGAAGACACGATGATGGAGATCATGATGATGGAGATCATGGTGTCATGCCGGTGACGAAGATGATCATGGAGCCCCGAAGATGGAGATCAATGGAGCTATATGATATTGGCCATATCATGTCACAACTATTTGATTGCATGTGATGTTTATCATGTTTATGCATCTTGTTTGCTTAGAACGACGGTAGTAAATAAGATGATCCCTTACAAAATTTCAAGAAGTGTTCTCCCCTAACTGTGCACCGTTGCTACAGTTCGTCGCTTCTAAGCACCACGTGATGATCGGGTGTGATGGATTCTTACGTTCACATACAACGGGTGTAAGACAGTTTTACACAGCGAAAACACTTAGGGTTAACTTGACGAGCCTAGCATGTGCAGACATGGCCTCGGAACACGGAGACCGAAAGGTCGAGCATGAGTCGTATAGTAGATACGATCAACATGAAGATGTTCACCGATGGTGACTAGTCCGTCTCACGTGATGATCGGACACGGCCTAGTTGACTCGGATCATGTGATCACTTAGATGACCAGAGGGATGTCTATCTAAGTGGGAGTTCATAAGATGAACTTAATTATCCTGAACATAGTCAAAAGACCTTTTGCAAATTATGTCGTAGTTCACGCTATAGTTCTACTGTTTTAGTTATGTTCCTAGAGAAAATATAGTTGAAAGTTGACAGTAGCGATTATGCGGACACTAGAACGCTTATGTCCTTAATGCACTGCTCAGTGTGCTGAACCCCAAACGTCGTTTGTGGATGTTTCGAACATCGAACATACACGTTTTGATAACTACGTGATAGTTCAGTTAAATGGTTTAAGAAGAGGCACCAAAAGACGTTTTCGAAACATCGCGGAACATATGAGATGTTTCGAGGGCTGAAATTGGGATTTCAGGCTCGTGCCCATGTCAAGAGGTATAAGACCTCCAACGATTTTCTTAGCCTGCAAACTAAGGAGAGAAGCTCAATTGTTGAGCTTGTGCTCAGATTGTCTGAGTACAACAATCACTTGAATCAAGTGGGAGTTGATCTTCCAGATGAAATAGTGATAGTTTCTCCGAAGTCATTACCACCAAGCTGCTAGAGCTTCGTGATGAACTATAACATATCAGGGATAGATATGATGATCCTTGATATATTCGCGTTGTTTGACACCGCGAAAGTAGAAATCAAGAAGGAGCATCAATTGTTGATGGTTGATGAAACCACTAGTTTCAAGAAGGGCAAGGGAAAGAAGGGATACTTCATGAAACGGCAAATCAGCTGCTGCACCAATGAAGAAACCCGAGGTTGAACCCAAACCCGAGACTAAGTGCTTCTGTAATAAGGGGAACAACCACTGGAGCAAGATTACCCTAGATACTTGGTAGATGAGAAGGCTGGCAAGGTCGATAGAAGTATATTGGATATACATTATGTTAATGTGTACTTTACTAGTACTCCTAGTAGCACCAGGGTATTAGATACCGGTTCGGTTGCTAAGTGTTAGTAACTCGAAATAAAAGCTACGGAATAAAACGGAGACTAGCTAAAGGTGAGCTGACGATACGTGTTGGAAGTGTTTCCAAGTTTGATGTGATCTAACATCGCACGCTCCCTCTACCATCAAGATTAGTATTAAAACCTGAATAAGTGCTCTTGCACCTAAAGGAATGGTTTATTGAATTTTGATCGTAGTGATACACATGTTCATGCCAAAAGATAGTAATGATAGTACCACCTATTTGTGGCACTGCCACGTAAGTCATATCGGTATAAAATGCATGAAGAAGCTCCATGTTGATGGATCTTTGGACTCACTCATTTTTGAAAAGTTTGAGACATGCGAACCATGTCTATTGGTATATATGCATGAAGAAACTCCATGCAAATGGACCGTTTGAACTCACCACATTTTGAATCACTTGAGATATGCAAATCATACCACATAGGCAAGATGACTGAAAAGCCTCGGTTTCCGTAAGATGGAACAAGATAGCAACTTGTTGGAAGTAACACATTTTGATGTGTGTAGTCCAATGAGTGCTGAGGCATGCAGTGAATATCATTATGTTCTTACTTCACAGATGATTCGAGTAGATGTTGAATATATTTACTTGATGAAACACAAGTCTGAATTATTGAATGGTTCAAGTAATTTCAGAGTAAAGTTGAAGATCATCGTGACAAGAGGATAAAATGTCTATGATATGATCATAGAGATGAATATCTGAGTTACGAGTTTTGGCACACAACTAAGACATTGTGGAAATTGTTTCGCAATTAATACCGCCTGGAACACCATAATGTGATGGTGTGTCCGAACATCATAGTTGCACCCTATTGGATATGGTGCGTACCATGATGTCCCTTATCGAATTACCACTATCGTTCATGGGTTAGGCATTAGAGATAACCACATTCACTTTAAATAGGGCACCACGTAATTCCGATAAGATGACACCGTATGAATTATGGTTTAGAGAAACCTAAGTTGTCGTTTCTTAAAAGTTTGGGGCTGCGACGCTTATATGAAAAAGTTTCAGGTTGATAAGCTCGAACCCAAAGCGGATAAAATGCATCTTCATAGGAAACCCAAAACAGTTGGGTATACCTCCTAATTCAGATCCGAAAGCAATATGGATTGTTTCTAGAATCGGGTCCTTTCTCGAGGAAAAGTTTCTCTCGAAAGAATTGAGTGGGAGGATGGTGGAGACTTGATGAGGTTATTGAACTGTCTCTTCAACTAGTGTGTGACAGGGCACAGGGAGTTGTTCCTGTGGCACCTACACCAATTGAAGTGGAAGCTTATGATATTGATCATGAAACTTCGGATCAAGTCACTCCCAAACCTCGTAGGATGACAAGGATGCGTACTACTTCAGAGTGGTACGTAATCCTGTCTTGGAAGTCATGTTGCTGGACAACAATGAACCTACGAGCTATGGAGAAGCGATGGTGGGCCCGGATTCCGATAAATGGCTTGAGGCCATAAAATCCAAGAGAGGATCCATGTATGAGTACAGATGGATTTCAAAAGGAAGACGGACAATGATGATAAATGTCACCATTATGAAAGCTCGACTTGTCGTTAAGATGTTTTCCGACAAGTTCAAGGAGTTGACTACGATGAGATTTTCTCACTCGTAGCGATGCTAAGAGTCTGTTGGAATTATATGAGCGATTACTGCATTATTTATGAAATCTTGCAGATAGGATGTCAAAACATTGTTTCCTCGACGATTTTCTTGAGGAAAGGTTGTATGTGATACAACCGGAAGGTTTTGTCAATCCCGAAAGATGCTAATAAGTATGCAAAGCTCCAGCAATCCTTCTAAGGACTGGAGTGAGCATCTCGGAGTTGGAATGTATGCTTTGATGATGATCAAAGATTTTGGGTTTGTACAAAGTTTATGAGAAACTTGTATTTCCAAAGAAGTGAGTGGGAGCACTATAGAATTTCTGATGAGTATATGTTGTTGACATATTGATGATCAGAGATGATGTAGAATTTCTAGAAAGCATATAGGGTTATTTGAAAGGTGTTTTTCAATAGAAAACCTGGATTAAGCTACTTGAACATTGAGCATCAAGATCTATAAGGATAGATCAAAATGCTTAATAATACTTTCAAATGATCACATACCTTGACATGATCTTGAAGGTGTTCAAGATGGACCAGTCAAAGAAGGAGTTCTTGCCTGAGTTGTAAGGTACGAAGTTAAGACTTAAAGCTCGACCACGGCAGAAAAGAGAGAAAGGACGAAGGTCGTCCCCTATGCTTTAGACGTAGGCTCCACAGTATGCTATGCTGTGTACCGCACCGAAAGTGTGCCTTGCCATGAGTCAGTCAAGGGGTACAAGAGTGATCCATGAATGGATCATAGGACAGCGGTCAAAGTTATCCTTAGTGACTAGTGGACTAAGGAATTTTCTCGATTATGGAGGTGGTAAAAGAGTTCGTCGTAAAGGGTTACGTCGATGCAAGCTTAACACCTATCCGGATAGCTCTGAGTAGAGATACCGGATACGTATAATGGAGCAATTATTTAGGATAGCTCCAAGTAGAACAGTTGTTTGGAATAGCTCCAAATAGAGCGTGGTAGCTGCATCTAGGAGATGACATAGAGATTTGTAAAGCACACACGGATCTGAAAGGTTCAGACCCATTGACTAAAACCTCTCTCACAAGCAACATGATCAAACATAAAACTCATTGAGTGTTAATCACATAGTGATGTGAACTAGACTACTGACTCTAGTAAACTCTTGGGTATTAGTCACATGGTGATGTGACCTATGAGTGTTAATCACATGGCGATGTGAACTAGATTATTGACTCTAGTGCAAGTGGGAGACTGTTGGAAATATGCCCTAGAGGCAATAATAAAAGTATTATTATTATATTTCCTTGTTCATGATAATTGTCTTTTATTCATGCTATAACTGTATTGTCCGGAAATCGTAATACACGTGTGAATACATAGACCACAATATGTCCCTAGTGAGCCTCTAGTTGACTAGCTCGTTGTGATCAACAGATAGTCATGGTTCCCTGGCTATGGACATTGGATGTCGTTGATAACGGGATCACATCATTAGGAGAATGATGTGATGGACAAGACCCAATCCTAAGCATAGCACAAAGATCGTGTAGTTCGTTTGCTAGAGCTTTGCCAATGTCAAGTATCTCTTCCTTTGACCATGAGATCGTGTAACTCCTGGATACCGTAGGAGTGCTTTGGGTGTATTAAACGTCACAACGTAACTGGGTGACTATAAAGGTGCACTACAGGTATCTCCGAAAGTATCTATTGTTTTATGCGGATCGAGACTGGGATTTGTCACTCCGTGTAAACGGAGAGGTATCTCTGGGCCCACTCGGTAGGACATCATCATATGCGCAATGTGACCAAGGAGTTGATCACGGGATGATGTGTTACGGAACGAGTAAAGTGACTTGCCGGTAACGAGATTGAACAAGGTATTGGATACCGACGATCGAATCTCGGGCAAGTAACATACCGATAGACAAAGGGAATTGAATACGGGATTGATTAAGTCCTTGACATCATGGTTCATCCGATGAGATCATCGTGGAACATGTGGGAGCCAACATGGGTATCCAGATCCCGCTGTTGGTTATTGACCGGAGAACGTCTCGGTCATGTCTGCATGTCTCCCGAACCCGTAGGGTCTACACACTTAAGGTTCGATGACGCTAGGGTTATAAAGGAAGCTTGTATGTGGTTACCGAATGTTGTTCGGAGTCCCGGATGAGATCCCGGACGTCACGAGGAGTTCCGGAATGGTCCGGAGGTAAAGATTTATATATAGGAAGTCCTGTTTCGGGCATCGGGACAAGTTTCGGGGTCATCGGTATTGTACCGGGACCACCGGAAGGGTCCCGGGGGCCCACCGGGTGGGGCCACCTGCCCCGGGGGGCCACATGGGCTGTAGGGGGTGCGCCTTGGCCTGCATGGGCCAAGGGCACCAGCCCCAAGAGGCCCATGCGCCTAGGGAACCCTAGAGGGAAGAGTCCTCAAGGGGGAAGGCACCTCCGAGGTGCCTTGGGGAGGATGGACTCCTCCCCCCCCTCTTGGCCGCCGCACCAGATGCCATCTGGAGGCTGGCCGCCGCCCCTTGGGGTGGGAAACCCTAAAGGGGGCGCAGCCCTCCCCTTCCCCTATATATATGAGGCCTAGGGGCTGCCCATAACACGCGATTTGATCTCTCGTTGGTGCAGCCCTGCCCCTCTCCCTCCTCCTCTTCTCCCATGGTGCTTGGCGAAGCCCTGCGGGATTGCCACGCTCCTCCACCACCACCATGCCGTTGTGCTGCTGTTGGATGGAGTCTTCCTCAACCTCTCCCTCTCTCCTTGCTGGATCAAGGCGTGGGAGACGTCACCGGGCTGTACGTGTGTTGAACGCGGAGGTGCCGTCCGTTCGGCACTTGATCATCGGTGATCTGAATCACGACGAGTACGACTCCATCAACCCCGTTCACTTGAACGCTTCCGCTTAGCGATCTACAAGGGTATGTAGATGCACTCTCTTTCTACTCGTTGCTGGTCTCTCCATAGATAGATCTTGGTGACACGTAGGAAAATTTTGAATTTATGCTACGTTCCCCAACACAATAACCCTCTCCTAGCTCCCTCTATCTATAAATAAGTGCATCCCTCTCCATTTTTCGGGTGAAGCCCTAGATCAAACCCCCTCCGCCGCTGGACATGTCCACCCCATCGCCTGACTTGTCCGCTCTGCCGCAATCCACCAACCAGATGGCGCCACCTGTCCCGGGCGCGCCGCCCCCCCGCTCCCCGCCGCCACGGCCCGCGGGGCCCGGATCAGGCTCGCCGAGCCCATCCGGCGCCACCCCCGTGCTCGCGCGCCTCCGTCGCCCTGCTCATTTGCCGAGTCGCCGCCCGCCCGCCGCCGCACGCTGCCCGCTGCACCGCCGCCTCGCCCACCGCACCGCGCCACTCCGCCGACCCCGCCGCCGCGCCGCCTCGCCGGAGTGCCTCGCCAGAGTCCGCTCAGGGCCGGATCCGGGTGGGTGGATGAGATCCACCCGTCCCCTAATCCAAACAGCACCCCCGTCTCGGATCGCTCCGTCCCGCTCCTCTCCGTCCCGATTTTCTACGAGTTTTTTTCTCTGTCCCTGAAAATCCATCAGCATGTGTGCATGTTTGCATGGCCATAACTTCATGCTTGTTGCTCCATTTTACATGTATGATATATCAAAATATTCATCTCTTGATGTTCTACATGATGATTTAGTTTGCTTTCATGTTACTGTTCATCTTAATGCCTTAATCTTCGTTGCAAAACTGCTAAGTGATATAAACTGCTGAAAATTGTTATAACTTGCCTATTTGTCATTTTTATATCTTTTTGTGTGATTTTCTTTTGAGAATCATGTCAACATATTTTAGGATCATAATCATGCCATCTTTACTGTGGTGACATCTATTTATTTTGATATGCCTTATGGTGAGTGAATAAAGCTTGTGAAGTGGGCTACTTGCTGTTAATGTTCTATCAAGTCTGAATCTGTTATATCATGTTGCTATGTTTGCTTAATGCTACCATCAAATCCATGCACATTCTGGAGATGCTTAGTAGACATGTTTTGATTTCCATGTTATGCTCTATCATGCCAGGCCTTTTTCTACCTCATATATGTCATGTAGCATATGTTTTCATTGTCATGAACATGCCTAAATGATGTTCCAGTTTTCTGTTAACTTCATGATGCCATGTTGTGAGCTTGATATTAGTTAATGTATACCTCTTCTGGAGATGCTCTAGTTACATGAATTGAAGTATGCTATGAGTACTTTGTCAAAATGCCATGGTTGTTAATTTTGTACTTCATATGATCTATGTTCCAAGCTTGCAAACATGCTATGGTAATGTTGCTGTTTTACACTTGCTGAAACTGTTTCAACATTCAATCTTGTCATGTTGGTTCCCACTAATCCATGAGCTATATGCATATGATGCCTTGATGATATTTGCTCTTTGTTATGTGTACTTCGATTCCATGCCCTCGTTTGCTATGTATACTTGCCGTAGCATCTTTGTTTCATGCCTTCTACATGTCATCATATTAACTCTGCTCATGCATATGCCCTGTTTTCCCCTAAGTTATAATCTGTGTTATCAAGTTGCATTTTGCATTGATCATCTTGGATTAATCCTGATGGCTATGAACCTAAACCTTAATGATATTTGAAGCATGTTATCTGTACTTTGAGTGCATGTCAAGTTTGTGCCCTTATGTTTCCTGTAGCATATTGTTTTGATGATTGCGAAGTGCCTAGTTGCTATTTTGGGTAGATTGTTGTTATAACTTGTTTTGAGTGTATGTGTTGAACCGTTGCTCCGTTTTGAGCATGCTCTATATGAATCTTGCTTAGAATTGCATGTAGTTTTATATTATCTTGTTGCATCCATGTTTTGAGCATATGTGCTTGATGTTTGTATGAATTTTGCATCATTGCCATGTTTGACTTGTGTTGCTCATATCTTCTAGGCCGTAGCTCCGAAATAAATGAACTTTATATGTAACTTGATTAGAAATTCGTGTAGATCATCATGGTGCACTTTAACTTTATGTTTAACAACTTGAACATAATTTTTTGTTCATATCTGGACCAATTTTGAAATTTGCATATGAAGACTTACCGGAATTGTTATATGTTGTTTCCGGCCTAATTTAAACTTGCTTTGATGTGTGGTCTTGTATGCATCATCTCTTACCATGAGTAGCATCATGTAGCCTTGTCATGCATCATATACTTGGTTGAGCATCATGTCATGTTTATGTGTTGTGTGTTTACCGTGTTGTTTGCTTCTTTCCGATTGTGTTTCTTCTCGATAGTTCCTGTTTGGTTGCGATCGTGAGGATTCGCTCGACTACGCTTGGTTCGTCTACGCCCATTCATCTTCTTCATGGACTCAATCTTCTTCCTAGCGGGATTTTAGGCAAGATGACCGTTACCATGGATCTCATTACTATCATTGCTATGCTAATTGTCTTGATACTATCGCTATGTCGTGCTTCCTACCACTTGTTTATCAAGCCTTCCTATATGCCATGAAACAACATCTAACCCTTTTCACCATCCTAGCAGCCGTTGTTTGGCTATGTTACCACTTTGATCAGCCCCTCTTATAGCGTTGCTAGTTGCAGGTGCAGTTGCAGGTTGTTCCATGTTGAGACATGGATATCTTGGGATATCACAATATCTCTTATTTAATTAATGCACATATATACTTGGTAAAAGGTGGAAGGCTCTGCCTTATGCCTGGTGTTTTGTTCCACTCTTGCCACCCTAGTTTTCTTCATACCGGTGTTATGTTCCTTGATTTTGCGTCCCAAACACGATGAAGGTTTATGGGCCCCTCTTGACAGTTTGCTTTGAATAAAACTCTTCCAGCAAGGCCCAACATTGGTCTTACCTTTTTCCCAACATAATAACTAAACTTGATATTAAATTTGACACATAGGGAGTTAGCGCTACCCGAGGAGTAATTCTACATAATAAAGGGGGGCCTGTGCTGATGGTGTTGATCCCAAACAGAGCCACTTGCGGTGCCACCCCTTCACCAGGGGTTTTCGGTTGCCGTACGTACTGCTCATCCGGACGTGGCCTGGAACGAGATACGTGCGACTACTATCAGGGTGTCGGCACGCCGGGAGGTCTTGCTGGATTTGTTTTACCATTGTCGAAATGTCTTGTGCACCGAGATCCTGAGTCTGATCAGATGTCCCGCGATGGAGGATTGTCTCCATGGATCATGAGCTTGTAATGGGCTAAGTTGGGACACCCCTGCAGGGTTTAAACTTTCGAGAGTCGTGCCCGCGGTTATGTGGCAGATGGGAATTTTTAATGCCCGATTGTAGAGAACTTGACACCAGATTCGAATTAAAATACACCAACCATGTGCGTAACCGTGATGGTCTCTTTTCGGGTGAGTTCGAGAAGAGAACACGGTGGGGTTATGCTTGAACGTAAGTAGTTCAGGATCATTTATTGATCATTACTAGTTTGCGACCGTTTGCGTAGCTTCTCATCTTATGTTTGTACTCGTAAGTTAGCCATCATACATTGCTTAGTCACTTGCTGCAATCTCACCACTTATCCATTCCATAACCATGAAACTTTGCTAGTCTTGATACCCATGGTAATGGGATTGCTGAGTCCTTGTGGCTCACAGATTACTACAACAACAGTTGCAGGTATAGGTAATGCGATGATCTAACGTGAGAGCGAAGTATGCCTGTCTTGGAGTTCTTCTTCCGCTTCTTCTTCGTTCAGGGATTAGGCTCCTGGTCGCAGCCTGGGCTAGTAGGGTGGATGTCGTTTGAGTTTCTATTTGTGTTTCATTCATAGTCGGATATTGCTCTTATGTATGATGTTGTTCTACTCTTGTGGCATTGTATGCCTTGTATGTATCCCATCTATTATGTAATTGTATGATGTAATGGCATCCACCTTGCAAAAGCGTCTTCAATATGCAGCTCTATCCTTGGTGGGACCTTCAAGTTCCTCTCGCATAAGATCGCATATTGGGTGTGGCACCTATGTACTCGCAACAAGATGAGGTGGCTCATTTATAAAGACACAATGGGTCATAGGTTCACCTCCCTTGGTAACTACTTCATATTCCAAGCTAAGGTGGTAGCACCATTGTCGATCCTTTAGATAAGGCCTTGGGCCAGAACATCTCTCCCCTCTAATGACTCGCCATACCTGCATAGTTCAGCTGAAAGAATATTGCATTGAGGGTAATATGCAACTTTTAATTTTTACTAGATCAACGTGCATCTTTTAGCAGAGATTAGTACATGATGATAGAGTTCCCCGGGCACTAGTGCTTTCATTTTTCATATAAAATTCAGCACCGCTATTCACATATTTGAAGTGAGTTCTTTTTTTGTCGAGTCAAATTGTTTTTTCGAGGGGTAAACATGCTTTATTGATTGATATTCAAATTTACAGGAATGTCAGAGATATCATGTGGGTTTATAAGCCGCCCTTTTTTGAGTAAATATTTTTTGAGTCTATTTGAGTAATTTATAAGCCACACGTGGAGAGGTGTCTGGTGAGAGCAACTAGTTGAGGAGTGCTCCTTCGGGAGCCTCCCCAACGATCGCATGGTGCATCACGCTCTGGAGGTTCCCTCCGGGTTTTTTTTCCGCACGAGTTTTCAAATTTTTAGATATTTTTTTGACTTTTCAGTTTTCCACCATTCTTTCTTAGCTTATCGACAAAAAAATCAGGATTTTTTTTGCGCGAAAAATGCGCTTTTTCAGGAGAGGCATGGTTTTGCTTAAAAAACACGCTTTCTTTTTTATTCTTTTGTGTGAGAGGCACGATTTTGCTTCGGCAAGAGGCATGGCCGTGCCCCATGAAAACGAAAAAATGTGTTTCTTTTTTTTCCTTGAGAGAGACGTTTTCGAATTCGCGACCGTGCCTCTCGGAAACGAAAAAAATATGTTTTTTTTTCTGTGAGAGGCACAGTCATATTATTTTTCTTTTCTTTCTTAAGAGACACGGTTTTGATTCTGCGAGAGACACAGATTTGCTTCCGCGAGAGGCACGACCGTGCCTCTTAGAAACGGCTTTCGAAAAGGAAAAAAATGCTCTCGATTTGGTCTTTTTGTCAGGTTTTTTCGTGAAAAAGAAGTTCATTAAAACCTATCAACATGGGATCTAGTTTTGAAGACCTCAACACGAGGAATCCAATGATGAAAATGGTTAAAGATTTGAACACATGGTTTAAGAGATAAAACATTTTGAATAAACAGATTTACAAAAAAAAGGAAAATTCACATGTTACAACAAGTCGCAATATACAACGCGCCACTTGTCACAAACTGGAAAAAGATGAGTTACCTTTGAAAGGAGTACTCCAATAATGTGATTTCGGTGTCCGGTCCATTTTTTTTGATCTAGAGAAAATAGCCTTTGTAACGACCCATATAACTAGCGGCCCATGAGACTGGCGGTCTGCATGCACCACTGGCCCACAGAACCACTCTCTCCCGATCCACCGCAGGCCAATCAGCCCGGCAGGAAAACCGATGCAAGCCGCGTGGCCCATCGGGAGCCGAGGCATCAAAAATAGAACGGAGATCCCTACAAAAAAAAAAATCAAAAGCAGAACGGAGTAAATGGCGCACGGAGAAAGGGGGAGAGCACGGGTGGAGACTGGAGCGGCGAGGGTTTTGGTGCCAGCGCCGCTGGGTGGAGAAACCCCATCCCTCGCGCCCTCCGCCTGCCGCCGGGAATCTGGCAGGGCTCCGGATCTGCTCGGCCGCCGCCGGCATCGGCCCCTTCGCTTCGGTGGGAAGTTCTCCGCCGCATTGCCCCGTCTCCTACGTCTATTTCCCGCTTCAATTCCTTCGGCCCTCCGGTGGTTTGATGCTTTGTTCCGGTCGATCTCGGGGTAGATTTACTTTCATAGCTTGCCTGGTCAATTTGTAGTGTACTATACTGTATATGTTTTCGCTTGCTGCACGGATTTCCCCTTGGCTTTGCCCGATGATGATTAGGTTTTAACCCCAATGCGGGGATGTGGATGGATGGATAGATAGATAGATCGGCTCAGATCTGAGCTCGAAAAGGGACCAGCCGGTGCGTTGCAAGGTTGAAGCCGCTGAAATGGCTAATGCGGCGCTGGCTTCTCTGTTCTGGGCGCCGGGGCATGTGTCCGGGTCAGCCGTTGCTTCCGCTCAAGCTCTGCCACTGACCTATGGGCCTGCCCTTGTTGAGGTCTACCTCTGCTTCCTTCTCCTCTTCCTTGTCGTCGCACCTTTGCCATGGCCTCGCCTCCTCTTTCGGTTCGCCCAGATACGCCCCAGTGCCGGCTTTGGAGCCCGCTGCATTAGCCCATGACGATGAACCTGAAATCTGAGGGCCATGTTGTGATACAGAATTCTCGGTATTTTCATCCGAACCCAACTCTTTTGCTTGGTCACACTGTAAAAGAGACGGCTTCTGCACATTGTGTTATACCGTCGTGTAGTGTGAAATGGTGGAATGGGATGCCATGCCACATGTGTGGAACACTCCTTGCGGCCATGCATGCGCTGCCTGCCTGTCTTCGCCAAGATCTAGGCTAATCTTTTGGTTAGATAATTAATTGATGGCACTGAATCACCAACTCATCCCTCATGTGTTAGATATGAATTATGATGCATAGGACCATGCTCTGACAGATGTTACTAGTCTATCTGAGGATCATTGTCGTACATTTTTTTATTTCGTTTCTTTTACTCTATTTTGTGTCACGTGTCATCATTTGCCATTCTTGAATGCAGGTTGGCTCCTTTGTAGCAAATGACATGCTTTGCTACAGATTTGGTGACCAAACGCCTTTCATATGTTTCCTGCTTTTCTTTCTGTTTCCTTACCAGTTTAACCTCATGTTACATCTTACGCCATTTCTGCTCCTAATTGTGAACTTGTGGCTTTGCGCTAAATTTTTTATTTTGACTATTTCATGATGGTTTTGTTTTGGTCTTTTGGATGGTGGTACTCTCTCTCTCCGAGCACGCACGCATGTGTGCGTGCGTGTGCTGACAGCAGATCTAACATTATGGATGAATTTAAGATCATTCCTTGTGCTATCAGTGAATGCTACATACTCTCTCCGTTCCTAAATATAGGCCCTTTTAGAGATTCCAACATGGACTACATACGGAGCAAAATGAGTGAATCTACACTCTAAAATACGTCTATATACATCCATATGTAGTTCACTTTGAAATCTCTAGAAGGGCTATATTTAGAAATAGAGGGAGTATATGAACAACTGAAGGCACAGGCTTGATTTTTGCCATTTTACACAAATTACCAGTAAACTTGTGTTTGTCATATTTATTTTCAGTTTCATCTTCCTGATCTGTATATACTGGCTTGATGGAAATCCTTCATTTGCATTCCTGTCTTTTATGCATAAATTTTGCATTATCGCCATTTGGCTTCTTCAGCTTTGTGAATTTGCTTGTTTCGTCTGGTCAAGGTCAGGTTTGTTCTGTTACTTTGTTTATTGTGTTTCTAGTATCTTTTGTTTGTTGCTTGCCTTCGCTTTGGCTATTTGATCTGATCAATCTTGATATAGTTTTTCTTGGTTTATTTGGTGGTACAGTTTTACTGCTATGTTTTTTGCGTGTTACTTGGATTTTCCCTTGGCCCAAAGATGATTACGATGGAGCCCTCATCAATGCATGTATGGATCGGCTTAGATTTGAGCTCCAAACAGGGCCAGCTGTTGCATTCGCAAAGTTGAAGCCCCTGAAAATGGCTAATGCAGCACTGTCTTCTCCCGTTCTGGGCGCTGAGGCATGTGTCTTGGGTCAACCGTTGCTTCTGCTGACTTCAACCATTGCTTCTGCTGAAGCTTTGGCACTGACCCTGGGCCATGGCAAAAGGTCTTCTTCTTCTTCTTCTTCTTACCGGTGAACCAAGGCATGCCCCAGTGCCAGCTTTGAAGCCGGCTGCATTAGCCTGTGATGAAACTGAAATCTGAGGGTCATATTGTAAGACAACCTTGTTGGTATTTTCCATGGAATCGAACTCTTTTGCATGTGCTCACTGCCAAACTTTCCATTTGCCATTCTCAGATGCAGGTTGGTTCTTCTGTAGTAAACGCGACTTCTGCATTTAATGACCAAATGTCTTGTCTACATTTCTTGATTTTCTTTTTGCTTTCTTATCTGTTTGTGGTTTTACTATGTCTCTTTGTGAAACCTCATTTACACCTTGAGCCAATTAATATCCCGATCGTGGGACGTGGCTTGCACTTAATTTCTATTTTGACAGAATCGTGATCATTAATTTTGTTCTGGATGCTGGATTGAATAATAGAAGTGTTGGCTTCTATAATGGACATAACGGATTGCTCAACGATGAAAACAGAAAATGTAGAGATCTCCTCTCTCTCTCTCTCTCTCTCTCTCTGCATGGATGCGTAATGGCGGATGCAGCAGCAGCAGCAGTTCATACCAGTTTAATCTTTCACATGCCTTATGGACGTAAGGGAGATCATATCTTGTGCCACCAATGAATGCTACATCTATGGCACCTGAGGGCATGATGTTTCTTTTTCATACCTTACTAATTACTGGAAAATTTTGCATGGATATATTTACTTTCAGTTTCATCTTTCCAGATCCGTCTTCTCTCTTATGTTCAGTTTTTGCATCATTTTTGCTTTGTTTCATCATTTTTGTGCATTTGCTGTGGTTTCATCTGATTATGATTAAGTTTTCTCTGTTGATTTTTCATTACTTTGTAGTACCTTCTTAGCTTGTTTTGCTTTTCACCTCAGCAGAGGAAAATCTTTGGTGTTTCATGATTTATCACGAGTGATCACTGTTGTAAATCAGCTTGCATTTGAGTTCCAATCTTGAAGTGGTAGCCCTTTACAAGGGTGAAGGTTTTGAAGTGGCCAAAGCATTGTTGGTTTCACTCTGTAATGTTTATTAGTGGTTTTAAATAAATTAGTACTATTTTGGTTATGATTTGTGCTTCAGAATTCTCTACCGGTTCTATACACCAAGATTAGTCTTTTGGATGGTGGTTAGAAGTATTGCCCAATGATGAAAAACTAATATGTAGAGATGGCACATAACATAGGACCATGCCATGGGCTCGCCTCTTCTGGTTCACCCAGACACGTCCAGTGCCAGCTGTGGAGCCTGATGCATTAGCCTATGATGAACCTGAAATCTGAGGGCCATGTTGTGATACAGAATTCTTGGTATTTTCAGCTGAACCGAACTCTTTTGCATGGTCGCACTGTAACACTCGTGTAGTGTGAATTAGTGGAACGGAATGTCATGCCACATGTGTGAAACACTCCTTCCGGCCATGCATGCGCTGCCTGCCTGTCTTCGTCGAGATCTAGGCTAATCTTTTGGTTAGATAATTAATTGATGGCACTGAATCACCAACTAACCCCTCATGTGTTAGATATGATGCATAGGACCATGCTCTGACAGATGTTACTTGCTATCTGAGGATCATTTTCGTACATCTATATATTTTTTATTTCGTTTCTTTTACTCTATTTTGTGTCATGTGTCATCATTTGTAGTCCTTGAATGCAGGTTGGCTCCTTTGTAGCAAATATGACATGCTTTGCTACAGATTTAGTGACCAAACGTCTTTTATATGTTTGCTGCTTCTTTCTGTTTTCTTACCAGTTTAACCTCATGTTCCATCTTACGCTATTTCTGATCCTAATTGTGAACTTGGCTTTGTGCTAAAATTTCTATTTTGACTATTTCGTGTTGGTTTTGTTTTGGTCTTTTCGATGCTGGTTAGAACTAGAGCTTTCTAGCGTGTATTGCCCAATGATGAAAACTAATATGTTGATATGGCGCATGACATGATCTCTCTCTCTCTCTCTCTCTCTCTCTCTCTCTCTCTCTCTCTCTCTCTGTCTGTCTGTCTGCCTGCACGTGTGTTGGCAGCAGATTTACCTTTGTTCATGCCCTTGTGGCTGAACTTAAGATCACCTCTTGTGCTGCCATTAATAGATGCTACATATATGAAGAACTGAAGGCACATGCTTCATTTTTGACATCTTACACAAATTACCGGTCAACTTTTGTTTGATTTATTTATTTTTAGTTTCATCTTCCAGATCTATCGATACTAGCTTGATGGAAACCCTTCTTCTGCGTTCCTGTCTCCTATGCTTAGATTTTGCAGTATTGTCATTTGGCTTATTCAGTTTTTTGAATTTGCTTGTTTCATCTGACAATGATCAGGTTTGTCGTGTTAATTTGTTTATTATGGTTCTAGTGTCTTTCTGTTTGTTGCTTGCCTCTGCGTTGGCTATTTGATCTGATCAATCTTGGTATAAATTTGTTTTCTTGGTTTATTTGGTACATTTTTCTCCGCTCCAGTGGGATGTTTTCCACGACATGCCCCGTCTCCCACGGCTATTTCCCCCTTAGATTCCTCCGGCTTTCCGGTGGTTTGATGCTTTGTTCTGATCGATCTAGGTATAGATTTCCTTCCGTAGGTTGCTCAGTGATTTGTAGTGTACTATATTTTTCGCTTGCTGTACGGATTTTCCCTTTGATTGGCCCAATGATGATTAGGTTGGAACACCAATGCGGGGATGTGGATCAGCCATTGCTTTCGCGAGGTTGAAGCCCCTGAAATGGCTAGTGCTTCCGCTGCCTGTTGCTTCCGCTGAAGCTCTGCCACTGACCTATGGGCCGTCCCTTGTTGAGGTCTACCTCTCCTCCTCTGCCTCATCGTCGTCTTCTTCATGGCCCTGCTTCTCTTTCGGTTCATCCAGAGTCCCAGACACGCCCCAGTGCCAGCTTTGACGCCCACTGCATTAGCCTACGATTAAACTGAAATCTGAGGGACATTTGTGATACAGATTCTTGGTATTTTCATCTGAATTGAACTCTTTCCCGCGGGCTCACTGTAAAACAGATAGCTTCTACACATGGTGTTATACTGTCTTGTAGTGCAATGGTGAAATGGAATGCCATCTTACAATGTGTGGAGCACTCCTTCTGGCCGTGCATGCGCTGTCTGCCTGTCTTCGCCAAGATCTAGGCTAGAGTTTTCGTAAAATAATTAGTTGATGGCGCTGAATTACCAACACTCATCCCTCATATGTTAAATATGTTTAGGATCACACTCTGACAGATGTGTCAGTCCATCCGACGATCATATTTGTACATTTATATTTTTGATTTTATTTCTTCTACTCTATTTTGTTTCAGGCCCTTTTGTAGCAAATATGACATGCTTTGCTACAGATTTAGTGACCAAACGTATTTTATATGTTTGCTGTTTCTCTTTCCTGTTTTCTTACCAGTTTAACCTCATGTTACATCTGACCCCATTTAAGATCCTAATTTTGAACTTGTGCCTTCACAACAGATCTACTACCTTTGTTCATGCTCTTGTGGATGAATTTAAGATCGTCTCTCGTGCCATCAATGAATGCTACAGATATGAAAACCTAAAGATATCACAAATTAATCGCAAACTTCAGTTTGATATTTTTATTTTTATTTTGGATATGTATAAATTGGCTTGATGGAAGTCTTTCATTTGGCTTGTTCATTTTTCTGAATTTGCTTGCTCCATCTGGTCACTGTCATGTTTGTTCTGTTATTTTTTTTATTATGTTCCTAGTATATTTTTGTTTGTTGCTTGGCTGTACTTTGGCTGTTTGATCTGATTGATCTTGTTATAGATTTGCTTTCTTAGTCTGTTTGGTGCATTTTACTGTACTAGTTTCGCTTGTTACTTGGATTCTCCGTTGGCCGGTTGGCCCAATGACGACAGCTTGCAGTCTGAAGATTGAAGTTCTCCACTACATGCCCCATCTCCTACAGCTATTTTACTCTTCATTTTCTCCTGCTTTCCGGTTGTTTGATGCTATGTTCTGATAGATCTTGGTTGGATGATGATTAGGGTGAAAGGCCCATATGGGGATGGATATGTAGATAGATGGATCGGCTCAGGTTCGAGTTCGAAATGTGATCAGCTGTTGCATTCACAAGGTTGAAGCCCCTGAGATGGCTAATAAAGCGCTAGTCTTCTCTGTTCTGGACGCTGAGACATGTGGTGCTTGGGTTAGCTGTTGCTTTTGCTCAAGCTCCGCCGCTGACTAATGGGCGGCCTTCCTTCTTCCTTCTCTTCATCCCAGCGCACGTGTCACCGTGGTGAGACAGCTGCCGCTGACGTCATCGTCGTCACCACTACCACCATCGCCTGGTCTCTATTGATCCACCCAGACATGCCCAATGCCAGCTTTGAAGCCCACTGCATTAGCCTATGATGAACCTGAAATCTGAGGGCCATGTTGTAATACAAATTCTCTGTATTTTCATCTGAATCGAACTCTTTTGCGTGGACTCACTATAAAACAGCCATGCTTGCATATGGTGTTATACTGTTGTGTAGTGCGTGATGGTTGAACACCACCTCACAATGTGTGGAGCAGTGCTTTGGGCCATGCATGTGCTCCTGCCTGTCTTTGCCAAGATCTGGGCTAGTGTTTTGGTAAGGTAATTAACTGATCGCACTGAATCAGCCACACCCATCCCTCGTCGTTAGACATGATGGCATAGGATCACACTCTTAAGAGATTTTACCAGTCCACTCTCAGGTTAATTTTTTTGTACATTTATATTCTTGTTTTCGTTTCTTTTACCTTATTTTGTGTAATTTATCATACCAAAAACTGTTCATTTGCCATTTTCGAATGCAGGTTGGCTCTTTTGTAGGAAATATGGCATGCTTTTGCTACAGAAATAGTGATTTAACAAACGTCTTTTATTTCTTTGCTGTTTTTCTTTCTGTTACTTTTCTTACCAGTTTAACCTCATATAGCATCTTACCCCATTTAATAAAATCCTAATTGTGAACTTGTGTCGCACTAGAATTTCTGTTTGAGTTTTTTGGGATGGTGGTTACTGGTTAGAAGCATGTGTTGCCTAATGATGAAAACTAATATATAGAGATGGCACATGACTCCTCTCTCTCTCTCTCTCTCTCTCTCTCTCTCTCTGAGTGTGTGTGTGTGTGCATGCGTGCATTGACAGTAATTCTACCTTTGTTCATGCCCTTATGGGTGAATTGAAGATCATCTCTTGTGCCATCAATGAATGCTACATATATGAACACCTGAAGGCACAAGCTTCATTTTTGTATCACAAATTACTGATGAACTTTTGCTTGATATATTTATTCAGTTTCATCCTCCAGAACTGTCTATATTTTCTTGATGCGAACCCTTTCATTTGCATTGCTGTCTCTTATGTTTAGATTTTGCATTATTGCCATTTGGCTTCTTCAATTTTTTGAATTTGCTTGTTTCATCGGATCACGTTCAGATTTGTCCTGTTAATTTGTTTATTGTGTTTCTACTATCTTTTCGTTTTGCTTTGATTTGCTTTATTAGGCTATTTGATCTGATCAATCTCGGCATAGATTTGCTTTCTTAGTTTGTTCGGTGCATTTCTACTGTACTATATTTTTGCTTGTTACTTGGGTTTGCTCTAGGACCAATGATGATTACGATGGAACCCCCATGCATGGATGGATGGATCGACCGGCATAGGTTTGGGCTCCAAACAGGGTCACAATTGTTGAAACTCCTGAAATGGCTAATGCAGCGCTCTCTTCTCTGATCTTGGCGCCGAGGTGTGTGTTTGGGGATCGGATGCAAGCTCCGCCACTGACAGATGGGGCTGCCCATATGGCAGGTCTATCTCTTCTTCTTCTTCTTTTCCTGCTGCTGCCGCTGCAGTTGTTGACATCTCTGGCACCTCACGTACTACACCGGTGCACCAAGGCACGCCCCAGTGCCAGCTTTGAAGCCCGCTTCATTAGCCTGTGATGCTGAAATCTGAGGGTCATATTGTAATACAACCTCTTTGGTATTTTCGTTGGAATCGACCTCTTTTGCATGTGCTCACTGCCAAACAGCCAGGGTGCACATTGTGCTGTCATGGTGTGACACTGTCATGTGGATGCCCAATGGTGTAATGGACCTCACAATGTGTCAGACATGGCGTGAGGGCGTGAGGTATCCACTGGGGCATGCATGCTTAGCTTCTCTTGCTTCACTATCTTGGTATCTTGGCCAACGATTAGGCTATAGTGTTCTGAGTAAAGGTATGTGCTTGATGGATCATTGATCCACAATCAATGACACAAAATCACTCACATCCCTGTGCCATGTCTGAGTTTGTTGTTTTGCTTTTCACCTCAGCGGAGGAAAATCTTTGCTGTTTCATGATTTATCATGACTGATCACTGTAGTAAATCAGCTTGCATTTGAGTTCCGATCTCGAAGCGGTAGCCCTTTACCAGCTTGCATTTGGTTTCTGTCTGTAATGTTTATTAGTGGTTTTAAGCTAGTATTTTGGTTATGATTTGTGCTTCAAAATTGTCCATGAAGTCCTGATACTGTTTGTATACACCAATTAGTAATGCCTTCTATAGAGATGGCACATTACATGGTCCCTCCTCCCCCTGCCTCTCTCTCTCTATCTCTCTGAGCATGGTGTGTGTGCACACGCGCGCATCCGTGCACTGACAGCAATTCTACCTGTATTCATGCCCTTATTGTGTTTGCTTGCCTTTGCTTTGGCTATTTGATCTGATCGATCTTGATATAATTTTGTTTTCTTGGTTTATTTGGTGGTACATTTTTACTGCTATATATTTTGCGTGTTACTTGGATTTGCCCTTGGCCCAATGATGATTACGATGGAGCCCTCATGCATGCATGGATGGATCGCCTTAGATTTGAGCTCTAAACAGGGCCAGCTGTTGCACTCGCAAAGTTGAAGCCCCTGAAAATAGTTAATGCAGCACTGTCTTCTCTGTTCTGGGCGCTGAGGCATGTATGTGTCTTGGGTCAACCGTTGACACTGACTCTGGGCCATGGCAAAAGGTCTTCTTCATCATCATCATCATCATCTTCTTCTTCTTACTGTTGAACCAAGGCATGCCCCAGTGCCAGCTTTGAAGCCCACTGCATTAGCCTGTGATGAAACTGAACTCTGAGGGTCATATTGTGATACAACCTTGTTGGTATTTTCAATGGAATCGAACTCTTTTGCATGTGCTCACCGCCAAACATTCCATTTGCCATTCTCAGATGCAGGTTGGTTCTTCTGTAGTAAAGGCGACATCCGCATTTAATGACCAAATGTCTTGTCTATGTTTCTTGATTTTCTTTCTGCTTTCTTATCTGTTTGTGTTTTTTTCCACTATGTCTCTTTGCGAAACTTCATTTACACCTTGACCCAATTAATATCCTGATCGTGGGCCCGTGTCTGGCACTTGGTTTCTATTTCCCTTGTGCCATCAGTGAATGTTACATATATGAACAGCCCAAGGCACACAGGCTTCATTTTTGCCATCTTACACAAATTACCAGTAGACCTTGGTTTGATATGCTTATTTTCAGGGGGTGTTTGGATTCTCTCCGCTCCGGAGTCAGCTCCGCAGAGCTGGCGGAGCTGCGGGCTAAAACAGCGGAATTGGAAAGTAGGCACTCCGCAGATCCTGTAATTCTGCGGAGTCGGTAGAGAGCCGAACAGGCCCTCAGTTTCATCTTCCACATCTGTATATATTGGCTTGATGGAAATCCTTGCATTCCTGTCTCTGATGTTAAGATTTTTCATCTGGTCATTGTCAGCTTTGTTCTGTTTTTTTTTAATGTTTCTAGTATCGTTTCTGTTGTTGTTTGCCTTCGCTTTGGGCTTTGGTAGGCCTTGTACAATTCAAGGTGCTTAGGAGTAAACCTGGCTTTCCTTAAGCACCGGTGCTTATTTGTACGGGGTAGACGCTTAACTAGACGCCTCTCCTGTAGAAATAGACACCGGTGCTTCAGAAAAATCTGGTTTATTTTTATAAGCACCTCCCTAAGCATCTAGCATTGTACAAGGCCGTATAGTTTTGTTTTCTTGGTTTATTTTGTAGTACATTTTCCAGCTATATATTTTGCTTGTTACTTGGGTTTGCACTTGGCCCAATGATGATTATGATTGAACCCCCATGCATGCATCAATGCATGAATGGATCGGCTTAGCTTTGCACTCCAAACAGGTCCAGCCGTTGCATTCGCAAAGTTGAGGCCCCTGAAATGGCTAATGCAGCACTGTCTTCTTTGTTCTGGGCGCTGAGGCATGTGTCTTGGGTCAGCTGTTGCTCAGCTCAAGCTTTGCCACTGACTGATGGACCAGCTGGTTTATCTCTCCTTCCTTCCGTTGGATATACTTTATGTTCCACGAGGACGAAGTATGATTTACCAACTCACTAACAAGCTGATGTGGCTCATTGGATAAACAAGAATCACGTCACATGTGTCACCTCCCTTGGTAACCGATCCATATTCCAAATTAAGCTAGTAGCAACACTGCTAATCCTACAAATAAGGCCCTGGGCGAGAACATCTCTCCCCCTACAATGACTCGCCATAACTGTGAGGGAAGGTTACCTAGTTCAGCCGAAGGAATGTCGCCATGAGGATAGATGCACTTTCAGCACGGACACTCAGAGATTAATGCACGACCGTCAGAGTTCCTCAGGCAACTAGTGCATTCATTTTTCTCAGCAAACTCTGCGCCACTAACCACAGTTTTGGGGGACAGAGAGGTGTTCAGTTTTTTTCTTTGAGACAACCTCGCGAAGTTTTTTATTAACCCGTCACAATGTTTACAGGGACGAAAGAAAGAACTTCAGGATGACCTAACCAAACATGGCGGCCACCCCCGAGAGATGAAGCATGCTTCGCTAAGTTGTGAGCCTCAAAATTTGAGCTCCTAAATTCATGAACTATCTTACAGAGTTGAAAACCAGAAGAATGTTCGATTATTTCATGTATCACCGCACCATATTCAGCCGAAGTCCCGCTCTTTACGTCTTCCACCAAGCCACCTGAATGTTTTGAACATACAAATCATTCACCAGCGCTAGAGCTTCCCTAATGGCCAAGGTTTCAAGTGTTTGAGGATTATTGATATGCCGGTACACTATGGCCGAAGCTCCAAGAAACGGGCCGGTTTGGTCTCTACAGATAGCACCAACCGCGCCATACCTTCCTCCTCTCGAGACCGTTGCATCCACGTTCACTTTGACACACCCTTGGACCGGAGGCAACCATCCAGTTGGTCTTGGCGCAGAAATAGTAATTGGCCTTGATCCCTCCTGTTGATCTGTTGTAATTCTGCTATATAACACAGTATGAAGCCGTTTGTAGCGTAGGGAGACTGAAAAATGTCTTTGTAGATCGCCTTTCTCCTGGCACTCCAAATCGCCCATGCTGTCACCACCAGGCGATTAAACTCTTTAGCCTCCAACACTTCATGTAGAGCAAAAAGCCCAGCGAACTCAACAGGAGCTAAGGCCCAGATACTTCTCGACATTGAGCAATTGAGCAGCGCGTGTCTCCATGTATCTGTGGCTTCGCATAAGTGACATGTATCTTCATCAGCCATATGGCAGTGGTTAAGGACCTCACCTGTGGGCATCGACTACCTGGCTAGTCGCCAAACAAGCATTCTCAACTTTGAAGGTACTTGTATATGCCATATTGCACTCCACTACTTACTCTCTTGAGTATTTGACGTACCTTCTTCCTCATGTAGCCAACCTTCCCTACTAAGCTTTGTTCTCAGTATCATATGATAGGCAGAACGTACTGTGAAAAGACCCCGTTTCTCTTCATGCCATGCCCAAAAGTCCGTGATATTCCTCGTGCACAATGGTATCTTGAGGATCTCTTCTGCGTCAAAAGGACTGAAAACAGATCGTATCAAGTCTTCCTTCCATTGAGCCGACATAGCATCAATCAGGTCCGACACCATTACTCGTGGATTAGGGATAAGTGATGTAATCGGCCTTTTGAAGTTATCTTGAGGAATCCAATTGTGCTGCCATATACGTGTCGAAGCCCCATTACCAATTCTTCGGATCACTCCTTGTGCTACAATGTCCCTTCCATCCAACACCGCACCCCATATTTGGGAGGGATGGGAACCCAACTTAGCTTCCAAGAGAGAGCACCGAGGGAAATATACAGCTTTTAACACCTTTGTGCTAAGCGAGGCCTCATCTGTCATAAGCCTCCATGCTTGTCTCGCCAGGAGTGATAAATTGAAAATCTCCAAATCACGAAAACCGAGACCACCCAGATGCTTAGGCCTAGTCATCATATCTCAAGCAACCCAACTAGGTTTCCTCTTACCATGTTTGCTTCCCCACCAGAATTGGCGGATTATGGATGTGATGCTCTCACATAAACCCCTTGGCAAACGAAAATAGGACATTGAAAAAACAGGAATCGCTTGTGCAACCGACTTAATTAAAACTTCCTTCCCCGCTGCCGAGAGTAATTTCTCCATCCATCCTTTGATCTTTTCCCATACCCGGTCTCGCAAGTATTTGAAAGTACCATTCTTCGACTGGCCTACATCAGTTGGCATACCCAGGTAACGCTCATTCAACGATTCATTTTGAACGTGTAAAGAATTCTTCACCTCTTCCTTGATGGAATCTGGACAACCCTTGCTAAACAAGATGGAAGACTTCTCATGATTTATCCTCTGTCCCGATGCTCCACAATAAGTATTAGGCAGGTTTGACACTTCATCTGACCCCTCCACATTAGCCTTAAAAAGCAGCAGGCTGTCATCTGCAAATAAAAGGTGGTTAATGGTGGGAGCCGTTGGAGCCACCTTAATACCTGCAATTGATGACCGAGAACTGGATTTCAGGAGGCACGAAAGGCCCTCTGCTGCAATTAGGAATAAGTAGGGGGAGATTGGATCTCCCTATCGGATACCCCTTGTTGGTTTAAAGGATTCAAGTTTCTCCCCGTTGAAGAGGACAGAAAAAGACACTGATGAAACCATACCCATTACTGTGTCAATCCACTGTTGAGAGAAACCCAATTTGGCCACAATGCCTTTCAAATAAGGCCACTCCAATCTGTCACAGGCTTTCATCATGTCCAGTTTCAAAGCACAGAAGCTATTTGATCTTGACCGTGTTCTCTTCATAAAATGCAAACACTCATAAGCACATATGATGTTATCTGTGATAAGCCTTCCAGGCACGAAAGCAGACTGTTTCTCAGATATAATATCAGGCAAAATAATCTTGAGTCTGTTGGCCACTACCTTGGATGCAATTTTGTAGAGCACGTTACAAAGACTTATGAGTCTGAATTGAGACAACTGAGAAGGACTCATTACCTTTGGGATTAGAACCAAAACTGTGTCATTAATGCCTTCTGGGCTTTCCTCACCACATACTATCCTTAATACAATTCTTGTTACATCTTCACCGCAAATATCCCAGTTGCGTTGATAAAAATGAGCAGGAATCCGTCTGGGCCAGGAGCTTTCGTTGGGAACATTTGGAATAAAGCTACTTTAACCTCCTCAGATGTGTAATTAGCATTAAGGAGCTCATTCATTTCCTCTGTTACCTTCCTGGGCACATGATCTAGCACTGCTTCCATATTCTCAACTCCCTCCGACGAATACAAAGTTTGATAAAAACTATTCGCCATTGCCCTCAACTCATCCGGGTCAACAACAATTGCTCCCAAGGAATTTTGCAGTACCTTAATCATATTCTTTTTCCGCCGCAAGCTAGCATGAAGATGAAAGAATCAGGTATTCTTATCGCCCGCTGACAACCACTGGGTCCTTGCTCGTTGGCACCACATTATTTCCTCCCTGTGGTACATCTCAATTAAACGCTCATTGATCTTGAGCTCCACATGTGAGGGTCCGGTTCTAAGCGGGTCACCACGCAGCTCATCAAGCTTTCTTTTTAGAAGTTTAATCTCCTTCACATTACCAAAGGTGTCGTTACTCCATCTGCTTAGTCTTGTAGCCAAGTTTCTGAGCTTGTGGCGCATGTCCTCGACTGTCAAAAATGGCGCTTCCCCATCCCACCCATTCACTAGGGCGTCATGGAGTCCCTCATGTGTTTCCCACATAATCTCATATCTGAACTCAGGTTTTGCATGTTGCTTCTTCTGTCGTCCCAAGTCGACCAGCAGGGCCGAGTGGTCTGAAGTAGCTGCTATTTCATGTGTAACAGCTGCTAAGGGAAACCTCGCCATCCAATCCGTGTTGACCAATGCCCTGTCCAATCTGCAACGTGTGTATGTGCCTCCGGTGACCTTCTCGAAAGTCCAAAACCGACCAGTATAGCCCATATCTAGTAACATGCAAACATCAATTGTATCTCTGAATGCCGCATTGCTTCGTTGCCCAACACCCTCGTGTTCAGTTGAAAGTGATTTGTGTCTCGCTTACTGCAAGTTTAACTCAAGCCTGCCTACAACATCGCAGTAAATGGGCCGGCCCAAGAAACGTAGCTGCGTGTGACGCTGCTTTGTTCGCTTCCTTTAGATCTTTGTTTCTTTCAAACTTTTCTTTATATTTTGAAATATCATTATCTCTCCCTAATAATAAAGCACGGATTGAGTCTGTCGGGTTCACCGTCGCGCATATTTTACAAAAAAGCCCTTGTGTTTTTCGGTAGTTGAACCCGCAATACTTTTTTAAGTGGATATTTCTGAGAAAACATTTCGTTTTTATAAAAGAACCCTGCGTTGCTCTCGTTTTGGGGCTACTTGATGCAGAACGTCGGCGGCGGCTGAAGCTTGCAGGGGCCGAATATGTGCACGACGGAGGCTGGGGAGGCTGATCCGGAGAGGGGTGCACTAGTGCAGAACCGGCCTTTAGTGCCGGTTCGTAACGGACTTTAGTGCCGGTTGGCCAACCGGCACTAAAGAGTGGGGACTAAAGGTCCCCTCCCTTTAGTACCGGTTCGTCATGAACCGGCGCTAAAGTGCCACCACGTGGCATGAGCCAGGCCCGTTTGCGTGGAGGGCATTAGTACCGGTTGGTAACACCAACCGGTATTAAATGTTTGGGTGTTTTTTTTATTTTTTCTTTATTTTTGTGTTTTCAATTTAATTTAGTGATTGCTTTACATTATAATGAGTTGTTAAATCATTAGGTGAAAGTACCGCTGATTAGTTTCGACTGGATGCATTATTGGATATCTCTACTAGCTAGCTAGCTAGCTAGAGTATATGTCATATCCATATTATACTTGATCAACTATAATATATACGGATATGGCATATACTTGATCACTTAGGTAGGATCCATCCACCTGAAACTAATCTGCGGTTTCTTTCATTAAATGATATAATAATTAACTAGCTATCTGATCACCACCAGCACTACTAGCTTAAAGAAGAAACATTCACTTGTACCAGAAGCAAAAATATTATCGATCGAGTTCAACATGATTGTCATGATATTATAAGCGTTCATATATAACACCACAAAAGCAAATCACTTAAGTTCAGAACGAAGAACACGGACATGAAAGGACAAGTACTAATTAAGAGCAGCATGAAGAACTAGCTAAATCACTCCTGCTAGCTACTCTCTCTCTGATAAAATAGCATAGAACATGTATAGCTCTCCTGATTGATCATACTGGAGCATGCCGATGAACCTGTCTCCTAATCGTGGGTTGCGCTTCTCATTGCTGCCCCCTAGTACTTCTCTGCGATCATTAATAATTTTCCTCCAATCTTTCACTATTAAGCATTCATCGCTTCTAGAAATCCTGAATGCATTCATGTGCAATGCAGGATATCTTGGCCGTAAGCTAACAATTGACATCTGACCTTTAGTCTCGATCCCCTGAGGCACAACTGTCATCGGGAGTCCCTGTTGAAGAACATTGTATAGTACTTAATTAATATACTTAGCAATGAAAGTTTAGCAAAAAAATTATGTATGCAAAATATGCACTGAGGACAAATAGTAAATATCTTACCATCATTCCTAAATAGATGTGACCGTAGTTCAATACCATCACTATTGGTCGCACGTTTTGAGTACTAACATTTCTAAGTGCAGGAAGAAAATTTGTCTTGACAGTATGAAGATCCTCAAGCCATGAAACATAATGACTTATCTCCTCGCAGTTTAGTTCAGCTCCAGGACAGTAGTAGGTCCTGTCTACCAAGCGCCGGACATGTTTGGTTGAATGGAGATAAGCTGTCAATAGAAATTAGTTGTCAGTTATTTTTGAATAAGCAATATCAAAGACAAAAATATAGTTGAGAAGAACTCACATAATGGTAGAACTGGAGGCGTCTGCACATCGACCCATATGTCTCTATTACCTTCAATATCATCTTCCGGACGAATATCAAAGGTGATAACCATACCAGGCTCAAATGCATAAGCTTTGCATAGTGCTTGCCAAGTTTTGCATTCAAAATAGGTGTACGTGTGTGCATTGTATACTTTGACGTTGAAAGTATAACCATCATGCTCAGTTTTCAGGTAAGCTCTCTTTACCTCCATAGTTTCCATATCTTTGAAACCTATCTTATCCAAGACAAAAATTCTTGCATGGCACGGGATGCGCTAGTAGAATAGTGAAAATTAAAAATTATAAGTCAGGCAAATGAAGCATATATAAGTCATGCTTAATTACGAAAACAGACTTGTCGTTGTGACTTACTGTATCGAATTCGAAAGTCTCATCCAGCTTGATGCTGAATCGCCTACCATCAACAAGGAAATTTCTGTCGCACTGGTCGCGCTGGTCTTCACAGTATTCGCACATAATGAAATTTTTTCCGTCGTCAGACGACATTTCCTATGTTCATATTAGGCGAAACATTAATCACTTACTAATTCAATTAATTCAACTACTTCTATTAATTCAACTAAGCATTTACTAAAAATAAACTAGTTATATTAATTCAACTAGTTTAAAGCATTTACTAAAAATAAACTAGTTCTATATATCTATTAATTCAACTAGTTCAACTAAACATTTACTAAAAATAAACTAGTTATATTAATTCAACTAGTTCAAACTAAGCATATACTAAAAATAAACTAGTTCTATATATTAATTCAACTAGTTCAACAAAGCATTTACTAAAAATAAACTAGTTCTATATATATATTAATTCAACTAGTTCAACTAAACATTTACTAAAA
>NC_041381.1:511485461-511507831 GCF_002162155.2 Triticum dicoccoides | reverse complement strand
CGGGCGGCGGGGGCGGCGAGGGCGATGGCACGGCGGGGCGGCGGCGTCGGCGTCGTCGAGATCGAGACTCGCGCGCGCGAGAAGTGGAACGAATTAGTGGTGACGATAACTGATTTTTCGTAAGTGTAGTATATATAGGATGGGCCTTTAGTACCGGTTGGTGGCACCAACCGGTACTAAAGGCCAATTTTGGCCAGCCCAAGCATCGGGAAACGAGGGCCTTTAGTACCGGTTGGTGGCTCCAACCGGTACTAAAGGGCAACACATTAGTGCCGGTTGGAGCCACCAACCGGTACTAAGGACCGTGCGCTGCCACCCGCAGTGCCCTACGTTTAGTCCCACCTCGCCGAGCGAAGGGCAGCTGCACTAGTTTATAAACCCAGCCGCGGCTGCCCTTTCGAACTCCTCTATATAGCAGGCTTCTGGGCCTAACTAGGGTGCGCTGCCCTGTGAGCCTGCTGGCCCTACTGGGCATGTATTTGCACACCCAATGTCTGGCAGGCCCATCGGGCAGCGCCCCAACATGTTTTTTATAATTTTTTTCTTTTCTGCATTATTTATTTTCTTCTATTTATTTTTAAGTAATTTTTTATATAGTTATTTCTTTTCTGCTTTATTTTTTTCTTCTATTTATTTCTGAATAGTTTTTTTGCTGTATTTAGTTTCTTCGTGAATTTTTTTGCTTTATATTTTTTTTCTTTTCTGCATTATTTATTTTCTTCTATTTATTTTTGAGTAATTTTTTATATAGTTATTCCTTTTCTGCTTTATTTTTTTCTTCTATTTATTTCTGAATAGTATTTGTTTTTTCTATTTATTTTTGAGTAATTTGTTTATATAGTTATTTCTTTTCTGCTTTATTTTTTTCTTCTATTTATTTCTGAGTAGTTTTTTTTGCTGTATTTAGTTTCTTCTTCTTCTTCTTCTTCTTCCTCCTCCTTCTCCTCCTCCTCCTCTTCTTCTTCTTCTCCTTCTTCTTCCTCCTCTTCTTCCTGTTCTTCTTCTTCTTCTTCTTCTTCTTCTTCTTCCTTCCGGGTTATAGGATCGATAGCCGTACTATCAAGAGGGGCTCTCAAGTGAGTAGCTTGATCGTATCGTTCGTCGAGAGCTCAAACCATTGCATCCTTGCATCATGTTTCTTGGTTCTTGTTTGGTTCTCTTTGTGAGTCTTAGAGCTTATGGTCATCTTGATGACAAGCTTGAGTTCATCGAAAACGGAGTTTGCATGCGTCTTCTATGATGTTTTCGGTGTTGGAGGTTTTACCGGTCTTTTCCGAGGAAGGGTTCTCACCATTTTCTTTTGGGCCTTTTCTCATTTGCTTATTATTGGTATTTCTATCAAGATTGTGTTATCCCTTGTCGCTAGCTTTCCAACAAATTTGGTTTCGTCGAATTCGGAGTCCGAATGCAAAAGTTGTGGTAGTTTTGGTGTTCTGAAAAGGCTGCAGCGGTACTACCGCGACTAGAGCGGATGTAATTTTTTACTACCGCTCCAGAGTGGTAGTACCGCGGTTCCTGAGCGGTAGTACCGCTCCAGAGCAGTACTACCATGGCTCCTAAGCGGTAGTACCGCCCCGGACCAAAATCTCGTGTTTTCTCTCTCGTTTGGGCTATTTTGACCGTGCTAAGCGGTAGTACCGCTCCTCCAAGCGGTAGTACCGCTTGTGCACGACTTGAGCACATAACGGTTGGATTTTTCCCCACCTATAAAAGGGGGTATTCTTCCCCATTGAACCTTATCTTTTGAGCTCGTGTTCTTCCCCCATTGTTGACCTTCTTCGAGCTTGCTAACTCTCAATCCCTCCATGGATTCTTGCTAGTTTTTGAGGGAAAAGAGAGAGGAGATCTAGATCCACATTTCCACCAATCACTTTCTCCTCTATGTGAGGGGAACCCCTTGGATATAGTTCTTGGAGTTCTTGGTGTTCTCCTTCTTGTTCTTCCTCTCATTTTCCTCCCTAGCATTAGTTGCTTCGGTGGGATTTGAGAGAGAAGGACTTGGGCACTCCGTGTGCCCTTGCCATTGCATTTGGTGCATCGGTTTGAGTTCTCCATGGTGATACGTGGAAGTTACAAGTTGAGAAGCTTATTACTCTTGGGTGCTTGGTACCCTTGAGCTTGTTCCTCTTGGGTGCTTGGGCGTCCTAGATGGTTGGTGGTGTTCAGAGCTCAATCATTGTGGTGTAAAGCTCCGAGCAAGCGTCGGGGTCTCCAATTAGGTTGTGGAGGTCGCCCCGAGCAATTTGACGGGTACCGGTGACCGCCCCCAAGGGTTGCCAAAGTGTACGGGTTCGGTGACCGCCCCCAAGGGTTGCCATTTGTACGGGTTCGGTGACCGCCCTCAAGGGTCCCTTAGTGGAATCACGACATCTTGCATTGTGCGAGGGCGTGAGGAGATTATGGTGGCCCTAGTGGCTTCTTGGGGAGCATTGTGCCTCCACACCGCTCCAAACAGAGATTAGCATCCGCAAGGGTGTGAACTTCGGGATACATCATCGTCTCCGCGTGCCTCGGTTATCTCTTACCCGAGCCCTTTACTTATGCACTTTACTTTGTGATAGCCATATTGTTTCTTGTCATATATCTTGCTATCACCTAAGTAGTTTTTCTTGCTTAGCATAAGTTGTTGGTGTACATAGGTGAGCCTAGTTGTTGTAGGTTTTGTGCTTGACAAATTAAACGCTAGGTTTATTCCGCATTTGTTCAAGCCTCAACCGTAATTATTTTAAAGCGCCTATTCACCCCCCCCTCTAGGCGACATCCACGATCTTTAAATTGGTATCAGAGCCTCGTCTCTATTTGTTGGGCTTAACCGCCCAGAGAGTAAAGATGTCAACTAGGGGATTAGGATTCTCTAACACTCTTAGTTTCGATGGCACAAATTTTGGTGTTTGGGTAATTCGCATGCTTAATCTCTTTAGGGTCATGGACCCAAATTTAGAGCGAATTGTAGATGTGGGTTTTTCTCCTCCAAAGGATCCCCAAAGATTATCTTTAGAGGATGAGAAAAACTCTTATCTCAATGCTCAAGCTTCTAATGTGCTTTTCGATGCTTTGAGCAATGTAGTTATATTTCAACTCATGCCGTTCCGAGATGCTCATGAGTTGTGGACGAAGCTTCAAGATAAATATGGTGTGTCCAAGATTTGTGGGGATGATTGTTCTCCCTCCACCTCCGGTCGTATAGTCTTCTCACCTTCTTCTACTTCACCTACATGTGGTTTGCCACAAGGTAATGATATGGTGAGTAGTGTTGGTCATTGCAATGATGATAGTATGCTTATTGTGGATGATCCTTCATCACTATATTATTGCAATGCTCCTTCTTTGGGATTTAACACTTCGAGCACTCCAAATGTTTCACATGCTTGTGTTGATAGTCCTTGCATATCATGTAGAAATTGCTTGACTAAATCTCATGATGATATGCTTGCTATGTCTTGTTGCCATGATAAAAATGCATCTATTTCCTCGAATTGTTGTACTAACAATGTAGAGGAAACCCAACACTCCATGGAACAAGATGTGGTGTTTAATGGTGCCTCAAGGGATCCTACACCATCATCTATTTCTTTTTGCCTTATGGCTAAGGCGTCAAAGGTATCTCCTACTTTGTACCCCAATATGTCTCTTGATGATGATGTTGATGCTAATGATGATGAGGATAATGATGAAGAGAATGACAATGTTGCCTCCTTAAAAACTAAGGGGGAAATGATTTTTAAAGCTCTTCATAAAAATAAAATTGCTCGTTCCAACTTCATGGAAATAATGTCCATTGCCATTGATGGCAAGAAATACATTGAGGAGTTGGAATCTCATCTAGAGGAGCATGAGGTCACCATTGAGAAAATGGAAGCTCATGGGCGTGATTACGCAAATGAGATCGCGGAGCTATCTCAAGCTCTTGAACATGAACAAACCACCTCCGAATCTCTTGAGGAGACTTTTGCTCTAGAATTATCTAGAGTGAGGGAATCTCATGATAGAACTCTTGAGGTGGCCAATTATTTCAAAACTAAAAATTCTAAGCTTGAAGTTGCTCATGCTAGACTCCTTGAGGACTTTGAGCACCTCAAAAATGGCTCAAGGGTCATCAAGGGTGAGCTCATCAAACTCACCGAGTCTCATGCTCAACTTGAAGCTTCTTATTTAAAAGAGCTTGCTAAGTTGCCCCCTCCTATTGTTGTTAATGATGATGCTTGTGCTACTAACTCTATTACTTGTGAAGCATCCATTTGAAGGAGAATGTTGAGCTACGGGCTCAACTTGAGTTGCTATCTAGAAATTATGGGAAATTGGAAGAAAGCCATGAAAAGCTCTCAAGCTCTCATGACGATCTTCTAGTATCCCATAATGTGCTAAAGATAGCTCATGAGGCCATGATTGCTAAGGTAACATCTAGTGAGCCTCATGTTGTTACTAGCACCACTTCTAGTCAAAATACTATATTGCCATGTGCTAGTCCTTGTAATTCATCTACTCACAATGTTGGTACATCTTGTGATGAATTGCTTTCCTTGCCTTGTTGCTCTAACGATGAAGCTTATACTTCCTCTAGTACTTGTGTTGAGACTAACCATGTAGAGGAAATCAAAGAGCTCAAGGCCCAAGTCACTTCTTTGAAGAAAGACTTGGAAAAGAGTCATGAAGGGAAATCCACACTCAACAATATCTTGAGTGTGCAAAAATCCCCCAATGACAAAGGTGGACTTGGATTCAACTCCAATAATAATAAGAAGAAGTCCAAGAGCAACAAGAAGAAGGGCCAAAAACAAGTCAAGAATTCGGCCAAGATTACTTGCTTCAAGTGCAAAATTGAAGGGCATCATGTTAGATATTGCCCATTGAAGAAGAATGCCATTGGTAACAAGCAACAAGGGAAGAGGCCACAAGTTCAATCTCATGCTCAACCTCAAGTTAAAGAAAGGCCACTTCCCAAGAAGACTCAAGTTAATGCCTCTCTTGTTGAGAAATCAAGTGAGAAGAAAATGAAGAGTAGACGTTGCTACTTATGTCGTGAGAAAGGTCACCTCGCTTCTTCATGCACTAGTGGTAACTTATCCAACCCAATTATTATTGATGATATCTATTCTCTTGGGAAGGATAAGGTTGGCAATGTGTTTGCCAAGTTTGTTGGTACTCAAAGTGGTGTCAAGAAAAGAACCATTTGGGTTGCCAAGCCTATTGTGACTAACCTCTTAGGACCCAACTTGGTTGGGGACCAACAAGCTCAAACTTGATCAATAGGTGTTGTTGGAGGGCATTGGAGACTTGGCTACATTATGAAGAATTAAGGGGACTTCATCATTCTTATTGTCTCAAGCCAAGTCAATTGGATTATCAAGTTTCTATCTTATATCCAATGTGCCTCCTTGCGGTAACTTGTACTTAAATTGTTTACATTGGAAGTTACTTTCCCCCATGGATGTTTTGGTTTTGTTCCTTGCATGTGTTTGTATACGTTGTGCTTCCAACTTGCTTATCTTGAGCAATCAAGTATGTGTGTGTTGGTTTGCACATCATGTACGTGGGTGTCGTGCGTTGAGCCTTTTTGCTTCTTGTGTGTATCCTAGTTGGCTTGTGAGAGAGGTTAATGGAACATCCCATTTTGGGGGAGTGATGTGCTTTGTGCACCTCACAATCCTATAAATGTGTGTACATGAGGAATACCATCTAGTATTGATATTACAAGATTATCTAGTCGCTAGGTGATATATCTCTCATGAGAAATTCAAATTCTAATAATTCCATTGATTATCTCGTGTTGGATCCTCTTATTGCCTCTTGTTAGGTTCTTATTGGTATCACATTATGGGGGAGTAATATGCTATGTGCATATTACAAGCCTAGAAAATGTGTACATTTGAGATAGTGTCTCCTAGAATTGATATTGTAAATTATATTGTTCCTAGGTGACATGTTAGCTCTACAAGTGGCAATTTGCTTGTGTTTGTTGTGAAGATGATGTTGGATGTCCTTGTTATCTACCACCGGGATTTATTTTCAAATACTTCTTGTCTTTGACAATTGGTAGTCACTTATGTGTGGTAGAATTTGTTGATCATCTTTACTTTGGTTTGTCTTTATTTGCCTTTTCTCTTGCCAAGGTTTGTGTCAACTCCCATTGTCTTCCCTACCACTTGTGGATCTTGTTTACTTCTTGTTCCTGTCTAGTGTTTTTTAGATATAGTGAAAGTGGTGATCCCACCTTGTGCATTTTGTATTCAAATGCAAATCCTATATAATGCACAACTCGTGGAGGAGCTATCCTATTTTCTTTAGAACACTCTTCTTGTGATCCTTATCAAGTGTGTTTTGGTGGAAGGCAAGCCATTTCTTTTTGGTACTTTGTGCCATCATGAAACTTTGTTGAGAGCTTGGTTTGTTTGGAACCATCCTCTCTTTGGGAGTTTGACATCTTTAGTTTAGTGTGTATCAATGGATATCTCATTCCTTGATGTATCTTTAATGATATCTTCCAAGTGATGATTTCTCCATTTGGTATCCTTTTCACTTGGCATTTCTTTGTCTTTTGGTTTCGGGTTTTGAAAGTCTTGAGCATGCATGTTTACTTCATGTATTTTATTTTGCTTGCTTTCTTTCTTTAACTCAATATATAGGGGAAACTCCACCTAGTCTCAATTTGGATGAGATGTGAATGAAATTCATTTTCATATCTATATGCACATATTTATGTGGAGTTTGTCCTATGTATTGGTGTTTCTAACTATTTGGTCCCGATGAGTTTGGGTACGTTTAGTTTGTGTTGTTCTTCTAGGAACATTTGGAGATGCATTGGATGCTTGGCTCACTCACAAGGAAGGTGTCGTCACCATGTGCTCATTGGAGTCAAGCTAGGATGATCAATGAACTACTATCTACCTTCAATTAGTATCTACTACATCCTTCCAATGATGTCTCGGTAACAAGTATCTATTCATGATTTCCTCTCTTGCATTCAACCTTGTGTAGGTTGCATCTTGGCATGATATTCATTTCATATCTTGTGATTCTTGCTTCCTTTCTCAAAGCATCTCAACGATGATCTCATGTTGCTAGTTGTGATGTCTTTGATAGTTGTGTGGTAGGAATTCATCTATATCCAATAAGACCATATCTAGCTATGTGCTATGCTTCCAAGTAAATATCTTATTGGTATATGTATGACTTCCTTTTGGATATCTTGTTCCTTCGTGTTGTAACTATTTCAGGTGTACATCCTTCTTTGTAGATATATATCGTCATGATTTCGTCTACCTAGACCCTTATACACTTGAGAGAAATTACATCTCTAGATGATATCCTTTCTTTCACGTCCACCTTGTCTTTTTTTGTTTTTTTATTTGGTGGCTCCGTGAAAGCTTTTGCCTTGAGTGTGCGTCTTCTATCGTTGCATCTCGATGCACTCTTGTGTGGTGAAGATTATTTTCCTCATGCTTATCTTTACGAGGCTTTAGCCATCTTAATTGGTATCCCTCGTCTTGATGAGGCTTTCATCTTCTATCTTCACCACGGGTTTGTTGGGGAATGGAGTAATTTCAAAAAAATTCCTACGCACACGCAAGATCATGGTGATGGCATAGTAACGAGAGGGGAGAGTGTTCGTCCACGTACCCTCGTAGATCGTAAGCGGAAGCGTTATGACAACGTGGTTGATGTAGTCGTACGTCTTCACGATCCGACCAATCCAAGTACCGAACGTACGGCACCTCCGAGTTCAGCACACGTTCAGCTCGATGACGATCCCCGGGCTCCGATCCAGCAAAGCTTCGGGGAAGAGTTCCGTCAGCATGACGGTGTGGTGAAAATGATGATGTTCTACCGGTGCAGGGCTTCGCCAAACTCCGCGACTATATGACCGAGGTGGAATATGGTGGAGGGGGGCACCGCACACGGCTAAGGAATGATCCGTAGATCAACTTGTGTCTTCTGGGGTGCCCCCCTGCCCTCGTATATAAAGGAGGGAGGGGAAGGTGCGGCCGTCCCCCTTGGGGTGCGCCTGGAGGAGTCCTACTCCCACCGGGAGTAGGACTCCCCCTTCTTGCCTTGGTGGAGAAGGAAAGGGGGGAGGGGAAAGAGGAAAGGGGGCGCCGCCCCCCCCCCTTCCTTGTCCTATTCGGACTAGGGGGGAGGGGGCGTGCGGCCTGCCCTGGCCGGCCCTCCTCTTCTCCCTCATGGCCCACTAAGGCCCATTAACCCCCGGGAGGGTTCCGGTAACCCCCCGGTGTTCCGGTAAAATCCCAATTTCACCCGGAACCTTTCCGATGTCCAAACATAGGCTTCCAATATATCAATCTTTATGTCTCGACCATTTCGAGACTCCTCGTCATGTCCGTGATCACATCCGGGACTCCGAACAAACTTCGGTACATCAAAACTTATAAACTCATAATAAAACTGTCATCGTAACGTTAAGCATGCGGACCCTACGGGTTCGAGAACTATGTAGACATGACCTAGAACCATTCTCGGTCAATAACCAATAGCGGAACCTGGATGCCCATATTGGTTCCTACATATTCTACGAAGATCTTTATCGGTTAAACCGCATAACAACATACGTTGTTCCCTTTGTCATTGGTATGTTACTTGCCCGAGATTCGATCGTCGGTATCCAATACCTTGTTCAATCTCGTTACCGGCAAGTCTCTTTACTCGTTCCGTAATACATCATCTCACAACTAACTCATTAGTTGCAATGCTTGCAAGGCTTATAGTGATGTGCATTACCGAGAGGGCCCAGAGATACCTCTCCGCCAATCGGAGTGACAAAACCTAATCTCGAATTATGCCAACTCAACATGTACCTTTGGAAACACCTGTAGAGCACCTTTATAATCACCCAGTTACGTTGTGACCTTTGGTAGCACACAAAGTGTTCTTCCGGTAAACGGGAGTTGCACAATCTCATAGTTGCAGGAACTTTGTATAAGTCATGAAGAAAGCAATAGCAACATACTAAACGATCAAGTGCTAGGCTAACGGAATGGGTCAAGTCAATCACATCATTCTCTTAATGATGTGATCCCGTTAATCAAATGACAACTCTTTTGTCCATGGCTAGGAAACTTAACCATCTTTGATTCACGAGCTAGTCAAGTAGAGGCATACTAGTGACACTATGTTTGTCTATGTATTCACACATGTATTATGTTTCCGGTTAATACAATTCTAGCATGAATAATAAACATTTATCATGAAATAAGGAAATAAATAATAACTTTATTATTGCCTCTAGGGCATATTTCCTTCAGTCTCCCACTTGCACTAGAGTCAATAATCTAGTTCACATCGCCATGTGATTTAACATCAATCTGTATATGATTAACACCCATAGTTCACATCGTCATGTGACCAACACCCAAAGGGTTTACTAGAGTCAATAATCTAGTTCACATCTCTATGTGATTAACACCCAAAGAGTACTAAGGTATGATCATGTTTTGCTTGTGAGAGAAGTTTAGTCAACGGATCTGTCATATTCAGAGCCGTATGTATTTTGCAAATATTCCATGTCCACAATGCTCTGCACAGAGCTACTCTAGCTAATTGCTCCCACTTTCAATATGTATCCAGATTGAGACTTAGAGTCATCTGTATTGGTGTAAAAGCTTGCATCATTGTAACTTTTACGACGGGCTATTTTATCACCTCCATAATCGAGAAACATCTCCTTAGTCCTCACTAAGGATATTCTTGACCCATGTCCAGTGATCTACTTATTAGATCAAAATTGTATTCCTTTGCCAAACACAGAGCAAGGTATACAATAGATCTGGTTCACAGCATAGCATACTTTATAGAACCTATGACTGAGGCATAGGGAATGACTTTTCATTCTCTTTCTATTTTCTGCAATGGTCGGGTCTTGAGTCTTACTCAACTTCACACCTTGTAACACAGGCAAGAACTCCTTCTTTGACTGTTCCATTTTGAACTATTTCAAAAATTTATCAAGGTATGTACTCATTGAAAAATCTTATCAAGCGTCTTGATCTATCTATATAGATCTTGATGCTCAATGTGTAAGCAACTTTACCGAGGTCTTGCTTTGAAAAACTCTTATTCAAGTATCCTTTCATGCTATCCAGAATTTCCATATCATTTCCAATTAACAATATGTCATCCACATATAATATTAGAAATGCTACAGAGCTCCCACTCACTTTCTTGTAAATACAGGCTTCTCCAAAAGTCTGTATAAAACCATATGCTTTGATCACACTATCAAAGCGTTTATTCCAACTCCGAGATGCTTGCACCAGTCCATAAATGGAACGCTGGAGCTTGCACACTTTGTCAGCACCTTTTGGATCAACAAAACCTTCCGGCTACATCATATACAACTCTTCTTCTAGAAATCCATTCAAGAATGCAGTCTTGACATCCATTTGCCAAATTTCATAATCATGAAATGCAGCAATAGCTAACATGATTCGGACAGACTTAAGCATCGCTACGGGTGAGAAAGTCTCATCGTAGTCAACCCCTTGAACTTGTCGAAAACCTTTCGCAACAAGTCGAGCTTTATAGACAGTTACATTACCATCAGCGTCAGTCTTCTTCTTAAAGATCCATTTATTCTCAATGGCTTGCCGATCATCGGGCAAGTCAACCAAAGTCCATACTTTGTTTTCATACATGGATCCCATCTCAGATTTCATGGCCTCAAGCCATTTTGCGGAATCTGGGCTCATCATCGCTTCCTCATAGTTCGTAGGTTCATCATGGTCAAGTAACATGATTTCCAGAACATGATTACTGCACCACTTTGGTGCGGATCTTACTCTGGAAGACCTACGAGGTTTGATAGTAACTTGATCTGAAGTTTCATGATCATCATCATTAACTTCCTCACTAATTGGTGTAGGAATCACTGGAACTGATTTCTGTGATAAACTACTTTCCAACAAGGGAGTAGATATAGTTACCTCATCAAGTTCTACTTTCCTCCCACTCACTTCTTTCGAGAGAAAACTCCTTCTCTAGAAAGGATCCATTCTAAGCAACGAATGTTTTGCCTTTGGATTTGTGATAGAAGGAGTACCTAACAGTTTCCTTTGGGTATTCTATGAAGACGCACTTCTCCGGTTTGGGTTCGAGCTTATCAGGTTGAAACTTTTTTATATAAGCATCGCAACTCCAAATTTTAAGAAACGACAACTTTGGTTTCTTGCCAAACCACAGTTCGTAAGGCGTCGTCTCAACGGATTTTGATGGTGCCCAATTTAAAGTGAATGCAGCTGTCTCTAATGCATAACCCCAAAACAATAGCGGTAAATCGGTAAGAGACATCATAGATCGCACCATATCCAATAAAGTGCGGTTACGACATTCGGACACACCATAACGTTGTGGTGTTCCAGGTGGCGTGAGCTATGAAACTATTCCACATTGTTTTAATTGAAGACCAAACTCGTAACTCAAATATTTGTCTCCGCGATCAGATCGCAGAAACTTTATTTTCTTGTTACGATGATTTTTCTACTTCACTCTGAAATTCTTTGAACCTTTCAACTATTTCAGACTTATGTTTCATCAAGTAGATATACCCATATCTGCTCAATTCATCTTGTGAAGGTCAGAAAATAACGATACTTGCCACGAGCATCAACACTCATTGGATCGCATACATCGGTATGTACTATTTTCAACAAGTCAGTAGCTCGTTCCATTGTTCCGAAGAACGGAGTTTTAGTCATCTTGCCCAAAAGGCACGGTTCGCAAGCATCAAATGATTCATAACCAAGTGATTCCAAAAATCCATCTTTTATGGAGTTTCTTCACGCACTTTACACCAATATGACCTAAACGGCAGTGCTACAAATAAGTTGCACTATCATTATTAACTTTACATCTTTTGGTTTCAATATTATGAATATGTGTATCACACGATCGAGATCCAACAAACCATTTTCATTGGGTGTATGACCATAGAAGGTTTTATTCATGTAAACAGAATAATAATTATTCTCTAACTTACATGAATAACCGTATTGCAATAAACATGATCAAATCATATTCATGCTCAACGCAAACGCCAAATAACATTTATTTAGGTTCAACACTAATCCTGAAAGTATAGGGAGTGTGCGATGATGATCATATCAATCTTGGAACTACTTCCAACATTCATCGTCACCTCACCCTCAACTAGTTTTTGTTTATTCTGCAACTCCCGTTTTGAGTTATTACTCTTAGCAACTGAACTAGTATCAAATACCAAGGGGTTGCTATAAACACTAGTAAAGTGCACATCAATAGCATGTATATCAAATATACCTATGTTCACTTTGCCATCCTTCTTATCTGCCAAATACTTGGGGTAGTTCCACTTCCAGTGACCAGTCCCTTTGCAGTAGAATCACTTAGTCTTAGGCTTAGTTCCAGACTTGGGCTTCTTCACTTGAGCAGCAACTTGCTTGCTGTTCTTCTTGAAGTTCCCCTTCTTCCCTTTACCCTTTTTCTTGAAACTAGTGATCTTGTCCACCATCAACACTTTGATGTTTTTCTTTGATTTCTACCTTCGCCAATTTTTTGCATCGCGAAGAGCTTGGGAATTGTTTTCGTCATCCCTTGCATACTATAGTTCATCACGAAGTTCTAGTAACTTAGTGATGGTGACTAGAGAATTCTGTCAATCACTATCTTATCTAGAAGATTAACTCCCACTTGATTCAAGCGATTGAAGTACCCAGACAATCTGAGCACATGATCACTAGTTGAGCGATTCTCCTCCATCTTTTAGCCAAAGAACTTGTTGGAGACTTCATATCTCTCAACTCGGGTATTTGCTTGAAATATTAACTTCAACTCCTGGAACATCTCATATGGTCCATGACGTTCAAAACGTCTTTGAAGTCCCGATTCTAAGCCGTTAAGCATGGCGCACTAAACTACCAAGTAGTCATCATATTGAGCTAGCCAAATGTTCATAACGTCTGCATCTGCTCCTGCAATAGGTTTGTCACCTAGCGGTGCATCAAGGACATAATTCTTCTGCGCAGCAATGAGGATAAACCTCAGATCACGGATCCAATCCGCATCATTGCTACTAACATTTTTCAACACAATTTTCTCTAGGAACATATCAAAATAAACATATGAAAGCAACAACGCAAGCTATTGATCTACAACATAATTTGCAAAAATACTACCAGGACTAAGTTCATGATAAATTTAAGTTCAATTAATCATATTACTTAAGAACTCCCACTTAGAAAGACATCCCTCTAATCCTCTAAGTGATCACGGATCCAAATCAACTAAACCATAACCGATCATCACGTGAAATGGAGTAGCTTTCAATGGTGAACATCATTATGTTGATCATATCTACTATATGATTCACGCTTGACCTTTTGGTCTCCGTGTTCCGAGGCCATATCTGCATATGCTAGGCTCGTCAAGTTTAACCTGAGTATTCCGCGTATGCAAAACTGGCTTGCACCCATTGTAGATGGACGTAGAGCTTATCACACCCGATCATCACGTGGTGTCTGGGCACGACGAACTTTGGCAACGGTGCATACTCAGGGAGAACACTTCTTGATAATTAGTGAGAGATCATCTTATAATGCTACCGTCAATCAAAGCAAGATAAGATGCATAAAGGATAAACATCACATGCAATCAATATAAGTGATATGATATGGCCATCATCATCTTGTGCTTGTGATCTCCATCTTCGAAACACCGTCATGATCACCATTGTCACCGGTGCGACACCTTGATCTCCATCGTAGCATCGTTGTCGTCTCGCCAACTATTGCTTCTACGACTATCGCTACCGCTTAGTGATAAAGTAAAGCAATTACAGGGCGTTTGCATTTCATACAATAAAGCGACAACCATATGGCTCCTGCCAGTTGCCGATAACTTCGGTTACAAAACATGATCATCTCATACAATAAAATATAGCATCACGTCTTGACCATATCACATCACAACATGCCCTGCAAAAACAAGTTAGACGTCCTCTACTTTGTTGTTGCAAATTTTACGTGGCTGCTACGGGCTTAGCAAGAACCGTTCTTACCTACGCATCAAAAACCACAACGATAGTTTGTCAAGTTGGTGCTGTTTTAACCTTCGCAAGGACCGGGCGTAGCCACATTCGATTCAGCTAAAGTGAGAGAGACAGACACCCGCCGGTCACCTTTAAGCAACGAGTGCTCGTAGCGGTGAAACCAGTCTCGCGTAAGCGTACGCGTAATGTCGGTCCGGGCCGCTTCATCTCACAATACCGCCGAACCAAAGTATGACATGCTGGTAAGCAGTATGACTTGTATCGCCCACAACTCACTTGTGTTCTACTCGTGCATATGACATCTACGCATAAAACCAGGCTCTGATACCACTGTTGGGGAACGGAGTAATTTCAAAAAAATTCCTACGCACACGCAAGATCATGGTGATGGCATAGCAACGAGAGGGGAGAGTGTTCGTCCATGTACCCTCGTAGACCATAAGCGGAAGCGTCATGACAACGCGGTTGATGTAGTCGTACGTCTTCACGATCTGATCGATCCAAGTACCGAACGTACGGCACCTCCGAGTTCAGCACATGTTCAGCTCGATGACGATCCCCGGGCTCCGATCCAGCAAAGCTTCGGGGAAGAGTTTCGTCAGCACGACGGCGTGGTGATGATGATGATGTTCTACCGGCGTAGGGCTTCGCCAAACTCCGCGATGATATGACCAAGGTGGAATATGGTGGAGGGGGGCACCGCAAATGGCTAAGGAACGATCCGTAGATCAACTTGTGTCTTCTGAGGTGCCCCCCTGCCCCCGTATATAAAGGAGGGAGGGGAAGGTGCGGCCGTCCCCCTTGGGGTGCGCCTGGAGGAGTCCTACTCCCACCGGGAGTAGGACTCCCCCTTCTTGCCTTGGTGGAGAAGGAAAGAGGGGAGGGAAAAGAGGAAAGGGGGGCGCCGCCCCCCCCTTCCTTGTCCTATTCGGACTAGGGGGGAGGGGGCGCGCGGCCTGCCCTGGCCGGCCCTCCTCTTCTCCCTCATGGCCCACTAAGGCCCATTAACCCCCGGGAGGGTTCCGGTAACCCCCCGATGTTCCGGTAAAATCCCAATTTCACCCGGAACCTTTCCGATGTCCAAACATAGGCTTCCAATATATCAATCTTTATGTCTCGACCATTTTGAGACTCCTCATCATGTCCGTGATCACATCCGGGACTCTGAACAAACTTCAGTACATCAAAACTTATAAACTCATAATAAAACTGTCATCGTAACGTTAAGCGTGCGGACCCTACGGGTTCGAGAACTATGTAGACATGACCTAGAACCATTCTCGGTCAATAACCAATAGCGGGACCTGGATGCCCGTATTGGTTCCTACATATTCTACGAAGATCTTTATTGGTCAAACCGCATAACAACATACGTTGTTCCCTTTGTCATCGGTATGTTACTTGCCCGAGATTCGATCATCGGTATCCAATACATAGTTCAATCTCATTACCGGCAAGTCTCTTTACTCGTTCCGTAATACATCATCTCACAACTAACTCATTAGTTGCAATGCTTGCAAGGCTTATAGTGATGTGCATTACCGAGAGGGCCCAGAGATACCTCTCCGCCAATCGGAGTGACAAAACCTAATCTCGAATTATGCCAACTCAACATGTACCTTCGGAAACACCTGTAGAGCACCTTTATAATCACCTAGTTATGTTGTGACATTTGGTAGCACACAAAGTGTTCTTCCAGTAAACGGGAGTTGCACAATCTCATAGTTGCAGGAACTTTGTATAAGTCATGAAGAAAGCAATAGCAACATACTAAACGATCAAGTGCTAGGCTAACGGAATGGGTCAAGTCAATCACATCATTCTCTTAATGATGTGATCCCGTTAATCAAATGACAACTCTTTTGTCCATGGCTAGGAAACTTAACCATCTTTGATTCACGAGCTAGTCAAGTAGAGGCATACTAGTGACACTATGTTTGTCTATGTATTCACACATGTATTATGTTTCCGGTTAATACAATTCTAGCATGAATAATAAACATTTATCATGAAATAAGGAAATAAATAATAACTTTATTATTGCCTCTAGGGCATATTTCCTTCAGGGTTGTCACAAGTATATGTTCTTTATATGCTTATTAGTAAGCTTGTGAACCCATTTGCTAGTTGTGCGTGGGAATGATAGGCCTTGCGTCGTGTGCCTCTTTCTTTCAAGACTTTATTGATGCTTAATGCTCATCCGTACATTAGTCTTCTCAAGTGCATTGCCTTGACTCACACACATCATTTTGGTTTGAGCCCATTCTTAAGTTGCCTCTTTTACTTGTTGCTCAACCATGTGTTTGTTGCAAGTACTAGGCTTTGTTTCCTATATGCTCACTTGCACTTGTTGTAAGTTTTTATTGATTTTGGGGGAGCTATGATCCTATTTTTTGCACTTTGTATCCAAATACAAATATTCTTATGTGTGCACAAATCACGGGGAGCTTCTCTAGTTTCTTTAGAACACTCCTTTGCCCATATCATAATATCCTTTATTCATGTGGCTCGTAGGATCTTTGGTCTAGTTGTTTCAATTGATATCCTTTGATTGCTTGCTTCAATTGGTATCTTTTGATTGCTTGTGTCTCTCTTTGTTATGTCTTTGTGGCATATCTTTCTGTTGCAATCTTTGGGCCTCAATATAGTTTGTCTTCCTCCAAGTACTGACAGTTGGATATGTGTATGGCATTCCACTCTCTTGTTGAGAAATACACAACTTTTGGAGGAACACCTTTTATATTGGTCTTCTTAGCTTTTTGCTCATTTTGGCAATCGATGCCAATGAGGGAGAAGTTTCAGAGAGTTTTGTGGAGAAGTCTTCAGAGTTTTCTCCTTGCTTTGGTTTTGTTCCTAAGCATTTGCATCTCATACCCATGCATTATTGGTTGTTGCATTGCATGGTGATGCATAATTCCTTATATAAACTCTCTTGAAAGTGATTGTCATCAATTACCAAAATGGGGGAGATTGAAAGGACATGCGGTGCCCCCATGTGTGGTTTTGGTAATTGATGACATTCTCTATGGACTAATGGTTGCATTGAGTTATATTTGAAGGATTTGTCCATAGGGATTTCTTGAAGTCCATGTGTTGGTTTCAAGGAGTTTATGTGTTGACCAAGGTGCTATTAAGGAATTATCCAAAGATTGGTCATGTGAGTGTTGAGCTTATTGCAAGCATGTCTTGAAGAAGAAGATTGTGTGATCATTCATGTTTACCTTCAAGACATCATCCAAACTAAGAGATTTGGAAAGATTCAAGGTTGATCGAGACTAAGTCAAGAGTGAATCAAGTTGATCAACTCACAAAGCATAAAAGATGTACCGAGAGGGATCAAGTGATCCCATTGTATGGTAAGCATTGTCCATTGCACTTTGTGTACTAACCCATGGTCTATGTGAGAGTTCTATGTGGGGTTAGGTACATGTCCATGGGCTTGCGTCAAGAGGAAGATATCATACAACCCATGGAAAGGATGACATCAAGTAGTGATCGTCATCAAGATTATCATGTGCAAGTTCAAGTGTAGCATCACGAAGAGATCAAGTGCTTGAAGCTTGCCATCCATTGTGGTGTCAATGGACTTGTGAAGATGTGCCGAAGAGTGGCTCACCCATAGTGGAGTATGGGGGAGCAATCATCTAGTCTCCATCGACCCAACGCAATCAAGAAAGGTGGTCCATCTTGCGGAGGACAAGATCGTCATCATCTAGCTCAAGTGGATCATGTGCAAGGCAAAGGTTTTCCCTTGATAGGTTTTCTATTTTACTGGTCTCATGGTGGTAGTTGGGAGACCGGGTTATAGGATCGATAGCCGTACTATCAAGGGGGCCTCTCAAGTGAGTAGCTTGATCGTATCATTCGTCGAGAGCTCAAACCATTGCATCCTTGAATCATGTTTCTTGGTTCTTGTTTGGTTCTCTTTGTGAGTCTTAGAGCTTATGGTCATCTTGATGACAAGCTTGAGTTCATCGAAAACGGAGTTTGCATGCGTCTTCTATGATGTTTTCGGTGTTGGAGGTTTTACCGGTCTTTTCCGAGGAAGGGTTATCACCATTTTCTTTTGGGCCTTTTCTCATTTGCTTATTATTGGTATTTCTATCAAGATTGTGTTAGCCCTTGTCGCTAGCTTTCCAACAAACTTTGTTTCGTCGAATTCGGAGTCCGAATGCAAAAGTTGTGGTAGTTTTGGTGTTCTAAAAAGGCTGCAGCGGTACTACCGCGACTAGAGCGGATGTAATTTTTTACTACCGCTCCAGAGCAGTAGTACCGCGGTTCCTGAGCGGTAGTACCGCTCCAGAGCAGTACTACCGTGGCTCCTAAGCGGTAGTACCGCCCCAGACCAAAATCTCGTGTTTTCTCTCTCGTTTGGGCTGTTTTGACCGTGCTAAGCGGTAGTACCGCTCCTCCAAGCGGTAGTACCGCTTGTGCACGACCTGAGCACATAACGGTTGGATTTTTCCCCACCTATAAAAGGGGGTATTCTTCCCCATTGAACCTTATCTTTTGAGCTCGTGTTCTTCCCCCATTGTTGACCTTCTTTGAGCTTGCTAACTCTCAATCCCTCCATGGATTCTTGCTAGTTTTTGAGGGGAAAGAGAGAGGAGATCTAGATCCACATTTCCACCAATCACTTTCTCCTCTATGTGAGGGGAACCCCTTGGATCTATTTCTTGGAGTTCTTTGTGTTCTCCTTCTTGTTATTCCTCTCATTTTCCTCCCTGGCATTAGTTGCTTCGATGGGATTTGAGAGAGAAGGACTTGGGCACTCTGTGTGCCCCTGCCATTGCATTTGGTGCATCGGTTTGAGTTCTCCACGGTGATACGTGGAAGTTACAAGTTGAGAAGCTTATTACTCTTGGGTGCTTGGTACCCTTGAGCTTGTTCCTCTTGGGTGCTTGGGCGCCCTAGACGGTTGGTGGTGTTCGAAGCTCAATCATTGTGGTGTAAATCTCCGGGAAAGCGTCGGGGTCTCCAATTAGGTTGTGGAGGTCGCCCCGAGCAATTTGACGGGTACTGGTGACCGCCCCCAAGGGTTGCCAAAGTGTACGGGTTCGGTGACCGCCCCCAAGGGTTGCCATTTGTACGGGTTCGGTGACCGCCCTCAAGGGTCCCTTAGTGAAATCACGATATCTTGCATTGTGCGGGGGCGTGAGGAGATTACGGTGGCCCTAGTGGCTTCTTGGGGAGCATTGTGCCTCCACACCGCTCCAAACGGAGATTAGCATCCGCAAGGGTGTGAACTTCGGGATACATCATCGTCTCCGCGTGCCTCGGTTATCTCTTACCCGAGACCTTTACTTATGCACTTTACTTTGTGATAGCCATATTGTTTCTTGTCATATATCTTGCTATCACCTAAGTAGTTTTTCTTGCTTAGCATAAGTTGTTGGTGTACATAGGTGAGCCTAGTTGTTGTAGGTTTTGTGCTTGACAAATTAGCCGCTAGGTTTATTCCGCATTTGTTCAAGCCTCAACCGTAATTATTTTAAAGCGCCTATTCACCCCCCCTCTAGGCGACATCCACGATCTTTCACTCTTCTTCTTCCTCCTCCTCTTCTTCTTCTTCTTCTTCTTCTTCCTTCTCTTCTTCTTCTTCTTCTTCTTCTTCTTCTTCCTTCTCTTCTTCTTCTTCTTCTTCTTCTTCTTCTTCTTCTTCTTCTTCTTCTTCTTCTTCTTCTTCTTCTTCTTCTTCTTCTTCTTCTTCTTCTTCTTCTTCTTCTTCTTCTTCTTCTTCTCCTTCTTCTTCTTCTTCTTCTTCTTCTTCTTCTTCTTCCTCCTCCTCCTCCTCCTCCTCCTCCTCCTCTTCTTCTTTAAATTGTGCATCTAAACGCAGAAAAAATACATTGATCAGTACCGCCTTTCAGCCAAAACGCGCGCTACTGCTACACAGAAGTACATATAAAAAATACATTGATCATCAACGATCTTTTTGTATAGAATCTAAATCGTCAATAGGAATCTACCACCGATTTAAGAACCGGCGAAGACTCCTATTGCAGCCACATATCCTACACATAGAGTTCAATGAAGACCAAATGCTTGGGATGGTTTGAGAAGTAACATACTTAAGGTGGTCAAATTCTTGTTAGGGGAGCGAGGTGGGACTAAAAATAGCGCCTGCCACAACCTATTTAGTACCGGTTCGTTCCATGAACCGGTACTAAAGGTGCTGGCCGGGCACCAGCATCTTTAGTACCGGTTCGTGGCACGAACCGGTACTAAAGATTCCCAAAGAACCGGTACTAAAGGTCACCTCCCGTCAAGTCATTTGAACCGGCACTAATGGGAGCATTAGTGCCGGCTCATATGCCAACCGGTACTAATGTTTCACATATTAGGTCCTTTTTCTACTAGTGGTGGCGAGGCGGGGGTCACCGGTGACGACGAGGAAGGCCGGAGCGCGACTTCCTAGACGGATCCATGGGAAGAAAGGGGACAAGGAGGTGAGGGAGAGAAGTGAGAAAGGGGACAGGGAGGTGAGGGAGAGAAGTGAGAAAGGGGACAGGGAGGTGAGGGAGAGAAGTGAGAAAGGAGGGGTGGTGCGGCGACATGAGGTTAGACGAGGCTGCGGTGGCGCGGTGCAGGGTAGAGCCGCGGAGGTGGTGGCCATGCGTGTCATGGGGACGGAGGCGAGCGGCTCGGCCATGGTGCCGCGATGAACCAGGAGAGGAGGAGCACTGAGGTGAGGCGAGGAAGAGCGAGGCCGGCGGCGGTGCAACCTCGCCGGGGTGGGGCGGAACCGGCCAGTGCCAGGGATCGGGCGTGCGCGTGGGGGCGCCTCCCCTGACGGCGCGAGGTGGGAGAAAGGAATCGAGGCTGTCCAGGGAATCGATTGGATTGCTTTTTTTTAGAACAGAATGGATTGCTTTTTTTTTAGTAACAGAACAAATTGGATTGCTAAGTTACGTTAAGGTGTGGCTGGGCTGGACCTAAGGCCGAATGGGCGGCCGGTTTAGATACTGCGCTGCTGTTTCCCTCTCTCTCTCTCTCCCCTAATTTTAACATTTTCTCTGTTTATTAAATATAAATACATAAAGAGTAAAAAGGAGAGAGGATTAGGAATGGGGTTTTGGCAAGGTGCTATTTTTCCTGGACTCGCAAAAATGTGCTTATTCCAAGAAAATTAGAAGTGGGCAATACAAGGTTTAAATTAAAACACATTTGAATTTATTCAAATAGGTTAGAACTAGGACAAGGTTTTAGAAGTGTACAAGTATGTTGAAAATTTTGGTGGACCATGGTAAAGTAATAAAATGGTGATTCGGAAAGTTTGGGGACAAAACTTGAAATATAAAAGGCATTTGATTTTTTGAAAAGCTCAAAAAGGAATTTGGAAAAGCAATTGTATAAAATGGAAGGAAAGATCAAATGATTTTCTAAAAAGGTTCATAGTTTTTAATTTGGTGTGAAACATTATAAATGGCATGATGAAATCAAAATGCATAAAATAAAATAAGAAAACGTTATAAAATATGCAAGTTAGTGGAAGGTAGGGAATTTATAGGTTAAAAAATCAAAAATAAAACAAGGGTGGAATTATAGGTAGGTGATGTGTCGTGCTGGCAGGGAGAAGCATGTCTCTCACACTCGTCTCATGAGGAGGACTCGAAGTCTGGCGTAAAAGCAGGCCATTGTCCTCGGTGCCCCTCCAATAATGTTGGATCCCCGTGTCCTAGCATATCACCACTCCACTGAGTCAAGGCTGAGTTTAGGTTGCTTGAGCGGACTATGATTTAATTCGTAACCATGTACAGTTCTGCCTGGTTTGATTTTACCATTTTAGCTCATGAAACAAACATGTATTGGATGGATAAAGGCAATGTGCATGATTCATAAACATAGGTCAAGCAGAGTCTATCAATTCCTTGAGATTACAACCATGTCTACACAAGTCTAGACTCGAGATAGTCAAAATCTTCATGCACTCAACACTCATTGTACTGAGTTTTTTTTACAACTCACTCATTGTACTGAGTTTTTTAGCAATACTCATCATAATATGTGGTCAATGCATATTTTTGTTACCCCGTTGCAACGCACGGGCCCTTTTGCTAGTGTGTGTGTGTGTGTATATATATATATATATATATATATATATATATATATATATATATATATATATATATATATATATATATATATATAGGGCTGGACTATTTTGTTACCGGTAACAGAATATTATTCTGTTACCCTCGGTCCCTATAAGGCGCGGCCGGCCCAAAAGAAGAAAACTACCCTAATCCCCCCGCGGATCCTTCTTACCACCTCCTCCTCGTGGCCACCGCCGCCTGACCTCCTCCCCACCGTGCCGCCGGCCGGCCTCCTCCCAGCA
>NC_041381.1:511481684-511484966 GCF_002162155.2 Triticum dicoccoides | reverse complement strand
CCCCCATCCCCACCCACCACCGTCGCGCCACCGGGCCGGTGCGACCAGTACCGTCGTCGATCCCGACCATGGCGCCCGCCGTCGCGCACCACCTCCCGACCATGGCGCCCGCCACTGCGCACCACCCCCCGGCCACGCGCCCGCCGTAGTGCACCTCCGGCTGTGCTCAACAGTACAACTTCTTGTTTTGTGGCTGGTCGCAAAGGAGCTGAGTTCAAAATGAGAGAAGTCTAGAATATTGTCACAAAACATGCTTAGGATGTGAAAACACGCTCAGTACAAAACCATACATACATCCGTTCAAGTACTCTTTTTCTCGAACATACATTCGTCCGTTCTAGAAAGAAAAATGGTTGAATTAAAAATATTGATCAGTACAAGTTAAAAATGGTGGTCCGTTCGGAACAAAAGAAATGACAGAAATTCAACTTGTAAAAGTGCAAGCAAAAAGAAATCCCATGCAATTCAAATGAGAAAAGTACAAGTCGTAAAATAAGAGAAGTTCAGAACATCATTGTAAAAAAAGTTTAGTTAAAAAAAATAAAAAAACATTTTCTTTTTGAAAAAAATATCATTCAGTTCGATGATATAAACCATGCAAGTACAGGGGCGACGATACAATAAACCATTAAAACTTATGAGCAAAACAGAGCAAAGTCTAGTTAGTGAAAACACGCTTAGTACAAACCCATGCAAGCATCAGTACAAGTACCTTTTTTTGGAACCATTCAAAATTACTCTACAAAAAATAGCTCAGTACAAACATACACATATATCAGTACGACTACTCTGTTTTTCAGACGAGAAAACAGCATGATCCGTCATGCCGTATTCAAAATTACTCTTAAACGGTTGCGAAGTAGAGAAAACGTTCAACATGACTAAGTTTCGCATTTTTGATAGCTATCCAACGGTATATTATTTGCCATATTTCGACAAACTTTTAAAAAAATTAGCGTTCAAAATCAAATTTAACCGTATTCGAATTCGTTTTTAAACCATAAGGAATTAGAAAAACATTTATATACAAAAAAGTTGCGCATTTTCCATAGCTTTCCAATGCCGTATCATTTGCGTCAATCCGACGAACCGTTTGCAAAAAATCGTGAAAATACGTTTCGCACAAAATTTCACCGTTTTTAAAATTACTTTTAAATCATATAGAATTAGAAAAAACAATACATATATGGAAGATGCGGATTTTCACCAGCTTTCCAACGCCATCTTATTTGCTCAATTCCGACAAACGGTTTGAAAATTGAGTCCAAAATACGATTTAGGTTTTCGGTTTTGAAAAAAACGGTTTTTTCAAAACTACTCTTAAACCATAATGATTTTGCAAAAACGTTCAATATACTTGAAATATGGTTGTCAAGAGCTTTTCAACGATATATTACACGCCCCGTTCCGACAAAGAAATTACAAAAAAAAATTGAACTAAAGAAGACGATGTGTTAAACAAAACTGAAAGCATCAGTTCAACCGCTTCAAAAACATCAGTACAACCATCTAAAACCGTCAGTTCAAAAAGGGTAACAGAATAATATTCTGTTACGCGTAACAGAATAGCCCAGATATATATATATATATATATATATATATATATATATATATATATATATAGGGAAAATACATCCTACCACCTAGTGGTAGTTACCACTGCCCCCGCTGCCATCAGATTGCATCAAGACCCGATCTCATCTTAACGGGTTATGGGTGGAGGCAAGGTGGATTTATTTGGACCCGCTTAATTAGTTTGCTGAGCCCCTGATTTTCTTGGCCTAGCCGCTCGTTTTGGTCGTCTGTATATATTTAAGATTGAATCCGGAGGCATGCAATCAAAATAACCTCATCTCTCTCTCCAACTAGATCTCTACGTCCAGCGGATATTCAACAAAACGGCTAAAGGAAAAAGGTACGTAATCATTGTTCTGCTGAAGTACATGCATATACGTGAGAAGCTGATTCATTTCCTATTATGCTTTTGTTTAATCATCAGGCGGGACATGGCTCCAATGTTCTCCAGCGCCGGCCTCCGGCCATGTCCTTCCCCATCCCTGCCAACTGTAATGACGTGTTTCAAGTATGAAATTAGATCGAAAAGCAATCGTATGTATACATGATACTGATTTTTATTCCTTTTTTCCACCGAGTCCTGTCTTGGGCGCGCATGGATTGATGCTGCTCCTGCATTCGAGTGTTTGCCGACGGTGTCAATACCTAGGAGGCGCAGAAACTAACAGGCGACTATCGACATGTCAGCTGCGACGAGAACAACGTACGGCTGCTGCAGACGCGCAGATGCAGCCCTACTTAGTTGTGACGGCAACGATGACGAATGGCCGCATGTCCACAAGTTCAGCGGTGTAAGGGCAACATACGGCGCACGACGACGGCGCTGTTAATGATGTACGGTGGCGGAGATCATGGGAACCTCCCATTGAGATCTTCCGATGATCCATGCATGGCATCACGTCTGCATCATGTACATGCATGCCGTTAGGTGTCGTGTACTACTTCATACTGATCTGATCGGATGCATTAGCTAGATGTCTATGTAGATACACTGTTGTAAATCACGTTCACGGTACTCCTATATGTATACTCCATACACACTTCTTTTTCTTCTTCTTTTTTTGCCAGGACATACACCCTTTTTATATGCACATATATTCTATACTACTACCTACAACATACTACATACTACATACTAAAAAAACTATATCTACATGAAAAAGATATACTACATACTCTTTTTTTGAAAAGAATATATATATATATATACACATACACCCATACTCTTTGTGAAGAAAAACTTCTATGTGAAAATTTGTAAATATACTCCATACTATAGTATAGTATGTTGTACGCACCATAATTCTAAAACGAACATACACACGAGATACTACTTTTTGGGACACATACACGTAAAAGGGTTTTAATACTCCATAATCCAGCTTGGTGTTAATACTTCATACTCCAATAATCAAATGGTTATACTTCGTACTCCAATTTTAGGTTAGTAGTGCATATTCCATACTACAATCATTACATGTTCATACTCCATACTACAGATCCTCAAAAAAAAAAACTCCATACTACAGCCTACAGGTATACATGAGTATACTCTATGCGGTTTTAAAATGGGCAATATATTTCGTACTATATTAGAAGAATCCAAAAAGAGTTATACATTCCCATACTACCTATTTCCAATAAAAAATACTTAAAAAACTAAGTATGTAATCTGGATAAAAAATTACCATCTACAGTGCAATAATA
>NC_041381.1:511472769-511481436 GCF_002162155.2 Triticum dicoccoides | reverse complement strand
TTGCTGATTCAATTTTAAAAAGATGTTCACTCTATTTTAAATATGTGGATGGCATAAAAAAATTGTACATTCAAAATGTTCACTGATATCTAAAAATTGTTTGTGACATTAAAAAAATTATACAATGGAAAGTGTCTGCACATTACAAAAAATATTTCATACAATTAAAAAATGTACGTGAGACTTTACAGAAATCTTCACGCGTTTCAAACAGTATGATCATGATACTTTAATATAATATTAATACAATGTAAAAAAGGTTTGCGCAATTAGAAGAAGATGTTTCATTCCATTAAAAAAAGTTCAATATGTATCGCACATATTGGATTTTTTTTAAACATGTATTTGAAAAAAAATGTAAATGTTGTATCTGAACAATGTTCAATATGTATCAAAGAAATATTTCACGTGTATACCAAAAATGTACAAAATGTATTGAAAAAATAGAAATCAAAACATATATTTGAAAAAGTGTTAATCTTGTATTTGGAAAGGTAAACATTTATAAGAAAATGTTCCTAATGTATAAAAAAGTAGTATGTGTATGGAACAAAATTAGACACGTGTTGAAAACCCCCCTGAAAGAAACTGAAGAAGGAAAATCGTTTTCCCTGACCTAGCCGCCAGGAGCGGCGACCAGGCAGGCGACCAGCCTACCACCGATCTTCACCGGCGAGATCGTTGGTCCCCTCTCCCTCTGTCTGCTGCTCCGACGGTGGGAGGGAGGGGGGACCCCGTTCCTCCGCTCTGTAGTTAGGTTTTGGTTTTGTATGTCGTGGTGCGTCGTTGGGGTGGTGGGTGCGGCGTCCGGACAAATAAATCTGCCTCAGCTCCACTCCCACACTGACGGTGTCCTTCATGGCGGCGTCTCGAAGTTGATGGCATCTTGTGTTTGCCGATCCTTCAGATCGGCGAAGTTAGGGTTCATGGATGGTGTCGACGAGGCGGTGGTGGCGACTCCATCAGGTGTGTCTCTCCTTCTGCTCTATCCCCGTTGTTGTGGTGTTGTCTCCGACGTCATGGTGGAGCAGGGAGGTTTTGTCATCCGGGAGTACACACAGACGGCGGCCTGCGCAGTTGACAGCTGGAAGATGGTGCATCATGTGCTGGGTGTGTGGTTGGAGGCTGACAACTCTGGTTTTCTCCTCCGACGTTGTAGTCGTGCGGGGATGTTAGGTCTGGAGTTCGATCGCGTGTCCGGGGACACGTTGCCCCGGTCTGATTCTTTCAACGGCAATGGTTTTGCTTTTGGCAAACTACTTTGGAGGTTCATAAAGCTGCAGATCAGCAATGGAGCCGCGTCGAGCTCGGGTGAAGAGGTGATTTGTCTTCTCTCTCTTGGTGGTCGCTTCAGTGATGCCGAAGGAGAGGAACTGGCGCTGGTTTTTTCTGTAGGATTATCCTATCCTTTAAGTACTGTAATGTCGGTGATTACGTGTCTTGTAACCGGATCTTTATTTTATGAATGAGAAATGTATTACCTTGCAAAAAAAACTAAAGAAGGAAACAAAGGAAACCGTAGAAAAAAAATACTCCCTCTGTTCACTTTTGTAAGTCATTTAAGAGAGCTGAAACTGAACTGTTTTAGGTGCTGTCTTAAATGTCTAAAACGTTTTACAAAAGTGAACGAAGGGAGTAAAAAAACAAATAAGTCCAGAGAAAACTCAAAGAGAATGGATGCAAAACAGTGAAGAAACTGTTAGAGAGTAATACGAAAGACAAAAGAAAGAGATGTAAAAGTGAATCCTTGTCTTCATTGATGATGGGTTACACATATATATAACCCCCGAAGGGGTGTCTTCGAAGGGACACGAGGCAACCGCCTCCTTTAGGAAAAGTAGGGATTAACAGGATTAATTAAATCCTAACACTCCCCCTAATCCATGCTTGTTAGTGTAAGTATCATCATCTTTAGAAGCTCCTCCAAAAACCCTATGGGAAAATATGAGGAGATATGTGTTCCATATGTTGCTAAAACTCCTTCAAACCCAGTGGAAAAATAAGGAAAAAATGATGCAACATATAATGGTTATTGTCTCTTTTAACTCAATACGAGAAAACCCATAGAGTTTAGAGGACAATAAATATGTCGTATATACTTTCCTAAAAACCCCGGTGGGGAAAACAGAAAGTATGACATATGATCTCATGTTGATATTACCTCATTAAAAACCTTTATGAGAACCCGTAAAGTAAACTCATGAAGGGAAAAAGAGTATAATATGATGCATTGAACAGAAACAATTTAGGAAGATACTCCCCCTGATTCTTGCAAAACAATTGAAGCCGTCACATACCAAAACATAGAAATTGGTAGAGACCCGCTGAACAAATCAGTCGCATGATTTGACTTGCAAGATATGCAATATAGTGATATTGCTTATTATGTAACCTGTTTGCATCCGAGCAACACAAGAAACATTATCGTTGAGATAATGGTTGGTGAATGTAGCAATGAGGTATGATTTGAAGACTCTTCATGAGAGGGCTACCACACCTAGTAGGAACACTAAACTTGTCTATGATCTGATAGTGGGGATCTGATCCATGTAACCAATGATATTGGTGTTCAGATTTCTCCAAAACTAAAAAACCAGGACAAGATGCCTTGGAGATATCGAAAGATATTCTTGAGTACCAACCAATTGTGTTTGGTGGATCCAATGGCATTATGGAACGTTGAGTCCCAATATCCCATTTCCATCATCTCTTGGTCTAATAGATCTTTCTCTACGTCTAGAGAATGAACTACCATGAGAGTTATGGGTAGATAAGATTTGTCCACAATGAATTTCTCCAATATATTTTGGATATAGACAACATAGTATACCATAATGCATGAATGAATGTGCTCAAGTTGTAGTAACGAGCGGTATTTTGGTTTACCCAAATCCTCCATTTTAAAGTCCGTCACTTAGATGATTACATGTGTTGTCATTGCAGACACACAACACATGGATAATCATCATTGTAGAAGTAATCCTTGTGTATAAGGATCTCACTACGTCGGTTGTACCATATGTACCGACAACAATAAGCCGTATGGTGGCTTACCGATTTTACACAATGTATGTTGCATTTTGTATTTCGATTCAGAATTGAGATTTCATCGGAAATCAATCATATATGTCGGAATCTAGTGATCCACATGGATATGTGATCACTACATCTATCAACTGCAGAGATAGATGATTTTTAACCGCCAATGATATAAGTTATCGGAATGAGATTCCACCTCTGGAGAATAGTTGGGTATCTGCGTGAACCCTTGTGCTACAATACTTGCTCTTTGTTTCACCACCTCGTTGTTCTCAATTCTGTTTCCAGAAGAAAACTGGTGTAGGTATTGCTTATGAATACCTTCTCATTATTGAGCAAGATCATTTCTACCTAGATTATACCCTTTGCTTGAGTTCAGTCCGAGTGTTGATCACACTTTGCCATGGCCATGGTCTTTGGATCTGAATCATTTGTAAGGTTTTGCAATCTAGTTGAGAAATGTATGTCGGCAATTGTAGACTTCCGGTTATATGATTCTCCATAATCTATATATCAATATATAGTTGATGAAAATATCGTTACCCGTAGTGACTTCTCGCGATTTCCCAATGCGATTGAGTCGGGTATTCTGATATCCCGGTCATTGTGTGCACTATGACCTGGATTGGTGGAGGTTTCCCGTCCACTAGGTGTATACTACCAATTAGGTGTCTGTCAACGTGAAGTTGACTTGCATTTACTGATTCACAGGCCTTGATATCCTTGCTTGCGAGAAGCTGAATCCTGATGTATTTCTGCCATACATCTTCCCCTGTTGCTTTGAACGAGGAGTGTGCTGGTACCTCCACTCTTTCAGGCATACTTTTGCAAGATTTTAGGATTGTGTGACACCTTTATAGTCAGTAAATGAATCTGACAGGTTATTTGCGATGTGTTGCAAATCTTCTGAACGCATGGTTCAGATCTTTGAGTACGTGGATTTGAGGCAGAAATGTGTTGAACATTCCACTAATTTCCTGGCATTCTTTATGGTACTTGAAGTCTCCCCCTAATGCCTGGAAATGTTCCTCATTGAATCAGCATACTGGCCTTAAATAACTCCCCATGCGAGGGGCTTGAGGTATCAACGCAAATACAGTTATTCCTCACATAGATCCCAACTATATGTTGAGGGGCCAATGATGTATACCGGATGGTGATATCGGTATCCAACCGAATTACCGCAGATAGGAAATACTTGATAGATATCCACATATCAAAGATAGAGGGGGATAATATTATGCAGTTCTATCATGAGCGTGTAAAACTGCATGACTCCAACGTAAAGTTGGTAAGTTGCAATTCCAAAGTAAAGATAATGCAATGAGCTTAACTCTTTGGATGAGATTCTACCAAACATTAGGACAAATTGCTAAGCTTCAATCCAAGGGCCATAGAGAAGGCACTCAAGGATAATTCTGCAATGTTATCCCTTCGATTTGCTTGAAATTGATATCAGGATAATGAACCAATGGTTTCATGTGAATAAAACACACACTTAAGACCATCATTTAGATATGTCTTTAGAACCATGGGATACCTGAATAGTCTAGTCAATGGATGGGAAGAGCCACTTACCTCAACTTGATGCATTCAAGGAGTTTGAGTGGTTCAACGTAGACTTTAAGGTGTGCGAGCCTTAAAATTAGCTTCCCTGTGTCACTTGTAGTGCACATAAAATCCAAATGTTGTTAGAATTTGGCATCATAATAACCATAAACTATTGGAATTGATGATGGTTTTGGTTTCAACCCAATGTCTCGATGATCGAGGCAAGTATGTCAAGTTTTTCATGTACAAGACGCTCTGAAAAACTATCTCGTACGCAACATGTGCTATGGGTTGTGTCGTATGTGTAGTATAATCCAGATGATACACAGAGAATGTGCTTGTCATATCCGTTGCATGTGGTAAAGAGAAGTTATTTCTCTTTGTTGTCATCATAAGTTTCGTTATGGAAACTATTTTGACGGATACCTCCATAGTTTAGTAGGGTACGAGTTAAAGCATCCCGATGTTACTCGAGTACCCACAGGGATGGTAAATATGACCCGAGTTGAGCCAACAAATACCTCATTGCGTCTAGCGATTTTAAAATATCTCCTTTCTCTCAATGAGAGTGGAAACATTGGACTTCCCTGAGTATAGAGTTTGTGGTGCATATGTCCACAAGACACATATCATTTTAATCCGATTGACTCCCGCAGAAATCTATATATAGACATGAAGATTCTCAATATGAAAATCACTATCAGATATATAGAATACATACAAATGTATTTGTATCAAAGTGCTGATACAATATATTGTGATATACAATATATGATGACAACAATAATCATGTTCTTATTAGAACATCATAAATGGACATAAATAAATAGATCACGAAGGAGACTAAGGGACTAAATGTATAATCTCCAAACATGTCGGTTGATGCATATTCAACCATCATGCTCTCCATGCTTATAGGGTCTCGTGACAGCTTGATGGTGTCAGGTTGAGGGTTTGAAGTGAGTTTCAAACCATTACCCTTGAGGTCCTCAACATCCCGGTGGCGTGGCTTGGATTGCACGCGCTATCCCATGGGATGCAAGACTGATCTTGATGTCCATGACCCGCTTAAGTAAGTTGTGGCCATTGAGGGCAAGTGCCTCAAATTGTTAGCCATCGATTACTTATAGGGGCAAGCCAGAGATAATTTATTTACAATAAGTAAACTAAAAACCATCATGGTTTTGTAATAAGAGTGCAAAATTTTGACTCAAGTGTATAACTTAAAAATGCTCAACCTCAATTGTGGGAACATAAACACATTGAAGATCATACAGACCTCATAGTAATAGAGATAGTCTACACATGGGCAGTAGATCCAACTCATCACCTTGTGTTTTCCTAATATAATGAGGGAGATGTTATTGTCAAAATTTTACAAGTTTGTTGTGCGGGAAAAATCAACCTCGACCGCTGTGACATGTTCATGAAGAACGTCAATGTGGTAAACACATAAAACATATCATTCCCGGTGAAAAATCGATAATTTATTTATATTACAGATTGCGTAATACAAATATATCTTATTGTTGCAAAATTAATAGATGTCAAGAAGGTGGCTTGAAATCATCAGTGTGAATATCAAATTGCTAAGGGTGACACCTTGAATTTTGTATATGTATTTGCAACAAATTGAAAATCTCAATTGCAAATAAACGTATTAATCTTGACATGTAGCGAACATGGAGATACATACATTCCGGAATACATCATACTCAACGGAAATACACTACTATTGTAATGAATAGTAATGATGTTGTAAACTTGATGTTCAAGTGAGAACTTGAATTGTATAGACCTCAAATTAAATGAGATGATGTTGTATCAAGTTGCAAGATAATTCAACAAAGTGAATTAATATTTTGCGAGAGAAAATTAATCTCAATCACAATGAGATTGTTTTGCGAGAGAAGAAAATTCTCAATCGCAAATTAGTACTGTAAAGGTACTGGATTTATCTTTGCAAGAGATAAAAGAAAATCTCAATTGCAAATAATAGATATAAATAATCTCAACATATGTGAGCATGGAAATTATTTATATCATAATTTTATTCTGGAGAACAATACTCAACAGAAAAATAATTATTTATAAACAACATGGTCAAAAACAGGTAAATACTAGTAAATAGTATACAGTTATCCGAACCGATTCTCAAAAATTCCAGAAATGGAATTGTATTGTTGCAAAAATCGGACGTGACCACTGTTTTAGCCTATTTTGCTAATTCCTGCAATACAGGGATCATAGTGCAAAATGGCGAAAGGATAAGGTTTGCCTGTCTTCTCCCGTGCGGTTACTGCAACTGTCCTCGCCCCTCGGGCTCGCCGGCCACAGCCGCTGGGCAGAGCGCGGGAGCGCTGCCGGGCGTGGGTGGGCAGGCCGGCCACGGGCACGGCGCGGCGGCCTGGCGGACGAGCGCGGGGCGCGGAGGCCGCGGCCTGGGGCGCGGGCTGCCGGGAGGCAGCCGGGCGCTGCGCAGCCACGGGAGGAGCGCAGGGGCACGGCGCGGAGGCCGGGCTGCGCGGGGCGGGGCGCGGCGCGGAGTCGCCGGAGTCGGGAGCCACCGCGGGCGTCGGGCACTGGAGTTGGACGCCACGCGCGTTGTTCCTGTAGCCTTGGAAGCGAGCCGGGCACTAGAGTTGGCCGCGGGCGTCGGGCACTGGAATTGGCCTCCTCACTTATCCGATCTTGATTGAGTCATTCAATCTTCGATCAATGGATGCCAACTTCCCTGTTCTTTTTTATTTTTGTTGTTCTTGGAGGCCTGGCTCCTCGTTTCATCCCAGATCGAGAGCCTCGCGCGCCTGCCTGGTGAACGCCTCGGGCTGGTGCGTGAGGTTGAGGCCGCGCGACCATGTACCGGCAGGAGACCTGTGCCGCCGTGCCACTTTGCAGAGGTGTGGACTACCGCCGGTTCGGTGTTTCTCGCGGGGGAGCCCGTCGTGAAAATCGCTCCGCTGGAGACCCTTCGGGACATCGCCGGCCTTGGTCTTCCGCGTCGAGGCTGATAACGTGTTAGAGAGTAAAACGAAAGACAAAAGAAAGAGATGTAAAAATGAATCCTTATCTTCATTCATGATGGATTACACATATATATAATCCTGAAGGGGTGTCTTCGAAAGGACACGAGGCAACCGCCTCTTTTAGAAAAGGGAAACGCTAAAACTCAGTCGACTGAGATTTTATGAAGTCTCAGTTGACGAGATTAGCTGTCCAGTTTCATCGACCTGTTTCAATCGCTGATGTATTCTTCTTTTTCTAAACGCACTAGGCCTTCCGCTACTTGGGTTGTGGGCTGTGGCTTGAGGCCCTTTTTTTGTGCTTGTCTGTCTGTTTTTATATTCTCGTAGTCGTCCCATGTAAATCTTTGTATGCTTTTTCTTCTTTTTTGCTGGGCTGTGTGCACTGTGTATGTACAGAAGAGAGAAGTTTTGTTTTGAACACACAGAAGAAGAAAGTTAATTGGGCAGATAACTCTATGTTTATGTATACAGTATACATGTGTACTTGTATTTTCATTTTCGATTTTTTTATCTTTCTTTTTTAGGAAATATGGAACATTTTATATTTTTTAGGAACCTACATTTTGACACCGCATGAACAATTTTTATTCTCACATGTTGTTGTCTTATTTTTTTATTCTGAGATGTGGTTGCCTTTTCTACATGACTTTTGTTTTATTTTCTTATTTGTATCCTGTCTATTTTTTTTTCTTTTTTTACTTTGTTTCTCCGTGTATTACCCAAAAACAATTTTTTATTGTGTTTATATGCTATGTGTTTTTTTTCACAAGCATACACCGTAAAGTTGCATGCCTCACACTAGGCATGCAACTGCAAGTGTCGCCCTCGACTGCAACTGACCTTTGTTTTGTCGGAGAACAGTGGAAGAGGGGGGAGTAGTTGTATGTTTGTCACTAAGCATGCAATTGCAAATGTCGCCCTCAACTACAACTGCATGTCCACACAAGCGACTGCAATTGACTTTCGTTCTATCGATGGGCGGCAGGAGGGGGTAGTTGCATGCCTCAGACTAGGCATGCAACTGCAAGTGTCGTCCTTGACCGCAACTGCA
>NC_041381.1:511463354-511472177 GCF_002162155.2 Triticum dicoccoides | reverse complement strand
CAAGTTTCGCCCCAAACTGCAATTGTATGGCTACCCATCCGACTTCAATTGTCCTTTGTTTCGTTGAAGGGGTGGCGAGAGAGGGGGAGTTGCATGTTTGACACTAGGCATGCAAGTGTCGTCCTCGAGTGAAACTGCATGTCAACGCACCCGACTGCAACTGACCTTTGTTTTGTCGGTGGGTGGCGGGAGAGGGAAGGGTGGGTAGTTGCATATCTAACGCTAGGCACACAACTGCAAGTGTCACCCTCAATTGCAACCGACGCTTGTTTTGCCGGAGGGCGGTGGGAGAGGGACACTTGTAGTTAATTTGCTCCTTTTCCTCTTTAATATGATTTTCATTTCCCATTAGTAGAAATACATTTCCTTGCGTGTATATAAATACTTTAAAAATACATGTTTAGGTTTCTTTTAATAATTAGTGAGCACTTTTCGAATATGCGGTGAACATTTTTTTTAATATGCGATGAACAATTTTCTAGAATTTTCATGCAATTCTTAATAAATGTTCATGCATTTAAAAAATTGTCCATATTTGAAAACATATTTCATATTTCTTTTAAACTGTCCATAAAATTGAAAACTGTTCATGGTTCTTAAAAAATGCTCATGTAATTTTTCGAAAATGCTCACACACTTTTTTAAAAATTGTTCGTGCAACAAAAATGATGTATATACTGTATATACCTATGCGTTTGACCTTTGTCCTTCTGTACTTCAACAACAGCAAGCAACGACTTCATAGCTCGCGGGCAAGCAATAGCAAGCACAAAAATATTTTTTTTCTTCAACATCTTTTCTTTGTGTTCAAATACTTTGTATTTTTTCATGAATGAAAGAATTACAATAAGTTACATGCCCATATAAAAAATAATACAAGCATCCATCGTATTGCATATACAAGATTCTTTCCGGCAAAAAGTAATGCTATGATTTGAACAAAAATTTTACCTCACTCGTTGAGGTTGTAGCTGGATAGCAAAACACATATTATATTTGCAATCGTACAGCCCAAGTACAAGAAGAAGAAAAGATCTGGCAACAAAGCAACAGATCACAGGGGAAAAGACGAGATAAAAGCCCAATAGAAGTACAAAGCCAGCCCATAGCAAAAAAAACATGCCAACAGTTCCATAAACAAAGCAGGCCTGGTTTTGTATATATGCTGGTGTCATATACGTATGCTGATGTCATCAGTCGACTGAGACTTCGCGAAGTCTCAGGCGACTGAGACCTAGACAAACCCTTTAGAAAAAATAGGGATTAACATGATTAATTAAATCCTAAACAGAAACAACAAAGAAAACAACAGGAAAAACCTCACAAGGCAGCTACACTACTGGACCGGCCCAATGTCGCCACACCACGTGCGAGAAATAACTCGTGCGAGGTAACTAGTGCATCAAAGGTTCCTCAGGCAACTAGTTTGTTTCAGTCTAAATACATCCCGCTTTATTAATCAGAAACAAAGTTCTTTTTTTTTTAGAAATAGAAACGAAGTTCATGGGATACAAGCAACTACTTTTTCTTAGACAATCTTGCGAAGCTTTATTAACTCGGACCAATGTTTACAGGTACAAAAGAGAGATCACGGGGGTTGCCTAACCAAACATGGCGGCCCACACTAACCGTATGACATGCTTCGCTAGATTATGAGCTCCGAAATCAAGCTTCTAAACTCATGACCAAAACTACAAAAAGCAAAAGAGTTACAGTGGTCTATGATTTCATGTAAGATATCACCGTAGCTAGCCGACGCCCTGTGCTTGATGTCATTCACTACAACCTTACAGTCTGATGCAACATGGATCCTTTGTAGGTTGAGATCTTCGGCGAGGGCTAGAGATCCCAGGCAACTAGGGAGAGAGGTGTTCGGTCCGGTCCATTTTTATCTTGTTTTTTTTGTTAGTCCATCTTTATCTAGAAAAAAATAGCCTTTGTAATGATCCATGTATCTAGCGGCTCACCAAACTGGGGGTCTTCTTGTACTTCTGGCCCACGAAACCACTCTTTCCTTTTTTTTCGACAAAGGGTGAATTTTATTAGCTCAAAATAAAGCATCAAGAAGATACAAAACACAATGAGCACACACCCGGCCTCTGCATAGCTAGGATGCACACAGCCGACACCAACTCACACACACACACAAGAAAAACACACTTACAATTAGCAAAGTCATATATGACCAAAGCCATGCGTAGGCGTGGGAAAAAGAAAAGCCCAAGGCGATCAGATCTGCGATCGGCAAACTACAACAACAACCATATCCGCACCAATCATTTCATGACACCACATGGACGACGAGGGTCTTCAACAGCAACGCCTTCAGAAAGGGAGCGACACTCAAGTGTCGCCGTTACCAGATCCAACCGAAGGCCAGAATCTAGGTTTTCACCCTGAAAAATCAGTCTGAGCATATCCAAGCAATGCCTTCAACAAGGTCACGACGTGAAAAAACATCGTCAATGCCAGGTATAGCCACTCGGGTCTGACCTAGGCTTTCGCCCTGGAGCTCAAGACCGGGTGCTTCCAGCACCACCATCGAAGTCATGCATGTGTGGTCGCCACCACTTTTCCACGATCCCAGCAGCTACATGCGAGACAACTGCCGCCACTGCACCACCATCCCTCTGCGTCAAGCCGTCGTCCATAATTTGTATCTCACCGCTGAAGTCATCAACTGGATCAGAAGAGATGAACCCTCCGAAGTCCTTTTGATGACCACGCCATCGTGGATCCGTAGGAAGTCGCTGCAGTATATGCAGTCATCACCATCAGGCCGATCAGATCTGGATCACCCGCAGCGCCGCCGGCCGGCCACCACACGGGGGGAATCACCCGAAGCCTCGTGCCAGATCCGATATGCAGCGCCGCCGCCAATCAACACCCGTGCTAATTGGCTAGCCGGCGCAAGGGAACTCCAGCGATCGGCCGGACAATGAAGTTGATTCCCAATCCAGCCAACCAACTGGCCGCTTGCTCTCCTAGCAGCCTGAAGGTGCCTCGTCTCCATCGAGCAAAGGAAAGGCCTCAAATTTGGGATCAACCACCACAGGCCAACCTTTCCTTCGCTGCAGCCGGAACAGCACCACGCGCGGCTGCCCTCGCTCTTGCGCGAAGCCAGGAGCGTCGTCACCACGCGTCGGGAACGCGCAGTCGCGCACCGCATTCCCTCCGCGCATCGACGTTGATCCACGGCTCATCCGCCTGCCACACCATGGACAACACCACACCACGCCTCCGAGCAGCGAACGATGCCATGTCGCGTCAGTCGGAGATGCGCCCCGCCGCTGCCGTCCCTGGATCCTAGCCGAGCTTCGCGGGCGGGCGCCTCTGGCGGCGGCGAGACGGGCTGGAGTACAAGAGTACTAGGTGGCGGCGGTAGGGTTTCGCCCCTGAGTCGCCAGAGGGCGACACGAGGGTCACGGGGCGGGCTCTGCTAGCTTGTTCGGAACCACTCTCTCCTAGTACTACATCTAAAAAAACTCTCTCCTCGATCAACATCGCAGGGCGCAGGGCAGTCAGCTGGCAATGAAAGCTGATAGAGAAAAATTCATCGTAGGTCCCAAAACTTGAGCCGGCTGACCCTTCAGTCACTGTACTTCAAAATATCTTAAATACCATCCATATACTTGCTTTAAGGGTTCACTTCCGTCCATATATACGATTTTATGTACGTATACGCTGATCTGCCCGCGTCAATGCTCGCCACGCGTGCTTTGACTGCCAGGTCCTCTAAGCCGCTTGAATACGCAGGGAAGCAGGGTTTTTTTGCAAAATTGCCACTGATAAAACTGTTGCTTCCCACCGACACTCCTCCCCGATCCACTCCCGCCAGAGCACCTCCTCGTCGGTCACCACCCACACCCCCATCGCACGCGCCGTGCACCTGTCCCACCCGCTCCGTCGCCTTGTCGTCGCCGAGGTCGTAGAAGATGGAGCCAAGGCCGGCGCCAGCGAGCAGCGAGTGGAGCACATCGACGGAGCCATGGTGGAGCACGGAGTTGGCGGCGAGCAAGAGCACGGCGTCGAACATATTGACGATGCGCGCACCGGGCTGGTGGATGCTGAGCACTACTGTGCGCCCGCGCAACTCGGCCTTGGCCCGGAGCGCGCCCACGATCTGGAGCGCAGACGCGCTGTCGAGGCCCGACGTGGGCTCGTCGAGCACCAGCACGGCGGGGTCGCGCACGGCCTCGACGCCGATGGATACGCGCCGGCGCTCTCCGCCGGAGAGGTCCTTGACCCTGGCATCGGCGACGCGAGCGAGCGCAAGGTCGTCAACGAGCGCGTCAACCGCGGCGGGGTCCTATGCGTCCGGGCCGAGGCGGAGGCGCGCGCTGAAGTGGAGCGTCTCGCGCACTGTGAGCAGCGGGAAGACGACATCGTGCTGGGTGGCGTAGCCGCAGAGGCGGCGCACGGCCGCAGCCCGTGGCGTCCACAGGCGAGCCATTGGCGCGAAGGGCAGTAGGAGGGGAGGAGCTGGTCTCAAGGCGGCCGGAGAGGATCTCGAGCGGCATGGACTTGCTAGCAATGGGGCCGATGATGGCGAGCAGCTCGCCGGGGCTCGCGCGGCAGCTGACGTCGTGGAGCACTAGGCGGCACCGGCTGCTGCAGCTCATCGGTGGAGGGGCAGGCGCAGCAGGGTCGCCGGCGGCGTCGAGGAGGAGGTTACATAATCCTGAAAGAAAATATCGACTTCTCCGAAGAAGATTGATAAATCAAAAGGCACTTGCCAAATGCAAGGAGGAATTACAGAAATTCCTTAAGGTTGTGTTCGGTTGAGGGGGATTTGAAGGGGGTTTGGCAGGGCTTGAAGTAGATTTAGTCCCCTACAAGTCAAAACCTCCTCAAATTCTCTTTAATCCTTTTGTGGAGTGGTGTAACCGAACAAGGCCTAAGAGTTGACTTGGGCTTCTCACATCATCACCGTGTTTGCATTTATCGCTCCACCACGTCTCGCCTCTGCCGTCGAGCAAGCCGGTGGCCCGGTGCTGTTGGCGGTAACCGTGAGCCCGTTGATCTGGTAGAACATCAGCCAATAGTTCTTCTTCTCGCTCCATGCGCCCGCCGGCGGCGCCGCAATCGTGCCCATGGCCTGCGACAACCAAAGCAAGTTTTCCAGACCGTCAGATGAAGCCAAAACACGGCCCAGATCCGCAAACCTCTTTTACCGGTGCAGTGATGTACCGGTGCTAAATCCACCCTTATTTTTTTGAAGATTGGTGCACACTGTCTACATACATATTAGTATTCCTCTGTATTCTGTTGAACATCATCATGTATGAAATGTCTTGTCAATTCTTGTCAGCACTTTGTGTCAGTATGATGCATGCATGGTTCAGACATACTCTCCTCCTCTGGCTCCCATAACAAAGGTACCCTTTTAAATTTCATTTGACACTTTCAACCGTTAATTTTTTTTAAACCAAAATTACATATGTGAAATATTTTATATATTTGACCTCCGGGTGTCAAGACCTTTAGAACAAGATCAATTCTGGATACATTTCAAATACATTTAATTTTCAACATCCCAGTTAACTTATTTTCACTCTATATATTCTGTGTGAAACTGCTTATTTCAGTGTTCGAAACTCATTTCACTCTATATATGGAACATATGAAACATGTTATTTCACTCTGTGTGGAACTGCTTATGTCAGTCAGATTTAAAAATAACATGTTTCACACATTTCAAAAAGTAGCTATTTTCATAGATCCCACTTAGTTAAAAAATATAATTTCACTAATTTCATAGATTTTAATTATTGCACATAAATATGTGTTTGAATGATATTTTTTATATGAGTTAAATACTTTTTTAATTGAAATATTTTTTTGTGTGACAAATCCTGATTTATTTATGTATATTGTGAGTGTAATGTGTTTTCTGAAACTAGTGAAATGAGCGGAATCTATCTTTTGTAACGAGCAAAATCACCTTTTGAAACAAGTGAAATATAGTATTTCAATTGTCTGAATGTAATGTGTTTTCTGAAATAAGTGAAATTAGTTTCTTGAAACGAGTGAAACAAAGTTTGAAAATAATTTTTTTTGTGATGTGTGAAATAAGTTTTTAAAACGAGTGGAATATAGTACTTCAAATGAGTGAATCTAATGTGTTCTCTGAAATGAGTGAAATAAGTTTTTTCAACTGAGTGAAATAAGTTTTTTGAAATAAATGAAATATTATTTTGAAATAATAAAATCAATTTGTAAATGAGTGAAATCCGTATTTCAAATTAGTGAAATAACTTTTTCAGAATGAGTAAACTCTGTTTATTGAAATGAGTAAAATCGTATTTTTTATAATGTGAAATTAATTGAAACAGTAAAAATTCAATCTAGCCAAATTGTATCCAAGACCGGTCTTGTTTTAAAGGTCTTATCACCTTGAATTCAAATGTACAAAAGAATTCATTAATGGAAATTTGGTTCATAAGCTGCTAACCATTCGAAATATGACCTGCAAATAAAATGCAACTACTTTGTTTGGGGGAGAGAACTCATGCGCCGTTCTTTTAAGCAGTCACCCATTAAGTCACATCTAAAGCTGCCACACATCTGACATGCACTGACATGCACAGATGTATTCCTTTGTCTACTGTTTGTATTGCATAATAAATTATTTTTACTTTATACACAAAAACCTGGCACGAATCTCAGAGAAAGCAACTGAACAGGCAGATTATCCACCGGTAGCTCCCGACTCCGGTAAAAAGACTTAGTCGGGCCCAGATCAGGAAGGACGGACGAGCGGTGTGTGCCTGGACGGTGATTCTAGTGGAGGCGCATGGCCCACTAAACCTGGTGAGGCCGACGAGGAATGACTTTGCCGCCGGCACGAGCAGCGTCGTCGACGAGCCAGTGGCGTCGCACGCCGCCGCCCATGCGTCCACGAAGGCCTTCGCACACGGTACACATAGTCAACACACATCCGGCCATCTGGTATACGCCAGTATTATCGACGGAGAGCGGGCGCGTGCGTACCTTGGTGTCGTCCGTGGTCCCGTCGCCGAGAGCACCATAGTCCTCGACGTTGAACACGCCGTCCACCCCGCTGGCGGTGGCTACGAGCACACTACAGCACTCGAGGCTGACGAGGAGCAGATTGGCAGTGCGGAGGACGCAGATGATACCCTGCATGATTAAGCACATCTCACACAGACACACATGCATGGTCGTCGACTGATCACCAGTACGCACGTACTACTACTCTATAAACTATGGATGAATCTGAACATTAGTTCGAGCAAACTTTGCGAAATGCACTAATATACACAGAGCACTTTGCGGAGAAGTAGTTGCTGGCGAGGGAGACATCGATGAGGTTTCGGAGTAGGGTGAGTGTTGGGGATATAACTATTAGGTATGACCCAACCAGGAGGGACCGGATTATACCTATGGTGACTCTAGACATGAAGCCCAAGACGGCACTTGAAGATGGTGGTTCAATTAAAGGGCCCAAAGCCCAAAGGCAATTTAAGGTCCGTAAAGATAAACCGACATATGTATGTAACTTGTATTGTAAGGCAGGGATAGAGAGAGACCGAGCCGGACACTGTTTATGAGCCGGCCGGGACTCTGAGAGCCGCTGGGCGTGGACCTCTGTATATAAAGGGACAACCCGGTGGCGGTTCAGGGCAAGTGACATCAGATCGAGAACTGGGTCAAGCGGATTCGCTCCCTGGTAATCGAGACATAAGCAATCCCACTCAAAACTGGATCGTAGGCTTTTACCTTCACCGTAAGGGGCCGAACCAGTATAAACCCCGTGTCCTTTGTCCCGATTACCCCCTTTAAGCTTCCTAGTTGCGATGGCTCCACGACTAAGTCCTTTCACTAGGACATCTGACGTGACAATTTCACGACAGTTCTTGAAAGTCGGCTTCGAAGGGCTCAAGGGATACGCTGTGGGCCGGATGACTAAGAGTCGTCACGGCAAGCTCTACATCGACGACGCAGGCTGGGGCCCCGATGCCGGCTCAATTGAGTACGGGTACCGGGTCCCCTTCGGCGCAATCGACGTCTTCATCGGCAAGATCGACGAGCCGGGCCCTGAGCCGGACATCTGCACCGACATCGTCGAGACGGCTCAGCGTGCGAGACCCGCCCGGGTCAGCCTGCCGTGAAGCGTGCCTTCGTGGGATGCATCCATGGAGGGGAACCCTCTGAAGGATCTGTGTCTGGCGGTGAGACGGCCATCTACTCTGATGGTGAGTCATCCACGGGTGAGACGGATTCGTTGTATCAACTGCAAGACGGCGGGCTTGGGGGCTATTCTGATGGTAGCAGTATTTCGGAACTCTTTGAGCCGCCGAGCAGAGTTGGGATCTTCATGGCTGGCGCGCAACCCGTTCAAAACTCTACGGATGCGACAGTGATAACCTCAGGGCTAGCGGCAGCCGGGGCAGGAGGCCCTGTGCGCCCGCCGGCTCAGGTTCTGATGGGTTTAATGAATAAGATGACAACTCTATTAACCGCCGTGGTCAACCCGGCGGATCAAACTCAACATGATGCGGGAGTGGCGTAGTTAAAGCAGGATATAGTGCAAGTTAAGGAAGACATGGCGGCGGAAGACGTCGGGATGACCGCAGAGCGGGCGGCTCTGGATGTGCAAGCTCAGCGGATTCAGTCGCAGGCTTTCCAGCTCACGATGGATCAGAATGCGTCGAATGAGGTCATGAGGAGAAGGTACCAGAAGACTCAATCCCGTCTGCCTTCGGTTTATGATCCTCGAAACCTCTTCCGTACACTCGGTGCAGGGCCCAGTAACCCGCCGGAGGTTAACCGGGTTGCAACGCCCGGGGCTGGGATGCC
>NC_041381.1:511417203-511463038 GCF_002162155.2 Triticum dicoccoides | reverse complement strand
ACTCCACCTCACTATGTACCAACACCACCGGGTCATTATTCTAACCCTCTGGAGAACATGATCGCTGCGGTGGTGCGATTGGCGGCTCTCCCGGTGGATGGCGACTCTCCGACGACGGTTGAAACACGAAGGGTCAGGGAGCTTCTTCAGACGGCTTTGGCGCAGCAGGAGGCGTACTCTTATAGCCGAGATAGGATTCATTCGACCCCTCGCCCAAGCCGGAGCCCGAGTTATAGTAGGCACATGGATTCGGCGGCCGTTTCAAGCAACGTCCGACGCCGTGACCAGCCAGGCGGGCATGACCCGACGCGTGATGGGGTTCCTAATTTGGTTGATCAGGACATGGTACGTCAAGAGGCTGAGCGGGTAGCTCGGCAGGCGGCTGAGCAGGTGGCTCAGCGGGCATCTTACCAATCGTTTCTGGTTTACCCGACTACTTCTATTGAGGCAGGGGTGACCACTAGGACTGTGGGTGTCCCTTGTCTGGTGCCAGCTCTGCGTAATGAGCGTTTGCCCAAGGATTTCAAAGGGCCTCAAAAGGTGTCTAATTACACGGCCGACTTACAGCCTGGGGCATGGATTGAAAGCTATGATATGGCAATGGAGCTATTGGAAGTCAGTGATGCTGCAATGGCCAAGTACTTCACCATGATGTTGGATGGAACGGCCCACAATTGGTTGAAGGGGCTGCCACCTAATTCCATCGGTTCATGGGCAGAGTTAAATGCCCGGTTTATTCAGAACTTCAAAGATACATGCAAGCAGCCCATGTCAATTGTGGATTTGACTAATTGCAAGCAAGAGGAGGGCGAGTCCACAATCCATTGGGTGCGCCGGGTCAAGGCCATAATACATTCGTCTGGTAAGATGGATGTCGGCTCTGCAGTCTTAATGTTGGAGAAAAATTGCCGTTTTACGTCTTTGAAAATGAAACTGGGGCGGCTCAAGCGCGATTGTAATGACATGGGCCAGCTAATGGCGGCTCTGGTCAAATACGCCGACTCTAATAGTACCAAGGATCCCGAATCTGACGATGAGAAGACATGGAAGGGAAAGAAGAACGGCAACGCCAAGGGTCCTTATCATAACCCGGCAAATCAAGGAGGCAATAATAAACGTAAGGCTGATGGTAGCTCGGAGTTTGTGGCTAACACCAATGCGCAGGTCAACAACCAACGACGTAAGGGGAGACCACCTCCTCGGTCCGGCGGGTCAAGTCCTACTCTTGAGCAGTTGCTAAATGAGCCCTGTCCAAGGCACGATACTCAGCAGAAACCGGCCACTCACATGTGAAAGGATTGTATGATCATGAAGGCTTTTAAGAACTCTAACATGTTTGATAGCAATCATGGCCCGGGCGGCGGCTCAGGTGGCGGCGGTTTTCATGGCCTGGGCGGTGGTTCAAATTCCCATTTTCAAGGCTCTCAAGGTAACCAAGGTGGTTATAATCAGCAATCTAGCCAGGGAGGTCAGCAGCAGCAGCAATCTGGAAACCAGAGTAATCCAAAGTAGCTGAATAGTGGGCAGTATCATGTGTTTACCACCAGTTTGTGCAAACGGGACCAGAAGCTTCATAAGAGGGTTGTGAACGATGTTGAGCCGGTAGTTCCTTGTTATTTGAGATGGTCTGAGCAGCCTATTCTATGGAGTAGGGAAGATCACCCTCCCCGGGTTGACAACCCGGGTCACTTGCCCTTGGTGGTGGCACCTCAAGTTGGTGGATATAAAATCATTAAGGTGCTCATGGATGGAGGCAGCAGCATCAATATGAGACTTTCCGTCGCATGGGGTTGACTGATAAAAATTTTAAGACGTCCAACATTGTTTCCCATGGAGTGGTGCCTGGTAAGTCGGCATACCCAGTGGGTAAGACTGAGCTGGAAGTAGCCTTTGGAGATGAGCATGATTCTAGGGCTGAAAAGTTAACTTTTGAGGTGGTCAATATCAAGAGCCCGTATCACGCCCTATTTGGACGGCCGGCTTATGCGAAGTTCATGGCACGATCGTGCTGTGTTTATCTGCATCTCAAGATGCCGGGTCACAAGGGAACCATCACAGTGCATGGGAGTCGGAAGATATCCCTGGAATGTGAGGAAGGCGATGCGGCTTACACCGAATCTGTTTGTGCAACAGAGGAGTTGAAGTTCTACAAGGACAATGTTGACCCGGTGGACATGACGTCTTTGAAGAAGCCAACCACCGAGCATGAGCCAGTGATGAAGTTTAAATCAACAGACGATACCAAGTTGGTTGATTTTGTTCCTGGCGACTCATCTAAGCAGTTCAGTATCAGCGCTAACCTAGATCCCAAATAGGAAAGCGCGCTCATCGAGTTCATCCGTGAGAACCGGGACATCTTTGCATGGAAACCTTCTGACATGCCGGGTGTACCAAGAGAAATCGCTGAGCACACTCTCAATATTGATCCAAAATTTAAGCCGATCAAGCAGTTTCTTCGGCGGTTCAATGAGGAGAGGCGTAAGGCCATTGGTGAGGAAGTGGCCCGGCTCTTGGCGGTCGGGTTCATTGTTGAAGTTTTTCATCCAGAGTGGTTAGCTAACCCGGTGCTTGTGCTTAAGAAGAACGACATCTGACGTATGTGTGTGGATTACACGGACTTAAACAAGGCTTGTCCGGTTGATCCCTTTGCTCTCCCTCGTATTGATCAAATCATTGATGTTACGGCGGGTTGTGAGCATTTGAGCTTTTTGGATGCTTATTCTGGTTATCATCAGATCAAGATGGCAGTTAAGGACCAGGAGAAGACGACTTTTATTACTCCGTTTGGAGCCTTCTGCTATGTGTCTATGCCTTTCGGGCCACTACTAGAAAAAGGGCTATAGATAATATGAACATTAATGGCGCACCATGTGTTGGTGCGCCATTACTGTGATGGACACTAATGGCGCACCACACCCACGGTGCGCCACTACTAACAAACTTTTTTCCAAAACTAGTAATGGCGCACCAGGGCACAGTGCGCCATTACTAGTTTTAACTAGTAATGGTGCACCACTCACCCCGTGCGCCACTACTAACATTTTTTTTACTTTTTTTCATAACTAGTAATGGCGCACCAGTGTATAGTGCGCCATTACTAGTTCAAACTAGTAATGGCGCACCACACACACGATGCGCCACTACTAACATTTATTTTTTTATTTTTTTTGCAAAACTAGTAATGGCGCACCACCTAACTAGTGCGCCATTAGTAACCAGGGTTTACTAATGGCGCATTTGTAGGCGGTTGAAAGGGCTAGTTATCGACTAGAGGGGGGTGAATAGGCGATTTTTATGGAAGTCTTCAAAACTTGGGAGTTTCAAAGACAAACAATAGAAATGATACTATTTGTATGCAGCGGAAGGTAGACTACACTAGACAAGTCATAGTCAAGTATTCAATGAAGTGAAAGCACGAAGACTATTAGCAGCTAGGTTGTAAAGATCAGGATGGAAGATAGTATGAAGCCAATCAGGACAAGCAGTCACATAGTGAAGTCAAACAGAAAATGCAAGCAGTCAATGACTTCAGGAAGACAAACTGTAAGTAAAGAGAAGTGAGAGATAGAACCAATGGCTTCAGGAGGACAGGGGTTTGTTCGACCAGTTCTAGTTGCTGTGACAACTGTACGTCTGGTTAGGGAGGCTGAGATTTAACTCAGAAGACTGCGTCTTCACCTTATTCCCCTTGAGCTAAGGACTCTCAGTCCCCGCCCAATCACTCTAGTAAGTCTTCAAGGTAGACTCTCAAACCTTCACAGACTTCGTTCACCGGCAATCCACAATGACTCTTGGATGCTCAGAACGCGACGCCTAACCGGCTGGAGGATTCACAGTCCTCAAGTGAAATAAGTCTTCAGATCACGCGGATAGAAAGACTTCAGTGATGCCAAACACTCTTTGGGCTCTGGGTGGTTTGGGCTTTGTCCTTGCAAGGATTCTCTCTCAAAAGCTTCGGAGGTGGGTTGCTCTCAAATGACAAAAGCCGTATACTAACTCTGAGCAGCCGCCAATTTATGGTGTAGGGGGTGGGCTATTTATAGCCACTGGGCAACCCGACATGATTTGTCCGAAATGACCCTGGGTCACTAAGGAACTGACACGTGTCTCAACGGTCAGATTTCAAACACACGCGGCAGCTTGACTTGGGCTACAAGTAAAGCTGACTTATCCGACTCTGGCTAAGATTTGCACTCATTGTCTTTGCTCGAAGACATAGGATTTGGTTGAGCATCACTTCAGTCACTCTCACTTTGTTCACTTGGACCCCACTTAACAGTGCGGTGGTTCCTATGACTCAACAAAGAAGAAAAGGAAACAACGAAACAACTAAGTCTTCGCGCTCCATAGTCTTCACTCGATGTCTTCTCATGTCATAGTCTTCAACGTGAATAGCTTCACAGACCACCATTGTCTTCAATGTCTTCACACATTTTTAGGGGTCATCTCCGGTAGGTAAACCGAATCAATGAGGGACTATTACCTGTGTTATCCTGCAATTCTCACAAACACATTAGTCCCTCAACCAGGTTTGTCGTCAATACTCCAAAACCAACTAGGGGTGGCACTAGATGCACTTACAATCTCCCCCTTTTTGGTGATTGATGACAAACTGGTTGAAGTTTTCAACGGGGATAAAAGTATGTGAAATTGCAAAGGATTATGACATTGTCTTCATAAGTGGCAAAAAGGCTCCCCTGAAGATGTGCATATAAATGTTTTGCGTTGGAATGCAAATGCACATGCCAGGTTGTACTTGTGGAGATCCTCCTCACATATGAAGACAATACATCATGCATGAACAGATATACAGGAATAATGACATGCATAATGAAAGATGGACGTCTGCGAAATGACTTCATGCAGAATTTATCATCGCATCACAGAATAGCAGAGAAAGTAGCAGACGACCATCAAGTTTAAGTGTTACAACTCAAAGAACCAAACGTATCAAAAATGAGAGTTGTAAACACTAGGCAAAAGTATAGCAACCACCCATATGGACCCGCTTGAAGACTATCAACATATGCTTCTCCCCCTTTTGTCAGTAAGGACCAAAAAGGTTTGAAGACATAGTCGCTACTCGTTCCCATGAGGAGTAGGTGAAGCAGCAGGGTCGTTGTTGAGGTTTGGTGGTGCAGAAGAACTTGGTGCAGTGTCGATACGCACTGAGGTTGGAGGTGGTGAAGTAGCATCATCCGCGTCATCAAGAACTCTGTCATTTACGGTTGTGATGACCCACAAGTGTAGGAGATCTATCGTAGTCCTCTCGATAAGTAAGAGTGTCGAACCCAACGAGGAGCAGAAGGAAATGATAAGCGGTTTTCAGTAAGGTTTTCTCTGCAAGCACTAAAATTGTAGGTAACAGATAGTTTTGTGATAAGATAAATTGTAATGAGTAACAAGCAATGAAAGTAAATAAAGTGCAGCAAGGTGGCCCAATCCTTTTTGTAGCAAAGGATAAGCCTGGACAATTTCTTATAATGAGAAAAGAGCTCCCGAGGACACATGGGAATTATCGTCAAGCTAGTTTTCATCACGCTCAGATTCGCGTTCGTTACTTTGATAATTTGATATGTGGGTGGACCGGTGCTTGGGTACTTCCCTTACTTGGACAAGCATCCCACTTATGATTAACACCTATTGCAAGCATCCACAACTACAAAAGAAGTATTAAGATAAACCTAACCACAACATTAAACATATGGATCCAAATCAGCCCCTAACAAAGCAACACATAAACTAGGGTTTAAGCTTCTGTCACTCTAGCAACCCATCATCTACTTATTACTTCCCAATGCCTTCCTCTAGGCCCAAATACTGGTGAAGTGTCATGTAGTCGACGTTCACATAACACCACTAGAGGAAAGACAACATACATCTCATCAAAATATCGAACACATACCAAATTCACATGACTAATAATAGCAAGACTTCAACCATGTCCTTAGGAACAAACGTAACTACTCACAAAGCATATTCATGTTCATAATCATAGGAGTAATAATATGCATTAAGGATCTGAACATATGATCTTCTACCAAGTAAACCAATTAGCATCAACTACAAGGAGTAATCAACACTACTAGCAACCCACAGGTACCAATTTGTGGTTTGAATACAAGATTGGATACAAGAGATGAACTAGGGTTTTGAGAGGAGATGGTGCTGGTGAAGATGTTGATGGAAATTGACCCTCTCCCGATGGGAGGATCGTTGGTGATGACGATGGTGATGATTTCCCCCTCCCGGAGGGAAGTGTCCCCGACAGAACAGCCCTGCCGGAGCTCTAGATTGGTTCCACCAAGGTTCCGCCTAGTGGCGGCGGAGTTTTGTCCCGTAAGCTTGCCCACGATTTTTTCCAGGGTAAAAAAGCCTTCATATAGCAGAAGATGGACACCGTAGGGCCACCAGGGGGCCCAGGAGACAGGGGCGCGCCCAGTAGGGGTGGGCGCGCCCCCCACCCTCCTGGCCAGGGTGTGGGCCCCCTGAGGTGTTTCTTTCGCTCAATAATTCTTATTAATTCCAAAAATAAGTTTCGTGTACTTTCAGGTCTTTTGGAGCAGTGCAGAATAGGTTTCCAATGTTTGCTCCTTTTCCAGCCAGAATCCAGCTGCCGGCATTCCCCCTCTTCATGGTAAACCTTATAAAATAAGAGAGAATAGCCATGAGTATTGATATATAATGTGTAATAACATCCCATAGTGCAATAAATATTGATATAAAAGCATGATGCAAAATGGACGTATCAACTCCCCCAAGCTTAGACCTCGCTTGTCCTTAAGCGGAAGCCGAAATCGAAATATATGTCCACATGTTTAGAGATAGAGGTGTCTACAAAAATAAAATACGGACATGAGGGCATCATGATCATTCTTATAACAGCAACATATATAGATTTTATCATATGAATTCTTATGCTCAAGTAACAATCAATTCACAATGTCAAGTATGGTTCAGAAACTTCATTGAAAGCTAACAAACTATAATCTCGGTCATTGAAGCAATTGCAATTTATCATAACATCAAAAAGAGTCAAGAATAGAGCTTTTCAGCAAGTCCACATACTCAACTATCATGTAGCCTTCTACAATTGCTAACACTCACGCAATACTTGTGGTTATGGAGTTTCAGCCGGACACTGAGAAAGATAGGGGCTTATTGTGTTGCCTCCCAACGTATTCACCTTTAGGTGATGTCAACAATAATAGTCCATGCTAACTTACACCCAATTGGATATATATATCATGATATTTCAAACACAAGGAGCTTGCCAAAGGATAAAATGAAAAAGGGAAAGGTGAAGATCACCTTGACTCAAGCATAAAGTAAAAATATAAAGTAAAAGATAGGCCCTTCACAGAGGGAAGCAGAGGTTGTCATGCGCTTTTAGGGTTGGATACACAAAATCTTAGTACGAAAGAACGTCACTTTATATTGCCACTTGTATATGGACCTTTATTATGCAGTCCGTCGCTTTTATTGCTTCCATAACAAGATCGTATAAAGCTTATTTTCTCCGCACTAATAAGTCATGCATATTTTAGAAAGCAATTTTTATTGCATGCACCGATGACAACTTACTTGAAGGATCTTACTCAATCCATAGGTAGATATGGTGGACTCTCATGGCAAAACTGGGTTTAAGGATATTTGGAAGCACAAGTAGTGTCTCTACTTGGTGCAAGGAATTTGGCTAGCATGAGGGGGAAAGGCAAGCTCAACATGTTTGGAAGGTCAATGACAATATACTTTAACTGAGATGTGAGAAAACATAAACCATTACGTTGTCTTCCTTATCCAACATCAACTCTTTTAGCATGTCATACTTAATGAGTGCTTCACAATCATAAAAGATGTCCAAGATAATATATTTGTATGTGAAACCTCTCTTTCCTTATTACTTCCTATTAATTGCAACGATGACCAAAACTACATTTATCAACTCTCAACAACTTTTATGCCTCATACTTTCTATGTGTGAAGTCATCACTAACCATAAGATCAATATGAACTCTTTTATTCTTTCTACTTTCTCAAGATCATAGCAAGATAGCAAAGCCCTTGACTCAACACTAATCTTTATTATAGGTAGCTCACGGACTCGATTACATAAAGAGATCACAAAGCAAAACTCAAAACTACTTGATATCAAAACTTCAATCTACTAGATCAAGATACTACTAAAAGGACTGAACTAAATAAAACGGTAAAGGTAAGAGTGTGATGGTGATACGATACCAGGGCACCTCCCCCAAGCTTGGCAGCTGCCCAGGGGAGTGCCCATACCCATGTGATTATGTCTCCTTCTTCACGGTTGGTGTTATGATCTTCTTGGCAATGATGCCCCTCAGGATACGATTCTCCTCCTCGAGCTTATTGACTTGTTGTTTGAGGTCCATAATTTCTTTGCGGAGCTTGCCCATAACGGCTAAAGCTCCCTTTACCCAAGGATGTTGCATAGCTTCTGGAGAACAAGTGACGCTCTTTTTCATATTTTCATAAGAAAGAAATGTAAAGTTGGAAGGGATGACCGAATTTGGAATAGCCGAGCTATGTAGTTCACCCATCATGAATTTTGCTCGGAGAAGAGAGGTGACTTCTTGATCTTTCTCCATCTCATCCTCCGTTGATGGTCCAAAGTGATAAGCATCGCTATTTGCTCCTGGACCTGGTGTCGGGTGAGACACCCGACTCTCCCCGACTGACTCTTGAGAAGGCATCTTGCTCTTAAACTGTAACAGGAACAACTCGAAATGAAAACAAAGGATATTTGTGTGATACGGTGGTCAAAACCTTTAGGAGTTTATATAATGAGTTTTTACCGACCAAAATATGTAACGTGCAAGAAAACGGAGTCCGGGAGGCACACGAGGTGGCCACGAGATAGGGGGCGCACCCAGTAAGGGTGGGCGCACCCTCCACCCTCGTGGAGGCCTCGTGTCCTTCCCGGACTACTTCTTTCTTCCTAAAATTCTTAAATATTCTAAAACTGATGAAAATTGCCATTAGAATTCTTTTGGAGTCGGTTTGCTTACCGTACCACATACCTATTCCTTTTCGGAGTCTGGAACATTCTGGAAAGTGTCCCTTATGTATTCCTCCGGGTTACGGTTTCAATAATATTAGTTTGAACATTGATAGGATTACCTGAGATATAATGTTTAATTCTTTGACCGTTCACCACCCTCGGACTTGTGCCTTCGAAGTTGTTGATTTTTATGGCATCAGAATGATAGACCTCCTCGATAATGTAAGGACCTTCCCATTTAGAGAGAAGTTTTCCTGCAAAAAATCTTAAACGAGAGTTGAATAATAACACATAATCACCTATGTTAAACTCACGCTTTTGTATTCTCTTGTCATGCTAGCGTTTGACTTTTTCTTTGAATAGCTTGGCATTCTCATAGGCTTGGGTTCTCCATTCATCAAGTGAGCTAATATCAAACAACCTCTTCTCACCAGCAAGTTTGAAGTCATAGTTGAGCTCTTTGATAGCCCAATATGCTTTATGTTCAAGTTCTAGAGGTAAATGACAAGCTTTTCCATAAACCATCTTATATGGAGACATACCCATAGGATTTTTGTATGCAGTTATATAGGCCCATAATGCATCATCAAGTTTCTTGGACCAATTCTTTCTAGATCTATTGATAGTCTTTTGCAAAATTAATTTGAGCTCTCTATTGCTCAACTCTACATGACCACTAGACTGCGGATGATAAGGAGATGCGATTCTATGATAAAGATCATACTTAGCAAGCATCTTACGGAAAGCACCATGAATAAAATGTGAACCACCATCAGTCATAAGATATCTAGGGACTTAAAACCTCGGAAAAATAACTTCTTTAAGCATTTTAATAGAAGTTTTATGATCAGCACTACTAGTTGGAATAGCTTCTACCCACTTAGTAATGTAATCAACAACAACTAAAATATGTGTATAACCATTAGAGGCAGGAAAAGGTCCCATATAATCAAAGCCCCAAACATCAAACAGTTCAATAACAAGAGAATAATTCATAGGCATTTCTTGACGTCTACTAATGTTACCAATTCTTTGAAATTCATCACAAGACAAGACAAACTTACGAGCATCTTTGAAGAGAGTAGGCCAATAAAAACCGGATTGCAATACCTTATGTGCAGTTCTATCTCCAGCATGGTGTCCTCCATATGATTCGGAGTGACACTTGCGTAGGATCTGTTCCTGTTCATGCTCAGGTACACAACGCCTAATAACACCATCTACTCCTTCTTTATAAAGGTGTGGGTCATCCTAGAAGTAATGTCTTAAATCATAAAAGAATTTTTTTCTTTTGTTGGTATGTGAAACTAGGTGGTATAAATTTAACAACAATGTAATTAGCATAATCAGTATACCAAGGAGCAGTACGAGAAGCATTAATGACTGCTAATTGTTCATCAGGAAAGCTATCATCAATAGGCAGTGGGTCATCAAGAATATTCTCTAACCTAGACAAGTTGTCTGCAACGGGGTTCTCAGCTCCCTTTCTATCAATAATATGCAAATCAAATTCTTGGAGCAAGAGAACCCATCTAATGAGTCTAGGCTTAGCATCTTTCTTTTCCATAAGATATTTAATAGCAGTATGATCAGTGTGAATAGTAACTTTGGAATCAACAATATAAGGTCTAAACTTATCACATGCAAACACAACTGCTAAGAATTCTTTTTCAGTAGTAGCATAATTTCTCTGGGAAGTATCAAGAGTCTTACTAGCATACTGGATAACATTCAATTTCTTATCAACTCTTTGCCCTAGAACATCATCTACAACATAATCACTAGCATCACACATAATTTCAAAAGGTAAATTCCAATCAGGTAGCCGAACAATAGGTGCAGTGATCAAAGCTTTCTTAAGTATTTCAAATGCTTCTACACAATCATCATCAAGGACAAAAGGAATATCTTTTTGCAATAAATTAGTCAGAGGCCTAGAGATTTTAGAAAAGTCCTTAATGAACCTCCTATAAAAACCGGCATGACCAAGGAAACTTCTTATACCTTTTATGTCCTTGGGGCATGGCATCTTTTCAATAGCATCAACTTTAGCTTTATCAACTTCAATACCTCACTCGGAGATTTTGTGCCCCAAGACAATGCCTTCATTAACCATAAAGTGGCACTTTTCCCAATTCAAGACGAGACTAGTGTCTTCGCATCTCTGCAAAACTCGATCAAGGTTGCTCAAGCAATCATCAAAAGAGGATCCATAAATGGAGAAATCATCCATGAATACCTCACAAATCTTTTCACAAAAGTCAGAGAATATAGCCATCATACATCTTTGAAAGGTAGCAGTTACATAAACCAAAAGGCATACGTCTATAAGAAAAAGTACCGAAAGGGCAAGTAAAAGTAGTTTTTGATTGATCCTTCGCTGACACAGGTATTTGAGAGAAACCAGAATAACTATCTAGAAAGCATAAATGTGTGTGTTTGGATAGTCTTTCTAGCATTTGATCAATAAAAGGTAAAGGGTAATGATCTTTCTTAGTAGCTTTATTTAATTTACGGAAATTAATTACCATCCTATAACCTGTAATAATTCTTTGCGGGATCAATTCATCTTTATCATTAGGAATGACAGTAATACCTCCCTTTTTGGGAACACAATGGACAGGGCTTACCCAATCACTATCAGCAACGGGATAAATTATACCTACCTCAAGGAGCTTTAGTATCTCCTTTCTTACCACTTCTTTCATCTTGGTATTCAGTCGTCGTTGAGGATCTCTAACTGGTTTGGCACCATCCTCCAAATTAATTTTATGTTGGCATAGCGTGGGACTAATGCCCTTAAGATCATCCAGAGTATATCCAATAGCAGCATGGTGCTTCTTCAGAGTTTTCAATAATCTTTCCTCTTCCTGCTCCGAAAGGTTAGCACTAATAATAACAGGATATATTTTCTTTTCATCAAGATAAGCATACTTAAGATTATCAGGTAATGGTTTGAGTTCAAACATGGGATCACCCTTGGGTGGAGGGGGATCCCCTAGAATCTCAACGGGAAGGTTATGTTTCAGCATAGGTTCCTGTTTAAGGAACACTTCATCTATTTCCTTCTTTCCTTCATAAACATATCATTTTCATGGTCAAGCAAATATTGTTCTAACGGATCAGTAGGAGGCACGACAATAGAAGCAAGACCAATAATCTCATCCTTACTAGGTAGTTCTTTAACACGGGGTTGTCTATGAAATTTAGAAAAATTAAACTCATGTTTCATATCCCCCAAGCCAATTGTAACAACATCCTTTTCACAATCAATCTTCGCATTAACAGTTTTCAAGAAGGGTCTACCAAATATAATGGGACAAAAGTCATCTTGTGGGGAACTAAGAACAAGAAAATCAGCAGGGTATTTAACCTTCCCACACAAGACTTCAATATCTCTAACAATCCCAACTGGTAAAATAGTATCTCTATTAGCAAGCTTGATAGTGACATCAATACCTTCCAACTCAACAGGTGCAATGTCATGCATAATTTCTTTATATAAATCATAGGGTATTGCACTAGCACTAGCACCCATATCACATAAGCCATGATAACAATGATCTCCTATTTTAACAGAAATAACAGGCATGCCTACAACATGTCTATGTATCTTAGCATCTGGTCTAGCAATATTAGCAGCCTGTTCACAGAAGTAAATAACATGTCCATCTAAATCATCATCCGAGAGATCTTTAACCATAGCAATACTAGGTTCAACTTTGATTTGCTCAGGAGGTGTATAAGTCCTAGTATTACTCTTACGAACAACAGTCGAAGTTTTAGCATGATCCTTTATCCTAACAGAAAAAGGAGGTTTCTCAACATAAGTAGTAGGAACAATAGGATCACTATAAGTAACAGTCTTTTCTTCAACTGTAGTAGGTGCAACTGTGTTTACTTCAATGGGAGGATTATATTTAAACCACTTCTCCTTAGGGAGATCAACGTGAGTAGCAAAAGATTCACAGAAAGAAGCTACTATCTCAGAGTCAAGTCCATATTTAGCGCTAAATCCACGAAAAGCATCGGTATCCATAAAATATTTAACACAATCAAACTTAGGTGTCATACCCGACTCCTTACCATCGTCGGAACCCCAATCTTCAGAGTTGCATTTAATTATTTCCAATAAGTCCCATTTGAATTCAATAGTCTTCAGCATATAAGAACCAGCACAGGAAGTATTGAGCATGTTGCGATCATTGAGAGAAAGACGAGCATAAATTTTTTGAATAATCATTTCTCTGGAGAGCTCATGATTGGGGCATGAATATAACATTGACTTAAGCCTTCCCCCAAGCTTGAGCGATGTTTTCTCCTTCACGAGGCCAGAAATTATATATGTAATTACGATCACGATGAACAAGAAGCATAGGATAGAACTTCTGGTGAAATTCCAACTTCAATCGTTTATAATTCCAAGATCCCGTATTATCACATAGCCTATACCATGTCAATGCATCTCCCTTCAAAGATAAAGGGAAGACCTTCCTTTTGACAACATCATCGGGAATACGTGTAAGCTTAAATAATCCACAAACTTCATCCACAAAGATAAGGTGTAAATGGGGATGCAATGTTCCGTCTCCTGCAAAGGGATTAGCTAGCAGTTTTTCTATCATACCCGAAGGAATCTAAAAGTAAATATTTTCAATAGGTTCAGTAGGTTGAGGAGCAATTCTTTGCTCTACTGGTCGGGGTGAAGATACCCCAAACAAGCCCCTCAAAGGATTAGTTTCCATAGTGACAAGTAACAGAAAATTTCGGCACACTATATAAATGTTTCCTTACCAAGTTCCACTCACCAAAAGCGCTACACTCCCCGGCAATGGCGCCAGAAAAGAGTCTTGATGACCCACAAGTGTAGGGGATCTATCGTAGTCCTTTCAATAAGTAAGAGTGTCAAACCCAACGAGGAGCAGAAGGAAATGATAAGCGGTTTTCAGTAAGGTTTTCTCTGCAAGCACTGAAATTGTAGGTAACAGATAGTTTTGTGATAAGATAAATTGTAACGAGTAACAAGCAATGAAAGTAAATAAAATGCAGCAAGGTGGCCCAATCCTTTTTGTAGAAAAGGATAAGCCTGGACAATTTCTTATAATGAGAAAAGAGCTCCCGAGGACACATGGGAATTATCGTCAAGCTAGTTTTCATCACACTCATATGATTCGCGTTCGGTACTTTGATAATTTGATATGTGGGTGGACCGGTGCTTGGGTACTTCCCTTACTTGGACAAGCATCCCACTTATGATTAACCCCTATTGCAAGCATCCGCAACTACAAAAGAAGTATTAAGGTAAACCTAACCACAACATTAAACATATGGATCCAAATCAGCCCCTAACGAAGCAACGCATAAACTAGGGTTTAAGCTTCTGTCACTCTAGCAACCCATCATCTACTTATTACTTCCCAATGCCTTCCTCTAGGCCCAAATAATGGTGAAGTTTCATGTAGTCGACGTTCACATAACACCACTAGAGGAAAGACAACATACATCTCATCAAAATATCGAACGAATACCAAATTCACATGACTACTAATAGCAAGACTTCACCCATGTCCTTAGGAACAAACGTAACTACTCACAAAGCATATTCATGTTCATAATCAGAGGAGTAATAATATGCATTAAGGATCTGAACATATGATCTTCCACCAAGTAAACCAATTAGCATCAACTACAAGGAGTAATCAACACTACTAGCAACCCACAGGTACCAATTTGTGGTTTGAATACAAGATTGGATACAAGAGATGAACTAGGGTTTTGAGAGGAGATGGTGCTGGTGAAGATATTGATGGAGATTGACCCTCTCCCGATGGGAGGATCGTTGGTGATGACGATGGTGATGATTTCCCCCTCCCGGAGGGAAGTGTCCCCGGCAGAACAGCCCTGCCGGAGCTCTAGATTGGTTCCACCAAGGTTCCGCCTCGTGGCGGCGGAGTTTCATCACGTAAGCTTGCCCATGATTTTTTTCTAGGGTAAAAGCCTTCATATAGCAGAAGATGGACACCGGAGGGCCACTAGGGGGCCCAGGAGACAGGGGGCACGCCCAGTAGGGGTGGGTGCGCCCCCACCCTCCTGGCCAGGGTGTGGGCCCCCTGAGGTGTTTCTTCCGCTCAATAATTCTTATTAATTCCAAAAATAAGTTTCGTGGAGTTTCAGATCTTTTGGAGTAGTGCAGAATAGGTTTCCAATGTTTCCTCCTTTTCCAGCCAGAATTCCAGCTGCCGGCAGTCGCCCTCTTCATGGTAAACCTTATAAAATAAGAGAGAATAGCCATGAGTATTAATATATAATGTGTAATAACATCCCATAATGCAATAAATATTGATATAAAAGCATGATGCAAAATGGATGTATCAGGTTGCAGCGGAGGAGGAGTACTCTGAATCTTCAAGAGATGGGGTGCGACACAAGACAACATTCCTAGGAGGAGTGGAGTCAAACTTGAATCTCTTGGTGAAGCCATTGTCTTGAAGATCAGCTTCAACACTGAGCAATGTCAAACCCTTCCAAGTCCTCCGACAGGTTTCATGAGTAACAAAGGCGTTCTTGGTGGCAAGGTTGCGAATGCGATTGACATCCACCAAGAGGCTTTGCATTTGACGTTTCAGGCAGTAGCGATGCTTGTTGTGTTTCTGATGCAAGGCCACGAGAAGCTCTCGGTCATTGAGCACACGAGATTGCTTTCGAGTCCTTGGAGCAATGGTGCTTTCTATGGCTTCAGTACGTGCACGGCGAGTGTTGCCAGCCAACGGATAGACACGAGAAGCAACCTGAACACCTTCAACATGCTGAGAGAAACTCTGATGATCGGCATTGTGAAGATATATTGCCTCCTTGGCAGGCTCTGGGTAGATGGCTTCGACTGACATATCAACCTCTGGCAGGAACATAAGATGGTTGCATGCAGAGGGCTGATAGTTAACAGCGGAGTGAAGCTTGATTAGACACATAACCTAAGGAGCATAAAATTTCAGACCAAAGATGTCAGAGCCAGATGCAACAAACTGACGAATGAAGAAATCCTGAGCATTGAAGCTTTTGCCTTTGAGAATATAGAAGACCAATGTCTTCATTGCACCTTCAAGCTTTGCTGAGGAGGAATGCCCTTTGATGGGCCATAGAGTTTGCCTAATGATGTGATAGATGGTGTGGGGCAGATACTCTAGGTCTTCAACAAAGAATTCCTTGGGATATTCGGCATCCTGTGGCAGTGGCTTCATCATGCTCAACATTTGGCTCATGTTGGGCTTTGGCTTCTGAAAGATGCTCTCCAATGCACTGCGGTGAAGCTGACAACCAGGTTCATAGAGTTCACCTGGAGCGGACAGGCCGGTAAGCTCAATGAGATCAAAAGCTTTGGCTTCATGATGTACATTGCCTGTCATCCACTCAAGGACCCATGTCGTCGGATCCCTGTTGTAGCCGCGGATGTGGAGAGTTGCATAAAACTGGAGCAGAAGCTCTTCATTCCAATGCTCCTTATCAGTGACAAACTGTAGCAGGCCTGCATCTCGGAAACAGTCAAGTGCTTCTTCTAAGCAGGGCAGGCCAGCAATGGCTTCGGAATCCATACGCATATGAGGAAATATGCGCCCTTGGTTGTATAGAACGCATGAGTAATAGTTGTGTTGCTGATAGCTCCAGAACTGATCAGATGATATTCTTGGCTTGGAATATGGGTTCTTGGCTTTATCAAAGAAGGTGTTGTGTGCAATGAAGCCATTGACATTGAATGAGCCTGGTGCAGATGCAGTACATGGAAACCGTGGCAATTTGGGATTTGGCTTCTGAACCTAAGGCCTGTGCTCCACGTGATAATCAAATTGAGGTCCGGGAGCAGGCGGAGGAACCAGAATTGGCCATCTCACTGTGACCAGCTCACTTGATAGAATGCTTGCTCAATGGTATGAGGCCTTGGAGGCGGGACAGGAGCAGAGGCATTCGCAATGGCGTCAGGCTGCACATTGGTGGTAGGTGCATCATTGACTTCATGCACAGTGTTGACTGTAGGTGCCACATTATCTTCAGCCATGACAACGTCATTGGCTTCAGTGGTGTTGTTGGTGGCAGCCTCAATATTTTCAACCTCCACTTGAGTAGCTGGAGGGTCGGACACGGACACATTCTCCTCGAGAATAACTTCTTCTTAGTTGGTGGGGGTGTAGCAACACGTTCTTCTTCTTGTCTTTAATCGGCTGCTACAGCCGGAATCTCTTCAGAAGCATTAGCTTCTGACACAGGAACCGTCATAGAAGGATTATCTTCAGGGAACACTTGACGTGCCACTGAGCTGGACTGGTTTGAGTCTTCTTCTGTGATGGTTGTCATGGAGACAGATGGCCTTAGGCCTTTGCGAAGTCGTTGAACACGGGCGACGCCTTTGGTGAGGGTGTGGTCTCCATGTAATTATCATGATTCACCATTGGAAGCCGTTGAACACGGGCAACGCCTTTGGTGAGGGTGTGCTCTCCATGTTATTATCATGATTCACCATTGGGCTGGTGACTTGCGCTGGTGTAGGAAGGGGTGTACTCGGTGAATCGTGACTTGGAGTTGCTGGTTGGGGGCGATCAGCCCATGAGGCATCTTGAGAGATTGGTGTCAAAGGACGACCAATACTGATGAGCTCGTTGTTTGTGAGAACAGGCGATGATACCGTTGGGCGCTAAATTTGAGGAAGGACTTCATCATCTTCTACATTGTCTTGAGGACCAATGTCTTCAGTCGCGATGGGGTCAACGACTAGAACTTCTTGAGCTTCAGGAGCCTCTGTGGAAGCATACTCATGAACTATCAACTGACGCTCTTGATTTTCAGATGCAGGATGAGCAAAAGCAATGGGATCGACAACAAGGGGCTCTTTGGGAGCAGCCCGATCTCTCTTCTTGGTCTTCCTCTTCTTGGGGGGTGGTGCATCATCAGTGGTGTTCTTGATTTTTCGCTTTCTGGCTTCGGCTTCAGTTGCCTTGGTTTTCTTCTGTTCTGAAGCTGCTGTGGGGACCTTAGGCTTCGAGCCTGTCATGCTAGCAGGGAAGACAATGCGATGTTCTTCCCGCCTTGGAGCTTCAGTTGGGGCCACAATAGAGTTCTTCTTCTTGGCAGCCATCTTGGGGTCAATGCCTGGACGCCCAAGTGCCTTGCGCTTCTCAGCTTCATTGTAAGCTTGAACACATTTGGCAGCAGGATTCTTCATGCGCTCTCTTGAACCTTTGGCTTCTTCGCGCTTCTTGCGAAACGCCTCCTTGAGGTCATTCAGCATCAGCTTGAATTTCTGAACATCAGCCACACTAAGTTTGGCCACATGCTTCTTGAACTATTCTTTCTCAAAATCAATTTTGTTCTTTAGTTCAACAATGTGTTGAGCCATAGCCAGCTCAGGAGCAATGGCGCCTTGAAAGGCGACGCTGATGCCAATCGGGAGCTGAAGATTGTCAAAGCTGAGATTGGGGTTGTCAAACCACTCATCAATGAAGTTATCTAGAATGTTTACGTCGAAGAGGGGCAAATCATTAAAGATCTCCGCCTCTTACTTGCTCTTGATCAGCTGCTCTAGAGCATCGTTACTCAACTCATCATCTGAAGACATATCAATGGCTTCAGATTCGTTCCTTAGAACGGTAGCTGGTGTCAGTGCTTGACTAGGTCTCTAAACAGTTTTCTTCTGAGGATTCTCGTGCTTCTTGGAGATGCGAGAGAGATCTTCAGAGGTGTTACTTGGAGCAGGAGGGGCAGTTGCCAATGGCTTCACTCGAGAAGCTTTTGGTGCAGCAGTTGGTTTTGAAGCCTTAGCTTTCTTTTGCTTCTGTGGCTGAGGAGGTGGAGCTGGTGCATCATCAGTGTCAGCATCATCACCAGAATGATCCACGTTTGCACCTTGAACGACAATGTGCGAGAGGAGGCCTTCGAAGTTGTAGAAGCGGCCGATTCTGTTTTCATTGGCTTCACAGGTGCCATCTTTCCGAGGAGCAGAAGGGCCAGGATTGAAGTCAAGTCCAAAGGCCTTCTTGTTCTTCACGGCAGAATCCTTAGCAAACTGGAAGTTGCGTTTGAACAGATTTTCATCACGACACCACAGCAGAGAAGAGGGGTCAGCATTCTCTAGTTCTGGGCCGCGTACCATACAAGGATAGAATCCTTGTTGAATGGCTTCAGAACGGGACTGGGGTTGAAGGTTTTTGTACAAGATATCTCCCTAGGGAGGCTTGATAGCATTCTTCTCGGCATACTCAAGCGTGAAAAATCTGTATTTGAACCATTATTCAGCCCAATATCTTCGAATCCATTGGATTCGATTCTTGCGTTCACTATAGGTTTCTTCAAGGTCAGTTTTGTACAGCTCATGCAGATCTGACGGCAAATCCTTGGAGGTATTCCCACGGTGTTGTCTGCCACCCTTTCTGGCTGATTTCTCAGTAGCCATGAAGCTTAACCTGAAAGGCTTCAGAACTTGCAAAGGCTTCCTACGGCTGGTCAGACAAGAACTGGCTTCGGGAGAATTTATGTGACTCTGTAAGAACTCTGCAAATGAATGCAGACTATGAGAACCAAGGGATTCTCCCACAGACATGTACCTGTGATAGCATTAGAGGTGCGAGGGAAGGGGAAGAGGTCATATGCATTCTCAGAAGATTTCGAAGATAAATCAGTTTGAAGACATTGACCTCATAACGCGAAGACATTCACTTATTTGTTGTGAGTCGGTTCCAGATTTGTACGAATCCAAGAATAGGTACAAGTGAGGAATCTAACTTGTAGAGTAGCATAAGTGAACAGACTAGGCATAGTATGAGATGCAGAAAGAGATAGATTCAACTTTGGAGATCTAGAAACTGCTTTTGGTAGAGAAGGATCAATCTACCAGATCGAAAATACGGTAAAAAGTGAGTTTTAATTACCACAAGAAGAACTGCTAGACGGAGCGAAGTTGGAGACCGAGCAGTTCAATCTCCCGTGCCCTAACTTGGTGACGGAAGACACCTACGGCGGCGGCGGAGAAGATGAGGTCTGCGGCCGGCGTGAGGACGGCGTCGAAGAAGTCGCGACAGCTAAGCGCTTCGTTGTCGGCGTCGTCGAGAGCTAGCGGTGGCGCTAGGGTTTGCAAGAGGTGGCGAGGTGGAAGAAGGAATATTTTTGACTGTGATGGGATGCGTATTTATAAGGAAAGGGACGGCACAACGCAATTACGTAGGTGCCCCTGGCGATTCACATTTGAAGGACACGTGGCAAGCATGCAACACCGTGGTAGTTGTTCCATGTTCCCACGCACGGCTGGATTGTCGGGGTGGTCATTCCGAATTCTTCGGATTTCAGGCAATAAAGATATAGCATTAAAAACAGATATAAATGTTTGTCAAATTGGCTTCAGCTGACAAGGTCTCAGGGAAGACAATCGACAATTTTCAATAGAATGCATATGATTTGGACAGATAGAGTTGAGGTAGAAGCATAGATAGGTTAGGGTCCGATCACATTCACTTAGATCAAAAAATTCAGCACAAAATCATAGCTATAAGTGAAGGATGTAGAGGACAGAACATAAGTATACTACCAAATGAAGATAAATCAATTTCGAAGACTTTGCAAACATAACGCCAAGGGTAACACTTCAAACAAGAGTTTGGTGGTGGCGTTACCCACCGTATAGGAAGTATTAGACCCATACACGACGCACAATTATCGTGGCGCTCCGAAGTGAAATTCCGCATTAATGTATTCACACTTAGAGTGTATGTCTTCATTGGTTGAAGATATACGTTACTTTGTGTGTTGCACATCTAAGTCATCAAAATGCATAAGTGTTAGGATGTGTCCAGTTCACATGACATTTGAGGATTCCAAGATATTTAGCTCACACCGCAACTTCCAAAACCTTTTCTCATCCAAGGGCTTTGTGAAGATATCGGCCAATTGCTCTTCAGTGTTGACGTGAATGATATCAATATCTTCCTTCATAACATGATCTCTGAGAAAGTGATGACGAATCTCAATGTGCTTTGTCTTCGAGTGTTGAACTGGGTTGTTGGCAATCTTGATGGCACTCTCATTGTCGCAGTAGAGTGGCACATTCTTCAGGTGAATACCATAGTCCTTGAGAGTTTGCTTCATCCAAAGAAGCTGAGCACAGCAAGATCTAGTAGCAATGTATTCGGATTTAGCAGTGGAGAGAGATACACAGTTCTGCTTCTTCGAAGACCAACAGACAAGTGATCGTCCCAGAAAGTGACATGTGCCTGATGTGGACTTGCGATCAACCTTGTCACCAGCATAATCAGCATCTGAGAATCCAACTAGATCAAACTCTGAGCCCTTTGGATATCATAATCCTAGTGTTGGGGTGTAAGCCAAATATCGAAGAATTCGCTTCACAACTAAGTGATGCGATTCCTTTGGTGCCGCTTGGAATCGGGCACACATGCAAACACTAAGCATTATATCTGGCCTAGATGCACATAAATAAAGCAAAGAACCAATCATGGAGCAATATACCTTTTGATCAAACTCTTTACCATTGGCGTCGGGACTCAAATGACTTTTGGTTGGCATTGGCGTCGTGTATCCTTTGCAGTCTTGCATTCCAAACTTCTTCAGGCAATCTTTGAGATATTTTTCTTGAGAGATGAAGATGCCGTTGCGTTGTTGATGGATTTGGAGACCCAGAAAGAACTTCAGCTCGCCCATCATGGACATCTGATATTGCTCTTGTATCATGTGACAAACTCATCACTGTATTTCTTGTTGGTGCAGCCGAAGATAATGTCATCCACATAGTTTTGGCACACAAACAGTTCACCATCATATGTCTTCGTGAAGAGAGTAGGATCAAGTGAACCAGGTTTGAAGCCTTTGCTCTTCAGGAAGTCTTTGAGCGTATCATACCAAGCACGAGGGGCTTGTTTGAGGCCATACAGTGCCTTGTTGAGCTTGTATACCATATCAGGATGTTTTGGATCTTCAAAGCCAGGAAGTTGTGCAACATATACTTCTTCTTCTATCTTTCCATTGAGAAAAGCACTCTTCACATACATTTGATACAGAAGGATGTTATGATGATTTGCACAGGCAAGCAGTATGCGAATGGCTTCAAGCCTTGCCACCGGAGCAAATGTTTCATCGAAGTCAATTCCTTCCACTTGAGTGTAACCTTGTGCAACGAGACGAGCTTTGTTTCTGACCACTTGACCATGCTCATCTTGCTTGTTGCGATATATCCATTTGGTGCCAATGATATTGTGCTTCTGAGGATCAGGATGCTTGACCAGTTCCCACACATTATTCAGCTCAAACTATTGAAGCTCTTCTTGCATAGCTTGAATCCATTCAGGTTCCATGAAGGCTTGAGCGACTTTCTTGGGTTCTGAGATTGAGATGAATGCAAAATGCCCATAGAAATTGGTTATTTGTGTTGCTCTTTGTGTAGCTCTTGAACGAGTGAGTGGACCAGGTGCATTTAGGCTGTCGATTATCTTCTCAATCTGTACTTCATTTGCAACACGAGGATGAACAGGACGAAGATTTTTCTCATTCTGATCAATGTCATCATTTGGGGGATTATCTTTAGGTTGAGCATTGTCTTCAGGTTGAGTAGATGCAGAAACGACCAGTTCTTCTTCAGTCTGATTCTCAGAGGGTATGATATCTCTAGTTCCCATTTGCTTGATTGACTCGCTAGGGGGTAATTCATCTAGCACATTTGGCAGGTGCTCTCCTTGCGAGCCGTTAGTCTCATCGAACCGCACATCCATAGTTTCAACCACTTTATAGTGAAAGAGGTTGAAGACTCTGTAGGAGCGCGAATCCTTTCCATAACCAAGCATAAAACCTTCATGTGCTTTTGGTGCAAATTTTGAAGTGTGATGTGGATCCTTGATCCAGCACTTAGCACCAAATACTCTGAGGTAACTTACGTTTGGCTTCTTACCAGTTAGGAGCTCATAGGAGGTTTTCTTCAGAAGCTTGTGAAGATAAACATGGTTGATGACATGGCATGCAGTGTCAATGGCTTCAGGCCAGAACTTCCGTGGAGTCTTGTACTCATCAAGCATCGTTCAGGCCATCTCAATAAGAGTTCTGTTCTTGCGCTCCGTGATGCCATTCTGTTGAGGTGTGTAAGGAGTAGAGAACTCATGAGTGATACCCATGGTATCCAGGTAGAGATCGAGACCAGTGTTCTTGAACTTAGTGTCATTATCGCTTCTGATGTGCTTGATCTTGACGTCATAGTTCGTCATGGCATGGTTGGCAAAGCGTCTGAAGACATCCTGCACTTCAGCCTTGTAGAGAATTATATGCACCCAAGTATATCGAGAGTAATCATCAACAATGACGAAGCCATAGAGGCAAGCAGTAGCATCGAGAGTAGAGTAGTGAGTAGGGCCAAATAAGTCCATGTGCAGCAGCTCGAAGGGTTGAGATGTAATCATGATTGTCTTCGAGGGATGCTTGGCTCTTGTCATCTTTCCAGCTTTGTAGGCACCACACAGATGGTCCTTCTTGAACTTGACACCTTCGATGCCCACGACATGCTTCTTCTTAGCGAGAGTGTGCAAGTTCCTCATGCTAGCATGCACTAGCCTTCGATGCCAAAGCCAGCATTCTGAGCTAGAAGACATACGGCCATCTGTGGTCCTGCTGAGAAATCTACCATATACAGATCATATTTTCGATACCCTTCAAAGACTAGAGACTTGTTAGATTCCATCAGTACAAGGCAGCGATATTTTCCAAATAGCACAATCATGTTTAAGTCACAAAGCATTGAGACAGACATTAAGTTGAAACCAAGGGATTCAACAAGCATCAATTTATCCATGTGATGATCCCTTGATATTGCAACTCTACCTAGACCCAATACCTTGCTTTTACCAGTGTCAGCAAATGTGATGTGACTCTTGTCTGATGGACGTAGCGTTGAATCCATCAGAAGACTTCGATCGCCAGTCATGTGATTAGTGCATCCACTGTCCATGATCCATTCTGAAGCACGAGGTGTCATAGCCTATAGTGCAGTTTGGGGGATAGGCTTCACCAAGCGAGTTTTGAAGCAGAAACATTTGACAAACAAGTGGAACATGAAAATTCAGGTCTTGGTTAGGATAAATTGGATGAGTGTCAAGGAAATCCGGAGCGAAATACATAGTAAGACCATTCGGGCATTTTATCTTGCGCCCTACAAGATTTTTAAGATCTCCAGCATAAGTTTTGGACGCCTTTGATTTTCGGCTGGAGACCTTTTCCTGCAAAAGAGAGTTAGGTTTTCTTAACCACCCACATTTTCAAGGGTGGCTTAGAAGCTATGAGTCTAAGTGCAGCATCTGAGAACTTAGGCTTCGGAGCCCTAGTAAATAGCCTTGCAGGGGGTGAATAATACTCATATGAATAAGCAGAAAAGTTCTTAGTTCTATGAACATAGCGGTTTGATGAAACACGCTCATATTCATGGGTCTGAGTATGATTTCCCTGCAAAACATTGATGTTAGGGTGACTCAGATGAGTCCTTGGTCTATATGAAGCTTTTGGCCATATGAAGCCTGGTATGGGGTTTGTCTTCTTCACAGGTGGTGTCATGATGACATTCATGGGAAGATTCACAAGACAACTTTTGGGTACCCATAACTTCTTCATAGGTGGCCCATTCCTGCAGTTAGTACCAATATACCTGGCAAACACTTCGCCATTCTGATTCTTAAACAATTTATAGTTTGCATCAAAGGATTCATCAATGATAATAGGGTTAGCACAAGTGAAACTAGATAGGGTGGATGGATCTACTGAAGGTTCCTTTGCAGTAACCCAGGTGGTTTTGGGGTACTGCTCAGGCTTCCAGTACGACCCATCAACATTGATTTTTCTCTCGAACCCAACACCCTCTTTTCTAGGGTTTCGGTTCAGAATCTGCTTTTTGAGGACATCACATAATGTCTGATGCCCTTTAAGACTTTTGTACATCCCTGTCTCAAGCAATGTCTTCAACCTGGCATTCTCATCAGCAATAGTAGTGGTATCCTCAACAGAGGGGTTAGTTACCACATCAGCGGTTGAAGATAATTCAACAGCAGTAGCAGTAGAACATTTAGCAACAGAGGTAGCGTTATCACGCTCAATGCATTTTAAACATGGTGGTTCAAAACCTTCCTGGGCGGGACTAATCTGTTGAGCATGGAGTGACTCGTTTTCATTTTGAAGATCTTCATGATCCGATCTCAATTTCTCAAGCTCCTGCTTCCTTTGAAGATAATCATAGGAGAGCTTTTCATGAGAGGTTGAGAGCGTTTCATGTCAACCTTCAAGTTCCTGGTACTTAACATGAAGATTTTTTATGTCTTTAATTAAGGACTGAGTCTTAGTCATTTCCGCATCCAACAGGTCATCGCTTTTGTCTAACAATTTTTGAATATGTTCCATAGCTTTTTGTTGTTCAGTTGCAATTTTAGCAAGTTTTTTGTAGCTAGGTTTGGATTCACCATTAGAGTCATCTTCACTTGATGTTTGAAAGTAAGCATCGCGTGAGTTTACCTTGGCACCACGTGCCATGAAGTAGTAGGTGGGATCCAGGTCGTTCTCGTCATCAGCGTTGGTGACGGAGCCATTGTCTTCAGTGTTGAAGATGGACTTGGCGACGTAAGTTGTAGCTAGATCCAGACTTGCGACAACAGAGTCAGACTCCTCCTCAGACTCCACCACCGCCTCCTCAGAAGCAGACTCCTCCTCTGAATCCATCTCCTTGCCAAGAAAAGCATGTGCCTTACCTAATGAGCTCTTCTTGTGTGATGAAGACTTGGAAGAAGATTTGGAATAAGACTTTGAGGATTTCTTCTTCTTCTTATCATCAAAATCATATTCTTTGCTCTTCTTCTTCTTCTTCTCATTGTCCCACTGTGGACATTCAGAGATGTAGTGACCAGGTTTCTTGCACTTGTGACATGTTCTTTTCTTGCTGTCATGGGTGGAAGCTTCATCATTCCTTGAGCTGGATCGTGAAGATTTTTTGAAGCTTTTCTTCTTAGTGAATTTATGGAACTTCTTCACAAGCATAGCAAGCTCCTTTCCAATGTCTTCAGGATCACCGGAACTGCAGTCAAATTCTTCTTCAGATGAGGAAGTGGCAGCCTTTGCCTTCAAAGCGCGAGTTCAGCCATAGTTGGGGCCATGGATATCTCGTTTCTCAGATAGCTGGTACTCATGTGTGTTGAGCCTCTCAAGTATGTCTGACGGATCGAGTGTCTTGAAGTCAGGATGTTCTTGTATCATCATGGCTAAGGTGTCAAATGAGCTGTCAAGAGATCTCAGCAGTGTCTTCACTATTTCATGCTTCGTAATATCAGTTGCACCGAGTGCTTGGAGCTCATTTGTGATATCAGTGAGGCGATCAAATGTGAGCTGGACATTCTCATTGTCTTGTCTCTTGAAGCGGTTGAAGAGGTTTCGGAGAGTACTGATTCGTTGATCTCGCTGAGTTGAGACGCCTTCATTGACTTTGGAGAGCCAGTCCCAGACTAGCTTCGATGTTTCCAGAGCGATCACACGGCCATACTGCCCTTTGGTCAGATGACCACAGATGATGTTCTTGGCTGTAGAGTCCAGTTGAATGAACTTCTTGACATCAGCAGGGGTGACACCTTCACCAGTTTTGGGAACGCCATTCTTGACGATATACCACAGATCGACATCAATGGCTTCAAGATGCATGCGCATCCTACTCTTCCAGTAGGGATATTTAGTGCCATCAAAGATGGGGCACGCAGCGTAGACTTTGATTATCCCTGCAGTCGACATAGCTAAAACTCCAGGTGGTTAAACCGAATCACACAGAACAAGGGAGTATCTTGCTCTGATACCAATTAAAAGGGCTAGTTATCGACTAGAGGGGGTGAATAGGCGATTTTTATGAAAGTCTTCAAAACTTGGGAGTTTCGAAGACAAATAATAGAAACGACACTATTCGTATGCAGCGGAAGGTAGACTACACTAGACAAGCCATAGTCAAGTATTCAATGAAGTGAAAGCACGAAGACTATTAGCAGCTAGGTAGTAAAGATCAGGATGGAAGATAGTATGAAGCCAATCAGGACAAGCAGTCACACAGTGAAGTCAAACAGATAATGCAAGCAGGCAATGACTTCACGAAGACAAACTTTAAGTAAAGAGAAGTGAGAGATAGAACCAATGGCTTCAGGAGGACATGGGTTTGTTCGACTAGTTCCAGTTGCTGTGACAACTGTACGTCTGGTTAGGGAGGCTGAGATTTAACTCAGAAGACCGCGTCTTCACCTTATTCCCCTTGAGCTAAGGACTCTCAGTCCCCGCCCAATCACTCTGGTAAGTCTTCAAGGTAGACTCCTAAACCTTCACAGACTTCGTTCACCGGCAATCCACAATGACTCTTGGATGCTCAGAACGTGACGCCTAACCGGCTGCATGATTCATAGTCCTAAAGTGAAATAAGTCTTCAGATCACGCGGACAGAAAGACTTCAGTGATGCCAAACACTCTTTGGGCTCTGGGTGGTTTCGGCTTTGTCCTCGCAAGGATTCACTCTCAAAAGCTTCGGAGGTGGGTTGCTCTCAAATGACAAAAGTCGTATACTAACTCTGAGCAGCCGCCAATTTATGGTGTAGGGGGTGGGCTATTTATAGCCACTGGGCAACCCGACCTGATTTGTCCGAAATGACCCTGGGTCACTAAGGAATTGACACGTGTCTCAACGGTCAGATTTCAAACACACGCGGTAGCTTGACTTGGGCTACAAGTAAAGCTGACTTATCCGACTCTGGATAAGATTTGCACTCATTGTCTTCGCTCGAAGACATAGGATTTGGTTGAGCATCACTTCAGTCACTCTGACTTTGTTCACTTGGACCCCACTTAACAGTGGGGTGGTTCCTATGACTCAACAAAGAATAAAAGGAAACAACAAAACAACTAAGTCTTCGCGCTCCATAGTCTTCACTTGATGTCTTGTCATGTCATAGTCTTCAACATGAATAGCTTCACAGACCACCATTGTCTTCAATGTCTTCACACATTTTTAGGAGTCATCTCCGGTAGGTAAACCGAATCAATGAGGGACTATTACCTGTGTTATCCTACAATTCTCACAAACACATTAGTCCCTCAACCAGGTTTGTCGTCAATACTCCAAAACCAACTAGGGTTGGCACTAGATGCACTTACAGTGGTGCGCCATTATAACCTGGGACCAGCTAGATATTTTGGACAGCCACCTACCACACTCACTTTCCCCACTTCATTCTCTCCACCTCCTCCTCCAAGCTTGTCTCGGCTGCCTCCTCCTCCTCACCTCATTTGCACCATAGATTCACCCAAATTAAGTGGTTAAATTACCTTTTTTGATAGGTGAGTAAGGGGAAAGCTTTCTTTATATTGTAGATCTACTTTTTTCTCCCTCCAACAACGTGCACATGCACGTTTTATGGCCTAGCTAGATATACGTATGTTTGTGGTGTTGCATATGTTTGTGGTGTTGCATATATGTTTATGTTTGCAGGTACTGGTATTTGAAATGCGATACTTGCCAATATTTTGCCGGAATGTTGATTCATTTCCGTTTCGGCGAGAATTTGGCACTATAAATTCTTTTTTGTCCTATTTTTAGGCAAAGTCATGCCAAATTTTTTCTTGGTTCTAAAATATCGTTTTGCTCTACCCCGCAGGCGACCATGGTCCGCACGATGACCGAAGGCATCGTGAATAGGTTTTTGAGCTCCGCGAAGGCCGAGATGCTTCAAAAGAATGAGACGGAGATAAGATATCCGTGTCGAAGATGCAAGTTGAGGAGCCTTATGGACCCGAATTTTGTACAGGTGCGGGACCACCTGCTCTTGCGTGGTTTCATGGATGGTTATCGGTGGCAAGGTGATGAAGATGATTATAAAGTCGTCCATGGGGGTCGGGCAAGAAATGAGGAAGGGCAGCAAGACAACCGTGGCAAGGGCGGGCGAGAAGACGAAGAATATCCAGAAGGGCATGATCATGTAGAAGATGCCGGACATGATGATGAGGAAGATGCCGGAGCAGACGAAGGGCATGATCATGAACATGAAGATGCCGGAGCAGACGACAATGGACCATCGATGGGCTGGGTGCAGGACCCTCATATTCAAGAGTTGCTTCTCAAGAAGACGGATAACGCAAGAGCTGCCGCCCGAGAGAAAGCCAAGCTGGATCAACTGGAGATAGATGCTGTTACTCCATTGTATGAAGGATGCAGGCCCGAGGATACCCGCCTGAAAGTAACACTCATAGCTCTAGAGATGAAGGTAAAACACAAAATGACTGACGCATGCTTTGACGAGAACATGTCATTCTGGCACGAACGTCTTCCCAAGGGGAACAAGTGCCCAACCAGTTTTGAGGAGGCGAAGAAAATTGTGTGTCTTCTGGATTTACTGCACATGAAATACCATGTGTGCATGAACAATTGCATCATTTATCGGGACGAGCATGCGGAGTCTACCATATGTCCGGTGTGCGGCGTCACTCGATACAAGAAGAGGAAGAAAGCTCCTCGAAAAGTGGTGTGGTACTTTCCGATCACTCCTCGTCTGCAGCGGTATTTCGCGGACCCTAAGGTAGCAAAGATCCTGCGTTGGCATGCGGATATGAAGGAGAAGAAGCAAGAAGATGACAGAAATGATCCGGAGATAAATAAAAAAGACAAGATGCTGAGTCACCCTAAGGATGCGAGCCAGTGGCAAGCATTGAACTTCGAATACCCAGAATATGGGGACAATCCAAGGAACATTATGCTGGGCGCGAGCACCGATGGAGTCAATCCGCTTGGCAGCCAGAGAAGCACACATAGCACCTGGCCTGTGTTTGTGTGGATGTAAAACCTTCCCCCCTGGTTGTGCATGAAGAGGAAGTACATTCACATGGGTATGCTAATTGAAGGGCCGAAACAACCAGGGAATGACATCAATCTATATCTAGGGCTGCTGAAAGAGGAGCTAGACACGCTGTGGAAAACTCCAGCCAATACGTGGGACGCCGCAGAGAAAGAATATTTTCCTATGAGAGTCGCACTGCTCACGACGGTGCATGACTATCTCGGTTACGGATATGTCGCGGGGCAGGTGGTCCATGGATTTTCTGGATGCGTCAGGTGCATGGATGACACAACGTATCGCCAGCTAGATAGAGATCTCGAGTCTTCAAAAACCGTGTTCATGGGACATCGAAGGTGGTTTCCCGATGATGACTCATGGAGAAAACGCAAGGATCTGTTCGATGGTGAAACCGAACCCCGAAGATGCCCGTGTACGAGGAGCGGCGAGGAAATAGACGAGCTGTTGAAAACTTGGAAGGATTGCCCACTGCCGGGAAAGAAGCAAAAGGCGCTAGAGCTGCTGCTGAAGGTATGTAAAACGAGGTCTGTTTTTTGGGACTTGTCGTACTAGAAGATCCACCGTGTGCCTCACAGCCTTGATGTCATGCATATCACGAAGAACGTGTGCGAGAGTCTGCTTGGTACCCTGCTCAACATGCCAGAGAGGACCAAAGATGGGCCAAAAGCAAGGGCAGACTTGAAATCAATGGGCATCAGAGAGGAGCTTCACGCTAATGATGATGATGATGAGGCGAAGCAGGACACAGAAAGTCGTCGCAAAGGCAAAAAGGCCAAGAAGACCAGAAATGACTTCCCTCCCGCGTGCTTCACTCTAAGTCAGGAGGAGATGGAGCAGTTTTTCACCTGCCTCGTAGGAGTAAAACTTCCTTACGGTTACGCGGGGAAGATAAGCAGATACCTAGACTTAGCGAAGCAGAAGTTCAACGGGATGAAGTCTCACGACTGTCACGTGCTGATGACGCAGATACTTCCAGTTGCAATCCATGGGATCATGGACGCGCACGTCCGTGAAATGCTATTTGGCCTATGCAACTTTTTTGACGTCATCTCTCGGAAGTCGGTTGGCGTGAGGCAACTCAGAAGGCTACAGGAAGAGATCATGGTGATACTATGCGAGCTTGAGATGTACTTCACACCCGCATTCTTCGATGTTATGGTGCATCTGTTGGACCATATCGTGGAGGATATCATCCAACTCGGGCCGACGTTCCTGCACAACATGATGCCGTTCGAAAGGATGAATGGTGTCATCAAAGGATACGTTCGCAACATGTCACGTCCAGAGGGAAGCATAGCTAGGGGCTTTCTAACCGAAGAGTGCATCTCCTACTGCACGAATTATCTAGGCATTAGAACCCCGTTGGTCTGCCCGTCAACAGGCACCTCGGCAGGCTCGCCGGATGGGGTCACCGTGAGGGTCGTCGTGAAATGCATGTCGACTTCGAGGGTCGACTCGCCGACTTTGGAAGAGCAAACCTAGTCGCGCTACAACACATAGACATGGTCGATCCTTGGGTGGTAGAGCACAAAACCTTTATTGAGAAGACGTACAATGACCGAGGCCAACAGAGGACGAACGGAGATATAATCAAAGAGCACAACTCATGTTTCACGCGTTGGTTCAAGCAGAAGCTTCTGTCGTACCCTTTACATGAGGATTCTTCCGCAGAAGAACAACTCATATTCGCCTTGTCACAGGGAGCCGAGCACAACCTAATGACGTATGAGGCGTACGATATCAACGGCTACACATTCTACACCGAGGGAAAGGACATGAAGAGCGATGGTTATCAGAACTCCGGGGTAACGATGGAATCCTACACCGGTAACGACAAGGACAGATACTATAGAAGGATCAAGGAGATCTGGGAGTTGAGCTACGCTGGAGAGAAGGTCCCGATGTTCCGTGTCAGATGGGTCAAGAGCGTCCTAAAAGAAGACCGGTATTTCACCACCATGGTTATACCCAAAGCCAAATCCAAGGCCGTGGGCGCAAACGTCACCGCGAAAAATGAGCCATGGGTACTGGCTTCCCAAGTGGACCAATGCTTCTTCATTACCGACTCGTCAAAGCCCAGTCGTGTTGTCATGAGGAGAGGCAAAAGGAAGATCATCGGAATGGATGGAGTCGCCAATGAGCAAGACTTCGACAATTACGATGACCCGAAGATGGAACATGACGACGACAATGAAGTACTAGCATACACCACAAGAAGAAGCAGGATCACCCTACCTAAAGGACGCCCGTTCAAGAGAAGAACTCCATTTGCGAAAAATAAGGGCAAGAAGATTGTGAACAAATAGCTAGCTAAGATCGATTGTATTTAAATTGTAGCCTTCATTTATCGATTGTATTTCAACATATTGAAATGATATTTCTTCTGTTCTAGTGTCCTCATGTCAAATCCCTAGTCTGGTATGAACTAGACTAGCTAGTCATGTGTGCATCATGTTTAAATTTCATTTAGTTCTGAATTGAGAATTTATGAAACCCTCAGAATCATTTCTGGAAATGACCCAAATAAAAATTGCTCCAAAAGGGTCCAAGAAAATGCTCATGTTGCTCTCTGGAAATATTGGACAGAGATAAAAATCAAACCAATATTTTTAAGAGCCCATAAGTATTTATTTTGGGCATTTGGAATTAATGCATAAATATTTGCATTGGATATATATTTGTTATATATATAATATATGTCCAAAAATTATGCCATTTGTTGAGGAGCTCTGGAATAATACCACTAGTTCCTACAAAAATTGGCATAAGCAAATAAAATGATTTAGTATTTTTATTAAATCAAAACAAATGTCAGAAAATAGAAAAATAAAAGGGAGAAGAGACTTACCTGGCGCTTACCTCCCTGTGCAGCCCGTTCCTGTGCGGCCTGGCCGGCCCAGTTGGCCAGCCCAGCCCACCTGGCCTCCTCCTCTGTCGTCTTCCTCCCCCTCGCCCAAGCAGCTGCGTGCCCGCGCCACAGCCGGCCGCGGCCACGCGCCCGGCCACCTCCTCCTTCCCTCCTCATCGCTCTGGCCTCCCTGGACGTCGCCACGACGCCCCGCACCTCTCTCCCTCTCTCTCATTCCTCCCCCTCCCCTGGTCTCTCTCCCACGCGCACGGCCGAACGCCACCGTCGCCACCGCTCGCCGTAGCCGTAGCCACCGCGCCCCTCGAGAGCATCTGAGCCGTCCCCGAGCTCCGCGCCGTCGTCCTCGTCCTCTCCGTCAAGCCACGCAAGCCGGAGCGCCCCGTGGAGCCGTCACCGCTGTCGTCTTCATCATCGGCCGTCGGAGATCGCCACTGACATGCCGTCGTCTCCGAGCCGTCCCCGAGCACGCTGAGGTCACCGAAGGACTCACCGTGAGCTCCTCTACTGAACCCCTCTTCTCCCCCTCATTTTTGCGCTCCGTAGCTCCATCCCCCTTCACGGCCGTAGCTCTTCGCCACCGTCCATGTCGCCGCCATCGCCCTGGTGACCGCAGCCCGCAACCGAGCGCGTCACCGTGCTCCTGGTGCCACGAGGGTGCCGCAGAGCCCCTCGGGTGGCCTCCCCGTGCGCCCTAGCCGCGCGCCCGCTCGAGCCGTGCTCTGGCCGCCGCCCCGTGCTCTGCTCCGGTGAGCTCCGCCCCCCCAGCTCCTCCCACCTTCCCCACCAGATGCGCGAGAGCCCGGGCTACGCCCCGGTGCTCTCAGACGCCGTCCCCGTGGCCTGTAACGCGGACACCGCCGTGTCCCGTGGTCGCCGGTGACGACCTCGCCGGCCTGACAGGTGGACCCCGCCGTCAGGTGATTAGCTTAAGCTAATCACCAACTAACCTAACCCCTGACGCTGACATGTGGGCCCTAGTGCCACCTAATCTTTAATTAAGCTAAACTAACCCCCCTGTTTAACCGTGTCACTGACGTGTGGACCCCACACGTCAGGTTTGACCCTGGTCAGCCCCGGTTGACCTGTTGACGTCGTGCTGTCTCATGCTGATGCAGTTATCCATTTTCTGGATTTAAAATAACTCAGAAAATTCCAGAAAATGATTTAAACTTCAAAATTCATAGAAATTCAACCGTAGCTCAGATTGAAATAATTTATATATGAAAAATTATCAGAAAAATGTAATCTATCCATCTGTACTAATTTCATGCATGACAAACCAACCCAAACCTGTTGTAGAGGTGAAAACATATGAATGGCATTTATAAAGAGTTAATTTGGAGTTGCATTTGAACTCTTGGTTCAAATGAACTTCAACCAAATGATTGCTAGCTGCATTAGCTCAAATAGCATCACATCTACATGCCATGTTCATGCATCATATTGTTGCATATGCTTGTGTATTGATTGTCGACACCGTTCCTTCTCGATAGGTCCTGCTCCAGAGAGTGCTCCAGAGTACCTGTCTAAGGAGCAGTGCCCCCTCTGTTGATCTACCAGGCAAGCAAACCCCCTTGTTCATTCCGATACAATCCTACTCTCTCGCTCCTGCTCTTAGTTATTGCATTAGGACAACAACGTTTCATCTGCTACTTTGTGCTGCGGTAGTTGAACCCATTCCTCTGCATGACCTGTCATTGCCACAGTAAATAGTTGAAACCCACTAGCATGTGTAGGAGTTGATTGAAGCCATTGTTGTGTTCCTACCATGCCATGCCTGCTATTGCTTAGAGTGTGTCAGGTCTGATTCATTGGGAATGAATTGGAGTGTTACGATATGTTCTGATGCTGAGAGTGAAGTGTGTGAACACGATTTGGTAAAGGTAGCGGTGAGAGGCCATGTAGGAGTACATGGTGGGTTGTCTCACTGGAACCGTCCTTAAGCACTGAGTTCTATGTATGTTGTCCAATGACTCGATACTACCACACATTGGGATCCTTAATTGACTCTCTCGACTTATTAACCAACTTGGTCTCTGTCCAGGAGTCGCAACTAGTTTCTGGTGTTTGTAGGTAGTGCTATTTTTCTACCAAGTGGCACCCGGCAGGGTGGGCTTGGGACAGACTAGGCACACGTGGCCTGGTGTACCGAGTGGCACCCGGATGGTGGGCTCGGGAACCCTGCGCACATCGTTTGGGGCCGTGAGCGACACCCCGACCGGATCTCCTTGCGGATGGAACCCGAATAGGCGATAAACCTGGGTTAGAGTCTTGTGTGGTTATTCAGGTCGTGGCCGACACCCTCGCCAGGCTTCCGCTTGAAGGTTGCCGAGATACATGACGTGTACATGGCGGTAAGTGGCGAGAGCGTGTGTGAAGAAGTACACCCCTGCAGGGTTAACATGATCTATTCGAATAGCCGGGTTCGCGATTATGGACTTCTTGGATGCTTACATGGTACATAGACAACTTGAAGTGGATACTCTAAAATGCTCAAGACAAGTGTGAGTGCTATGGATGGCCTTCTCGTAGGGAGACGGGGATGAATCCATAGTAGTGTATTGTGTGGTGATTAGTGGACTCGTGTACATTGTCTCACCCCAAGAGTTTCTCGTAGTCGTAGAACAGGATAGCCACAGAGTCAAAGCTGGCTTGCTGCAACTAAACCCCACATTACCTTCTTGATACAAATGCATGTATGATAGGATCTGATGTAAGTCTTGATGAGTACCTTTGTACTCATGTTGCTTTATTTATGTTTTTGCAGCGGAGACTTCGGTCTTACTAGTGTTCTCGTGGACTTCGACGAGTAGCTTGTACCTCAGCTACGATGTTGATCGGATGTTGTAGATAGTCAGGCTCTTCAGCCTTTTTCATTTGTAGATGTTTGTACTCAGACATGTAATGCTTCCGCTTGTTGCTTGTATGCTCTGTATGATGGGTCTTGTGACCCCTGTTTGCAATAAATGCTATGATGGCTCTTTGAGCCTTATCTATATGAGTTGTTGAGTTATGCTATGATGCCATGTTGTACAGCACATACTTGCATGTTATGCGTACGTGTAATGTGTATTGCTATGTGTGGGATCTGACTATCTAGTTGTTTATCCTTAGTAGCCTCTCTTACCGGGAAATGTCTCCTAGTGCTTCCACTGAGCCCTGGTAGCTTGCTACTGCTCCGGAACACTTAGGTTGGCCGACATGTGTCCTTCTTTGTTCCTGTGTCTGTCCCTTCAGGGAAATGTCACGCGGTGTCTACCGGAGTCCTGTTAGCCTACTACAGCCCGGTTTACCGGAGTCCTGCTAGCCCAGTTGCTACAGCCCGGATTCACTCGCTGATGACCGACACGTCTGTTGCTGGGTCATGTATGCCTGTCCCTGTAAGTTAGTGCCACTTTGGGTTCACGACTAGCCATGTCAGCCCGGGTTCTTTGTCATATGGATGCTAGCGACACTATCATATACGTGTGCCAAAAGGCGCAAACGGTCCCGGGCATGGTAAGGCGACACCCGTGGGAATACCGTGCGTGAGGCCGCAAAGTGATATGAGGTGTTACATGCTAGATCGGTGTGGCATAGAATCGGGGTCCTGACAGCTTTGGTATCAGAGCCTGTAGGATTACCAAGCCAAACTGGTCGAAGTTGAGTCTAGAAATTCTCTAGTTATGTAATAGAATTGATTGTGGGAAGGAACGTAAGGCTCTTTTTACTCCTTTTATCTCATGGCCTTCTGATCTGAGTCATACTATCTTTCCTAACGGGGTTAAGGAACTAGGCTTCTCTTCCGTCTATCAGGATCACGTGTTACTACTCTGTAGTCCCATAGGATTGGTTGATCAGAGTCATACCCCAGTTTCAAGTACTTCCGGTGTAGTCTGCTTAGTACTATCTCAGAACCTTGAGTGATGATGATGAGTATGTTACTACCCCATTTTTGGCAGGATGTCTCATTTTGAGCATTTTACTGCCGTTATGCTGCCGGAATTGCCCTAGGAGTTCGAGAGATACTAATTTCCTTGTCCTACATTCTATAGCATGTGGATGATGATGATTCCGTCCTTGGTTTCGTTTCTCAGGATGTCATCAGCTAAGCGAAGTTCTGTTGCTCGTAGCCAGAACCACGGAGATGGTAGGGACGAGGATCCTCCCGACCAGCCTTCGTTGGCAGAGTTCATGTTAGAAATGGAGAGGAACAAGCGTGAGTCTAACCGCTTGTTGGCACGTATCGAGGAGAACACCGCCCATCAGTTCAAAGGGTCTGTAACCATTCATGACTTCATCCGCTTGCACCCACCTACCTTTCATCATTCCATCGAGCCACTCGATGCAGATGACTGGCTCCGTAGCATCACTCATAAGTTGTGTTCCGCGAACGTAGCTGAAGATGACAACGTCACCTATGCCACATACCACCTGGAAGGTCCTGCTAGTCTTTGGTGGCAGAACTGTGAGGCTATGCTTCCAGCTGGCCAGATTCCTACCTGGAGAGATTTCACTGAGGCTTTTCGTGAGCATCACATTCCTGAGGCCCTCATCGATCGCAAGAGAGAAGAGTTCTGTAGTTTCACCCAGAGTAAGATGGCTGTTGATGCTTACAGTAGAGAGTTTGAGAACCTCGCCCGCTATGCCACCGAAGAAGTGTGCACGGACGCCAAGAAGCAGGCTAGGTTCCGGAAGGGTCTCAACCCCAAGTTACGTCGTGATCTCCACCTGCATCATTGTGATACATTCCAAGCTCTTGTGAACAAGGCCATTAATGCAGAGACAGCTCAGCTCACTTACGAGGAGTCTCGTAAGCACACCCGTGATTTGGGATCTTCCTTCGGTTCTGGTTCTCAAAAGCGCCGGATTTGGGTTCCAAACTCCGCTCTTCCTTCCGGATATTCACCGAGGCCAACTTATGTGGTGCCTTCCCCAGCTCAGTCGTATGTTCCACCCAGGCCTACTGGTAGACCGCTTGTTAGTGCGGGTCGACGTCCAACCTCAGGGACTTGCTTCACATGCGGGAAGCCAGGACACTATGCACGTGACTGCTCTCAGACTAGTTATGCTCCACCCCAGCCCGAGAAGTCTGTTGGCTATGTCAAGCCATCAAGCAAGACGATCAGTGCCAAGCCAGCTCACACTAAACATGGACGTGCGCATCACGTCTCAGCTAAAGACGCTCATGATGATCCGGATGTCGTTCTTGGTACACTCCTTGTCAACTGTCATCCAGCATCGGTTCTATTCGATACTGGAGCATCTCACTCCTTCATTTCTGAAGGCTATGCTCGTTTGCACGACATGTCATTTTGTGATATGCCAACTCCGCTTGAAATCCAAACCCCAGGGTCTAGGTGGCAAACCACCAGAATCAACTATGGTAATGAAATCCTTGTTGATAGACTTGTATTTCTTGCATCACTTGTAGCCCTCAAGTCCTCAGATATTAACATCATCTTGGGTATGGACTGGATGACAGCTCATCATGCCAAGATTGATTGTTACACAAGATTTGTTCAGCTTACACACCCATCTGGCAAGATAGTCACTGTCTCCACTAGAGTTGCAAAGCGTCAGCTCTATTCTCTTAATCCCAGCCCTCTCCCAGACCTTGAAGATATCCCGGTAGTCTGTGACTTTCCGGATGTCTTTCCAGAGGAACTGCCAGGTGTTCCACCTGACAGAGATGTAGAGTTCGTCATAGATCTTATCCCAGGAACTGCTCCAATCTCCAGGAGACCTTACAAGATGGCACCCTTAGAACTAGCCGAGCTTAAGAAACAACTTGATGAGTCCTTGCAAAAGGGTTTCATCCGTCCTAGTTCTTCTCCCTGGGCTTGCCCCGTCCTCTTTGTCAAGAAGAAGGATGGTACGGATCGGATGGTTGTAGATTATTGTCCCGTTAATTTGGTCACGATAAAGAACAAGTATCCGCTCCCCAGGATCAACGACCTGTATGATCAGCTCGCTGGATCCTCAGTCTTCTCCAAGATGGATTTGAGGTTAGGCTACCACCAAATCAAGATCAGAAACGGGGACATCCCCAAGACAGCCTTTGTCACTCGTTATGGCCAGTACGAGTACACTGTCATGTCCTTCGGCCTAACCAACGCCCCAGCCACTTTCTCCCGCTTGATGAACTTGATCTTCATGGTGTACTTAGATAAGTTCGTCGTGGTTTACCTCGATGATATTCTTATTTACTCGAATAACGAGGAAGAGCATGCCGAACATCTTAGACTTGTGTTAGAAAAACTCAGAGAGCACCGCCTTTATGCCAAGTTCTCCAAGTGCGAATTTTGGTTGCCAGAAGTGACCTACCTAGGCCACGTAATCTCTGGTAAGGGCATTGCTGTCAATCCCGAGAGAGTTAAGGCCGTTCTCGATTGGACTCCACCTGAAACCGTTAAACAAGTTAGAAGTTTCCTTGGTCTAGCCATCTATTGTCGCCGCTTTGTTGAAAACTTCTCCAAAGTAGCCAAACCTCTCACGAAACTTCTCAAGAAAGATAAAAAGTTTGAGTGGTCCCCACAGTGTGAGTACAGTTTTCAGGAACTGAAAAGGCGCCTGACTTCTGCTCCCATACTTGTGCCACCGGATTTCACTAAAGACTTTGTTATCTACTGTGACGCCTCACGACAGGGACTAGGTTGCATTCTTATGCAGGATCGTCATGTGATTGCCTATGCATCTCGACAGTTGCATCCACATGAGGAGAATTATCCTACACATGATCTAGAGCTTGCAGCCGTAGTCTATGCACTCAAGACCTAGCGACATTACCTTCTTGGTATTGCGAGATGTACACTGATCACCAGAGCCTCAAGTATATCTTCACCCAACCAGATTTGAACCTTAGGCAAAGACGTTGGTTGGAGTTGATCACAGATTATGATCTAGGGATTACCTACACCCCAGGCAAAGCTAATGTCATGGCTGATGCGCTAAGCCGTAAATCCTATTGCAACAATGTCATGTTGCAGCAAGGCCAACCACTTCTCCATGAGGAATTATGTAAGCTTAATCTTCACATTGCTCCTCACGGATTCCTTTCTACCTTAATGGTGAAACCTACTCTTGAGGATCAGATCATAACTAGCCAGCAATATGATACGGGTATTTCTCGAATCAAGGATAACGTTAAGAAGGGAGTTGCTGGTAGTTTCTCTGTTGATGATCGAGGTGTTGTTTTCTTTGGGAACTGCCTGGTGGTCCCAAGAAGCAACATCTTTGACAATTGATTCTTAAGGAGGCGCATGAATCTCCTCTCACGATTCATCCCGGTAGTACTAAGATGTATCAGGACCTACGCCAGAGGTTCTGGTGGATTAGGATGAAGAGAGAAATCGCTCAGTTTATTGCTGACTGTGACGCTTGTCGTCGCGTTAAGGCAGAGCATCAGAGACCTGCTGGCACCCTTCAGCCTTTAGCCATTCCTGAGTGGAAATGGGATAAAGTTGGTATGGACTTCATCACCGGCTTTCCCAGGACCAAGAGAGGGAATAATGCTATCTTCGTAGTCATTGATCGTCTCTCCAAAGTGGCGCACTTCCTACCTGTTCGAGAGAGTATCACTGCTAGTCAGCTTGCTGACTTATACATTTCTCGAATCGTGTCACTTCATGGTGTTCCACTAGAGATCAATTCAGACCGTGGTAGTCTTTTCACTTCTCATTTCTGGGAGAGTTTCCAGACTGCCATGGGAACCCATCTTTCCTTCAGTACCGCTTTCCACCCTCAGTCGAGTGGTCAGGTGGAAAGGGTCAACCAAATTCTCGAAGACATGCTTAGAGCTTGCGTTATCTCATTCGGTATGGACTGGGAAAAATGTCTTCCTTTTGCCGAGTTTGCTTATAACAATAGCTATCAATCCAGTCTCAAGAAAGCTCCTTTTGAGGTTCTCTATGGACGAAGATGTCGAACACCTTTGAACTGGTCAGAAACCGGTGAAAGAAAATTCTTTGGACCAGACATGATCCAGGAGGCAGAAGAGCAATTTCGCATCATTCGTGAGAATTTTAAAACATCCCAGTCTCGTCAAAAGAGCCAGTATGATCGTCATCATAAGGATATGACTTATGAAGTTGGCGACAAGGCTTATCTTCGGGTTACTCCCTTGAAGGGTACCCATCGCTTCGGTATCAAGGGCAAGTTGGCTCCTCGTTACATTGGTCCTTTTCGCATTCTCGCTAAACGAGGAGAGGTTGCCTACCAGTTGGAACTACCCCCACATCTTTCCAGAGTGCATGATGTCTTCCACGTCTCTCAACTCAGGCGTTGCTTCTCGGATCCTATCCGCGGAGTGGACCATGAAACGCTTCATCTCCAAGATAACCTCACGTATCGAGAGTACCCAGTTTGCATTCTTGATCAAGCAGAGCGTGTCACTCGACGTCAGAACATCAAGTTTCTCAAGGTTCAGTGGTCTCATCATTCCGAGAGAGAAGCTACTTGGGAGCGAGAAGATCGTCTTCGACTGGAGTACCCCGCTTTCTTTCCATCGACCCTTGAATCTCGGGACGAGATTTTTTCAAGTGGGGGCGAGTTGTCACATCCCTAGTCTGGTATGAACTAGACTAGCTAGTCATGTGTGCATCATGTTTAAATTTCATTTAATTCTGAATTGAGGATTTGTGAAACCCTCAGAATCATTTCTGAAAATGACCCAAATAAAAATTGCTCCAAAAGGGTCCAAGAAAATGCTCATGTTGCTCTCTGGAAATATTGGACAGAGATAAAAATCAAACCAATATTTTTAAGAGCCCATAAGTATTTATTTTGGGCATTTGGAATTAATGCATAAATATTTGCATTGGATATATATTTGTTATATATATATAATATATGTCCAAAAATTATGCCATTTGTTGAGGAGCTCTGGAATAATACCACTAGTTCCTACAAAAATTGGCATAAGTAAATAAAATGATTTAGTATTTTTATTAAATCAAAACAAATGTCAGAAAATAGAAAAATAAAAGGGAGAAGAGACTTACCTGGCGCTTACCTCCCTGTGCAGCCCGTTCCTGTGCGGCCTAGCCGGCCCAGTTGGCCAGCCCAGCCCACCTGGCCTCCTCCTCTGTCGTCTTCCTCCCCCTCGCCCAAGCAGCTGCGTGCCCGCGCCACAGCCGGCCGCGGCCACGCGCCCGGCCACCTCCTGCTTCCCTCCTCATCGCTCTGGCCTCCCTGGACGTCGCCACGACGCCCCGCACCTCTCTCCCTCTCTCTCATTCCTTCCCCTCCCCTGGTCTCTCTCCCACGCGCACGGCCGAACACCACCGTCGCCACCGCTCGCCCTAGCCGTAGCCACCGCGCCCCTCGAGAGCATCTGAGTTGTCCCCGAGCTCCGCACCGTCGTCCTCGTCCTCTCCGTCAAGCCACGCAAGCCGGAGCGCCCCGTGGAGCCGTCACCGCCGTCGTCTTCATCATCGGCCGCCGGAGATCGCCACCAACATGCCGTCGTCTCCGAGCCGTCCCCGAGCGTGCTGAGGTCACCGAAGGACTCGCCGTGAGCTCCTCTACTGAACCCCTCTTCTCCCCCTCCTTTTTGCGTTCCGTAGCTCCATCCCCCTTCACGGCCGTAGCTCTTCGCCACCGTCCATGTCACCGTCGTCGCCCTGGTGAGCGCAGCCCGCAACCGAGCGCGTCACCGTGCTCCTGGTGCCACGAGGGTGCCGCAGAGCCCCTCGGGTGGCCTCCCCGTGCGCCCTAGCCGCGCGCCCGCTCGAGCCGTGCTCCGGCCGCCGCCCCGAGCTCCGCTCCGGCGAGCTCCCCGCCCCAGCTCCTCCCACCTTCCCCACCAGATGCGCGAGAGCCCGGGCTACACCCTGGTGCTCTCAAACGCCGTCCCCGTGGCCTGTAACGCGGACACCGCCGTGTCCCGTGGTCACCGGCGATGACCTCGCCGGCCTGATAGGTGGACCCCGCCGTCAGGTGATTAGCTTAAGCTAATCACCAACTAACCTAATCCCTGACGCTGACATGTGGGCCCCAGTGCCCCCTAATCTTTAATTAAGCTAAACTAACCCCCCTGTTTAACCGTGTCACTGACGTGTGGACCCCACACGTCAGGTTTGACCCTGGTCAGCCCCGGTTGACCTGCTGACGTCATGCTATTGTCATGCTGACGCAGTTATCCATTTTCTGGATTTAAAATAACTCAGAAAATTCCAGAAAATGATTTAAACTTCAAAATTCATAGAAATTCAACCGTAGCTCAGATTGAAATAATTTATATATGAAAAATTATCAGGAAAATGTAATCTATCCATCTGTACTAGTTTCATGCATGACAAACCAACCCAAACCTGCTGTATAGGTGAAAACATATGAATGGCATTTATAAAGAGTTAATTTGGAGTTGCATTTGAACTCTTGGTTCAAATGAACTTCAACCAAATGATTGCTAGTTGCATTAGCTCAAACAGCATCACATCTACATGCCATGTTCATGCATCATATTGTTGCATATGCTTGTGTATTGATTGTCGACACCGTTCCTTCTCGATATGTCCTGCTCCGGAGAGTGCTCCAGAGTACCTGTCTGAGGAGCAGTGCCCCCTCTATTGATCTACCAGGCAAGCAAACCCCCTTGTTCATTCCGATACAATCCTACTCTCTCGCTCCTGCTCTCAGTTATTGCATTAGGACAACAACGTTTTATCTGCTACTTTGTGCTGCGGTAGTTGAACCCATTCCTCTGCATGACCTGTCATTGCCACAATAAATAGTTGAAACCCACTAGCATGTGTAGGAGTTGATTGAAGCCATTGTTGTGTTCCTACCATGCCACGCCTGCTATTGCTTAGAGTGTGTCAGGTCTGATTCATTGGGAATGAATTGGAGTGTTACGATATGTTCTGGTGCTGAGAGTGAAGTGTGTGAACATGATTTGGTAAGGTAGCGGTGAGAGGCCATGTAGGAGTACATGGTGGGTTGTCTCACTGGAACCGTCCTTAAGCACTGAGTTCTATGTATGTTGTCCAATGACTCGATACTACCACACATTGGGATCCTTAATTGACTCTCTCGACTTATTAACCAACTTGGTCTCTGTCCAGGAGTCGCAACTAGTTTCTGGTGTTTGTAGGTAGTGCTATTTTTCTACCAAGTGGCACCCGACAGGGTGGGCTTGGACAGACTAGGCACACGTGGCCTGGTGTACCGAGTGGCACCCGGATGGTGGGCTCGGGAACCCTGCACACATCGTTTGGGGCCGTGAGCGACACCCCGGCCGGATCTCCTTGCGGATGGAACCCAAATAGGCGATAAACCTGGGTTAGAGTCTTGTGTGGTTAGTCAGGTCGTGGCCGACACCCTCGCCAGGCTTCCGCTTGAAGGTTGCCGAGATACATGACGTGTACATGACGGTAAGTGGCGAGAGCGTGTGTGAAGAAGTACACCCCTGCAGGGTTAACATGATCTATTCGAATAGCCGGGTCCGCGGTTATGGACTTCTTGGATGCTTACATGGTACATAGACAACTTGAAGTGGATACTCTAAAATGCTCAAGACAAGTGTGAGTGCTATGGATGGCCTTCTCGTAGGGAGACGGGGATGAATCCATAGTAGTGTATTGTGTGGTGATGAGTGGACTCGTGTACGTTGTCTCACCCCAAGAGTTTCTCGTAGTCATAGAACAGGATAGCCACAGAGTCAAAGCTGGCTTGCTACAACTAAACCCCACATTACCTTCTTGATACAAATGCATGTATGATAGGATCTGATGTAAGTCTTGCTGAGTACCTTTGTACTCATGTTGCTTTATTTATGTTTTTGCAGCGGAGACTTCGGTCTTACTAGTGTTCTCGTGGACTTCGACGAGTAGCTTGTACCTCAGCTACGATCTTGATCGGATGTTGTAGATAGTCAGGCTCTTCAGCCTTTTTCATTTGTAGATGTCTGTACTCAGACATGTAATGCTTCCGCTTGTTGCTTGTATGCTCTGTATGATGGGTCTTGTGATCCCTGTTTGCAATAAATGATATGATGGCTCTTTGAGCCTTATCTATATGAGTTGTTGAGTTATGCTGTGATGTCATGTTGTACAGCACATATTTGCATGTTATGCGTACGTGTAATGTGTATTGCTATGTGTGGGATCTGACTATCTAGTTGTTTATCCTTAGTAGCCTCTCTTACCGGGAAATGTCTCCTAGTGCTTCCACTGAGCCCTGGTAGCTTGCTACTGCTCCGGAACACTTAGGTTGGCCGGCATGTGTCCTTCTTCGTTCCTGTGTCTGTCCCTTCGGGGAAATGTCACTCGGTGTCTACCGGAGTCCTGTTAGCCTGCTACAGCCCAGTTTACCGGAGTCCTGCTAGCCCAGTTGCTACAGCCCGGATTCACTCGCTGATGACCGACACGTTCGTTGCTGGGTCATGTATGTCTGTCCCTGTAAGTTAGTGCCACTTTGGGTTCACGACTAGCCATGTCAGCCCGGGTTCTTTGTCATATGGATGCTAGCGACACTATCATATACGTGTGCCAAAAGGCGCAAACGGTCCCGGGCATGGTAAGGCGACACCCGTGGGAATACCGTGCGTGAGGCCGCAAAGTGATATGAGGTGTTACATGCTAGATCGGTGTGGCATAGAATCTAGGTCCTGACACCTCATGAATATTTATTTATGTTTATTATGGTATTGAATTTCTAACTCACAAAAAATATTGAATTTGTTAATATTTTTCGAACTCATGAATATTTTTAAATTTCATGGGCACTTTTTGAATTCATGAATATTTTTTCATGTTCATAAATGTTTTACCAATTCACAAATGAATGCAACTAAAAATCCAAAAAATATATTGATGATATTTTTAAATAACAAATTTGATGATATTTTCAAATAACAAATTTGATGATATTTTTTGATCATATTTTTTCATATTCATAAATGTTTTCAAATTTGATCGTCATTTTCTAAAAAAATATTAGACGCAACTAAAAATAAAAAAATTACTTATGGCGCACCCCCCGCGCCAGATCCCCCTCCATCTCGATCGCTATCCCCCCTCGCCAGATCCCCCTCACTGCCGACGACCCCACACACCCTCCCCCGCTCCACCA